>NC_135538.1:18073005-18401371 GCF_045843805.1 Urocitellus parryii
ACATAGATGTCAGAATTTATCAAATTGCAGTTGAAGGTTTTTGCATGCAAATAAATGTTTTAAATGCCATCATTAAAAAACTCTAAACATTGAAAAAAAATGAATGATAACAGACTGTGTTAGTTACCTATTGCTGCAAAAATACATAAACATTGAGCAGTTTAAAACTGCACACTATTATTTCCCATAGTTTATGTGGGTTAGCAGCACAGGCCGGTTGCTTTGGACTCTCAGCATCAAGGTCTCAGTGGCTGCAGTCAAGGTGTTGACAGGGCTGTGCTGCTGGTTGACTCCACTTGAGAATTCACTTCTAAGCTTGCTGAAGGAATAATTTATTTCCTGGATAAAGGCATGGGAGCTTCAGAATTCTTTACTGACTATTGAATAAAGTCTTCCTTCTGCTCTTAGATGCCAATTGTTAGTTCCCTGTCCTGTAGCTGTTCATGATACTGCCACTCTCCTCTTTAGGCCAATTAAGCACCAGATAGGACTGAGTCTACTGGTGAAATGGAGTCTCCTATACTTAATGAAATCCAGGAGGCCTCTCCGTACTCTGTCATATTCTGTGGGTTAGGAGTTACAGGTCGCACCCACACTCAAGGGAAAGGGAATCCACAAAGGTGTGACCCACAAGAGGCAGACCTCAGCAGGGAGCCCCAGAGACATTCTCTTTCCTTACAATGGTAAATTCATTTAAAAATTGCCTTTCATTTTTGATAGAGGCCCTTTATCCAGTTTCATTTCTATTCTGGATGTGATTTGGGAGTTATTTTGTTTGGGGTTTGTGTGATCTTTTTCATTTCATTGCTTTGGTTGGAATTTGGCATTGAATTACATCAAATGCAATTTTGGCATCTGTAGAGATGAGCATATGGACTAAATTTTAAAATTCTGTGAATATAGTTATTTCCAATACATATGATGTAATATTAATTTCCTATCCACCATAATGTGAAGACTCAGTGATAAGTCATGATTGTCTTCCTGGGAAATACCCTTTTTAATATCCTTCTGGATTTGATTTGTAAGTATTTTCTTTAGGGCTGTTGCATCTAAGTTCAGAAATAGGCTTGAACTATAGCTTTCTCTTTATTTTATCGCATTTTATTGTGTTATGCTAGTCTTAAAGAATGAGTTGGAAAACTTTCTAACATTTTCTCCTCTTTGGAACTATTTGTGTAACACAGGAATTATGTGTTCTTTAAACATATAGCAGAATTTTCCCATGAAACCATCTAGGCATATTTTTTGCTGCCCACAGAGCAGCAGGAGCCAGGGATAAAAAAAGAGCTTGTTGGCTGGGTGGCTCCCAGTGCAGTTGCTGCATAATTACCCAACCCATTGCTCTGAGCCCTTTCCCACTACTCATTGTTCCTAAACCTGGAGTGCCTCTGGAAAGTTCCCACCCCAGTGGTAATCCTCCCCTACACTTAATCTGAGCAGTGCTTTTTCCTGCATGTGTGCTGTGTTTTGCTTTGCTTTTTTACAATTTCCTTTCTCTGTGGACCCAATCTTGCTTGCTTTTAAAATTTTTGCAGTTCTTCCAAATTTCTAACTCTCTCATGGTACACTTTGTTGTTTACCTGAAGACTCAATTCTTACACATCTTATTTTGAAGGCATTTAGAGGAAAAGAGAAAATGAAATGTTTTGTTACAGCTGCCGTCTTGACCCAGACTTATTTTGTAGTTTTAAAAAAGAAGATCAAACTTAGATGTTGAAACTTGCTATTAAATGGAAGCCTTTAAACTCTATAGAGATGGCACTGAATTTGTTCTGGGTTTGCTGGGTTTAGACAACACTCTAAAGGCTGCCTGAGAAAATACCCAAGAGACAAAAATAATACTGGCAATGCAGTAGACTGTTAGGAAGGAATATATCCATAAGGAATATTTTGATCTCATTAGACTAATGAAATTAATTGCCACAAAACAACGATTTTAAAAAACCTTTTTATAAAAGGTGATTGAATGCTTCTTAATCTTAAGGATTGAATCCTGGTTTAAAAGTAAGGTTAAAAGCAGTACTTTCTAAGATAGAAATAGCTATCCTCTTATTCAGTAAAACTCTGGTGAATGAATAGTTCAAGGTTTCTCCCCTTTCCACAGTGACAGCTCCCCAATAATGCAAACGTTGTGACAGACAGTTAAGTTATACAGTCTTATTTCAATGTTGTCATTCAATTCAGTCTTTAAGGTAACCCCTGAATGCCACAGAATTAAATGGATTCCAGTAATTGGTGTCTGTATAAGAAACATATCCCATATAAAACATTTAAATTGAAATAATACAAGACAAGCAAAAACCACATATATGATGAAAATATACTTAAGATGGGTATGTGTGTATGTGGGTGTGTGTTTTAGTTTATCTAATACCCTTTCCGTCTATTTCAATGCAAATGAGTCATTACAACAACCCACTAATGTATTTAGTTACCTGAACTTGAGGGAATTTTTAAAATAAGTTCAAAGTTAATTTTTGATAAGGAAAAATAGTTACCAAAGAAACTGTGGCTCTACAGGCAGGTAACTGACTATAGAAGTATCAGAAATTAGAGCATATAGTCCCCAAACCTGAAAACTCAGGCTCTTTCAGAGGACACTGCAGCAGCAGGTGTAATGGGGAGCTCTCTGTTCCTGCTGGGGGGCTGCCTGTCGCCCCTACCTGCCCCACTTGGACCAAGTGAGAAGACAGCTTCTTGGTGGATGCAAAGAAAGCTTATCGCATGCTGGCTGGTCTCTCCCCCCACCACTCGGACCACCTGTTTCCCTGTGCTGACCGTCCCTGGAGAATGGGAAGCTCTCCGCTCTCCTTGCCAGCACTAATCTAATCTTGGGCAAGATGCCTGTCCTTCTCCAGAGCCTCAGTGCTCCCTGTTGTAAGTCAGGAAATTCCACCACTCTTTCCCAAGGTAGCCAAAGTGTAGAAATAACTGGAAAAAAAATGTGTTATAGATGTAAATTTCTAGATGTAATCGTGCTAACAAAGAAGCCATAAAGAAGAAGGAACAGCCCTAGAGACCAAAAGCTGAGAACTGTCTGGTTTATATGAATTTGAACTCTTCAGCTACAACCTTTCATTCATTTGGGGCATTTAATCATGTAGGTCTAATAAGATAAACAAGAAAGAAGTCTTGTGGCTCTAAATTGGAAAGAGGAAAATATTCCAACCCATTTCCACATTTCAGTGCTCTTTGTTATTACATCTTCAGGGACGGAACAATAAAATTAGGACATCAGAGCCTGTAACTTGGTCTTCACCCTAGCAACTGATTCAGGTCAACATGTCACATCCTTTTCACTGTCAATAAACAGAACCTAGAAGGTGGTTATTTCTCCAAAGGATTTTAATGGCACAGGGAGAAGAAACTGAATGAATTGCCACCTTTATCATCCTTGGGATTTTCAAATATCCAGTTTTTATAAAGGCTATATAATCTCAGAGATTAAGGAAGAGAGAAGTGGAAGTGATTTTGAGAACAGCTTCCTACGCAGGCAGAATATACTTTAGTCTGAGCTGGAGCTGGGAGGAACGGAGAGATGGTTGGATGTTTTTAGTCAATCATGTTTCTGAGCTTCTCTTCGGGTTTTGTCCCTGGGATGAAGTTTTTATGACCTGTATCTTTAGAGCAGCATAATGCCAAATTATATGACTCAGATCTGCTCCAACCCACTCTGAGGGGCAGCTCTGAAATAAAATTAGAAATGGCACACTAATTCTTAGCTTTTTATTATAATTTTATTTTATTTTTAAGTAGCACTTACATTATAACAAAATGCCCCTTGTGTCTGCTAGACTCCAGTATAAATGAAGTGGAAATTAGATACACAGGCGTGCGTACTACATTCAATCACAGAAAACCTTCATTCTTGTGTAAATTAAAATGATCCTCTGCACAGATGCGAAAGAACTCATCCAAGTAAAAACATTTACATGTAATTTACAGAATGTTTTCTCCCTTGGAAGCAATTGCTTCTCCCAGAATCATAAAAACCTACATTTTAAATGTTGACTAATGCTCAAAGACACTGAACCAAGCTAATAAACTGCAGAAATTGAAAGAGATCCAAATGGGAAAATGTAAAATAACCATATATTTTGATCTTCTCAAGAAATGTTTATCTGACAGTAATTTTAGATACTGTATTAAGCAAATTACTTAAATTATAATTACTTGTCTTCTAAATTTTGCTTCCTTAATAATAGGGCAAAACATATACACACAGGAGCTCTCTCTCCTAATGTAGATGTCTGAGTTCCATGGTAAGTTTCTGTTTTGAACAGTTTTTCTTGGCTCTCACAAGCCTGTCCGTGATAATGAAATGCTAGTTGGCTGAGCCAGCGCCACATCAACACCATGTGTGGCTTTGCCAGGGTTACACATGGTGACAAGCACAGGAACATTTTACTTAAAGCATTTATTGTGACCATACACCTCAATTTTTCTGTATCCTTTTTTATTGCTTATAACTTTTGTTAGAAGTGATCAATCACTTCATCTTTCTCTTCCTAATTTTCCCTATCTATAAAAAACAAGGATAGCAAATACATACTCTTAGGTGTGCTTGTGAGAATAAATAGAATAATGTCTAACTCCATTCCTAGGAGAATGCCAAGTAATAAGGGGGCCAGAGAGTGGGAACAGTTACATTCTGAGCTTAAGTCAAAGAAAGTTACTGTAACGGAGGAGAAATTTTAACTCAGGGCTCTTGCAGCTCAGGCCAAAGAAGGGAAATAGGATGTGTCAAAGAGCTCTTGTTATCTTATAAACAGAGACGAACACTTTCATCAGAAGAAAGCCCCCTTGGTGGAGCACTGAACTCCGAGGACTTGCTCATGTATTTATATGGGGTGCTGACCGAGGTAATGGATGGGACTCTCCCAGCAGCTCCACCAAATGCAGGGGCATTTTTCATGTGGTCATTTTTCACATCGACCCCTGATCAAAGCCAAGGGCATCGTGTTAATTTCGTAGTTCCACGAGGGCTTTGCCATGGGAAGCTGAGATTTCCTGTTCTCCAGGTCTATAACTTTTTTGGTGGTTAGACTTGAGAAAAGAAAGAAATTCACGGGCAGCTGAGCTGATGTCTGGCAGGTCCCTTGGGCGGCTCTCTCCACTCGAATTTGATGGGAGCAGACACTGCAGAATTGAGATGCGGAACACAGCCAGCAGCTATTGTGTGTTGTGGGAGCAAAAGCGCTCTGGTGGCTGGGGTCTCTGACAAGCAGGAGTCAAGCTGGAGCTTTGTTATGAAAATCAAGAGCTGGAGGGACACCTCCCCTGTGTGCAGGCCCAGGGTAAGATGACAGGTGAGCAGTGATATTGGACTTTTGATGCTCCAGGATGCTGTATCATGTCCCCAGGGAGGGTGTGACAAGACCACTGAAGAGGGTGAGGCTTGATGTACCACTTATCTGCCTCTGCCGCAGGGAACCTTGATGGGAGGTTTGGAGAAAGCTTTATTTTGAGTGCAGCCGCATCTAAATGGGCCTGGTAGAGTGAAGGCCCATGTTACCCTTAGATAATGAACTGCCTCACTCTCCTGTGTTGCTGCATATCACCCTCCTCTGCCCGTTAAGAGTTCCTGCCCAAAACAAAGATCTTGGTTTTCCCATAATTGCTACAGAGCTGTCATTTCTGAAAATAACTAGCCAATGGGTTCTGTTGCTGTCAGAGCTACTCCCGGGTTGTGGTGATAGAATTCGGTCATCCATGTGCAAGAGGGGGCTTATCATCCTACTGTCTATGGCAGGTGGATGTGCTTCTTGCGTTTTCTAAAACCTGTGTCAAACTGTTCCAGTGAAAGTTAAGAAGGGAAAATGAATCCCGAAGGCATCTAGGATATTCAGGCTTGTAGATTTACATCCTTGCCCAAAGATGAGGTTTTTGAGAATGAGAAGGCTCTCAAGTCAAGGGTTCTTTTAAATTCAGATTTTTTCTTCCCCTTAGAATGGAGCACACAAAGAATTTGACTGACATTTGATTCCCATTCTGGATCTGCCTTCTAGAAAGTCCCTGTTTAACTGGTAGGATGGTGGAAAGCATGTGCCAAGTGGAGGTTGAACAGCACAGAAAACCTGCTACAACTGCAGGCGATGGCTGGAAGAGAATTTGGGGTGAGGGACCCCAACAGGAGCCAGGCAGAAGGGCCTGAATGGGATGAGCTGAGGGTGTAAGGAAGGTACCAGCCAAAGCCACAATCTCCACCCATCTTGAAAATCCATTTACAAAGCAATTCTTTCTACTAAGCTCTGCCCTTTCTCTGACCTTTTATATTAACTGCCCAGGACAGGGCTGGGCTGGAGGTGTATCTCAGTGGTAGAACACTTGCATTGCAGGTGTGCGGCTTTGAGTTCCATCCTCAGCACTACATAAAAATAAAATAAAGGTATTGTGTCCATCTACAACTAAAAACAAAAATTTAAAAAAAAAAATGCCCAGTAGAGGCACACTGGATTAAGTCTCTCCTGCTTAATTGTGCCTGTTTATCCCATGTTTTCACTCCATACAACAGAAGCCTGGATTGGAATTACAGAAGGGCATCAGAGTGTGTGTGTGTGTGTGTGTGTGTGTGTGTGAGAGAGAGAGAGAGAGAGAGAGAGAGAGAGAGAGAGAGAGAGAGAGAGACTTGTACACTTACTGGAAAGAAATAGAGCCAAACATGCAACTTGACTTATCTGGACAACCTTGGAGTAGTTACTTGATATCTTAGAACCTGTTTCTCTCAGAGGAGATGGAAATAAAAATGTTCTTCTGTATTTCACAGGATTTTTGTGAGGATTAAACTAAAAAATGCACATAAAACATTTGGCTCAGGTAGGTATTCTCTAAGCATTCATTTTATTAGCCACGTTAGTTTCTATGACTTCATTTCTTTTCCTCAGAGTTGTCCTGAAAAGAAAGGGTGAGTGGTGCTGATGAACTAGAATGGAAGTTCAGCTTTCCTTCCCACTCGATTCTGTGATGTACAAAAGAAAAGAGACCCCCTCCAAGTGTCCAACACCATGGGTTAGAAAAAGCTAATTTATATTTACATACAATGTTCCGTTGGGGAACCAAAATCCAGTTGGTTTCTAGGAGAATACAGTTATTTGCACACCATTATTCTTAAAACATTTGCTGAGAGCTAGCTGGTAAATGGTCCTTTAGGTCATGCTTTTAAAAAAACAATCCCCTATTGCTTTTTGCTCACTGTTTTCAAAAGCCTCCGTTAATAACTGCATTTCGATCAGATTTCTTAGTACAAATGAACCTCCCATCAAAACTCTAAGGGCAACCCATGATATTATCTTTGCCAATTGAAATTCTCAAGGTGAAATACATATGTGCTGTAATTGGCACCTTTGAAACATCATTTTCCCATGGAAAGCTTTCAGAGTTGCTGCCAGCAAATGCAGCCTGGCAGGTCCAGAAAGGTGAGGTCTGAGTATGAATGCTTCATTACCAGCAGGGTTTTACCCAGGTGACAAGAGTTTCGGCTACTGTCAATCACGCCCAGCTCTGCTCTCACAGGAGTCCACAGACACTAAGCTGGAGGCATTAGCCTGTGCAGATAAATAATTACCCTAGCTGAGCCATTTCATGGGAAGGCAAAACTCTTTATCAATATTGCTTGCCCAGGAGCAGTGGTGAGATCTGTAGCTCCTTCAGCACAGCCCAGGAAGCAGTGTGGTGCATATGAGGGGAGCACTGGATGGTGAGATGCGCCCAGATCCTACATGCCTTCTTGTGGATATGCAATTTCTTCCATTACAGGAAAGTGGCTTTATCTGATGTCACAGGAAAGACTCAACATCCCAGCACCTCCTTAAAGTAATTCCATTCCAAAATATTTATTTCTGTGAGTCAAATTTTCAGTGAGACATTTGTGTTTAATATTGGTGATAAGAAAGAAAAGCAAAAAATTCATTACCTTTATTGTACTAGTCAAGGTTTTCCAGAAAAACAGGACCAATAGGATATAGATGAAGATATACAGATATAAATATATAGTACCTAAAATTTGATTTCAAGATTTCAGTTGGTGACAGCTCTTAAGTGTTCATGGTTATTGATTTTTAAGTTTTTCTCAAGAGTTTAATAACAATATTGAGCTCATATTATGTGCCAGGCACTTGTACTAGAATTTTTAAATTGACATATAAAATTTAGACTTATTTATGAGGTACAGTATTAAAATCATAATGTATATAGTATATATTGCTCAAATTATGGTAATTAGCATTTCCACTTCATTATTAGCATTTCTTGTGTCAGGAAACTTCTAATTCCTTTCTAGTTATTTTGAAATATGCAATTAATTTTCATGGACTATAGTCTACAACAAGGAGCAAAAGAAAGATGGGGTAAGAGGGATGGTGAGAGGGTGGAAAATTGATACCAAAGCACAGAGGAAAGGAAGTAGTTCTAATGTTATGTTGCACCAGGATTTTACTTGGATTATCTTCTTTAATCTTCACAACAAACTCATATAGCAGAATCTATTAGCCTCCTTATAAGTGGATTTAAAAAATAACTTAAGATTTGGGGGGAAAAAAGAAATTTTCCAAGATCCTACTATTAAGGGATGGTTCTGGATTCAACTGCAGTCTGTCTGCTACCAAATGCAGACTCCTAACCACTAACCTCCGGTGTCTGCCAAAACTCTACTTCAAACAATGATTGATGGCTATGTCAACTGACTTTAATACAGTGATCCTTATCATTGCAATTGATCTTTGCAAAGTCCCTGGCAGAGGCAATGATTGGCTCAAACAGCTGCTTGATCACCCATAATTGCTTAACTCAAACATTCCACTTTCTAGCAGTGGTAGCAGAAATAAAAGAAAATGAGAACTCCCAAAAGAGTGGCTTAGACTAGCCTGGCTCCAAATGAAGACATCACTATCCTCTGCCAAATCAAACAGAGGGAACTCTTTCTTTGGTACAAGCCAGCATTTTTGTCCTCTGAAAATGTGTCCTGAAGTGTATCAGAGGTAATAAAGTTTTTGTTTTGTTTTGTTTCTTCTTCTTTAACTTTGAACCAGTCAATAGGGAGTCAGAAAGATGTGTTTTCATTCAGACATGGATTCACCCCTCAGAGGTTCGTTCTCAGGCTTCGGTGAACTGAGAATCACAGAAAGTCTGTGAAAATGCAGATTCCTGGGCCTAGCCCTCAAGACGGTGATTCATCTGACTGTATTAAGGAGTCGACAAATTTGAGGAAGTGTTTCTGACACAAATGTTTCCTGACATGTTTTTTGAAAGCACTGCATTGGAGAACAGTGACTGGGTACTTCAAAATCAAACTCACAATGATGGAGGGAGACACTGGAGGAGTCAGAGCCTTCTCAGTTCCTCATCTCCCAGGACCAGAGGCCCAGTGCAGAATGAAAATGCAAGACTCCTGCCTAAAACTACGAAGAATTTCAAGATGGCACTCCAGAGCATTCAACCAAGAGTGGGACCTTCTGAGTGAGTAGGGTATGCACCCATGAAGGGGTCCTTGTTTCTCCTCTAGTGTTCTAGGATGGGAGACTCAGCAACAAGAGAAGGATGTGAAAGTATAAAGGAAAAAATTAGATATTGCTACATGATGCCACTGGGAAGGCTGGACTTGAATGCATACTGCAGACCCTTAGGACTATTAAGGTCTCAACTCACAGTTAAAATAGTTAACTGGGGCCACACTCTTGCCATCCCTCTGATTGGTGCAGGTTACTGTACTAATTTCAGTATCTAGAACTCTGGTGGGCTTAATAGAACCTGGCATTCTCTGCATATAACTCACACGTCTCAAATGAAGTGGTTCAGTCTTGCAGGGGGAACGTTAGTGTACCAAACTAGTGTTAAAGTATGAGAAATTCATTTTCAAACCACATGGAAATTTAACAATTATTATTTATTATTTTAAATGAAGAGGTTTGAAAATTCAGATTCTAAACATAAATACAAACTTGAAAGGAAAGTAGATGAATAATCTATGTTTGAAAAAAAAAAAAAGAATAGCATGAGTAAATAGGAGGCAACTGAGAGACTTCACCTCTTACCCTCTTACCGTGTGGGCATTCTCAGGGTGAAGTGGCCCAGACCTCCTAAAAAAACTCTCAGCAGAGCTTAGCATAATAATTAGGCCATTTTCAAAGTCTTGCCTGAATCCCATGGACTGAATCTGTCATCACAAGCACATGTAATCATAAAAGATCACTTAAAGTAAAGCCACATGCTGAATATTATATTTATTTTCATGAAAAGTGCAAGTGTCCATTCTGACCCTTCCCACACCCAGAAAATTCTTGTTCCATGTTTCTCAAAGTATTTAAGCTGTAAGTGAAAGCGTAGAGCCCCTATTTGCAGATGAACTCCTTCACAGGAGCATGTGTCCATCTTTCCTTAGGGCCCATGTGAAGACACAAGGCCTTGCTCTCATTGCAGGCTTAACAACAGGTAGCAATGACAAGGGGACCTAATGCTCAGGACCCTACTGCCTGCTTTCAGGAGAGCTGCAGTGCTGGCCGAGCAAACATTCTAGAACATTATTCCCCCGACACAGTGACATGCTTTTCAGCCCTTGCACAAATGCTTGCCTTTAATGTGGGCTGTAAAACTAGCTTGACAATAAATATAAGAAAAGGTCATTTGAGATTGAACACTGCTTTTCAATAATAGGAATTATCTGATGCAACACATAGGCATGTTCTTCCTTCACCCAAGAGAGCTAGAGACATTTTAGATCAATAACAGGATGAAGAAACCTAAGATCTCATGTGAAATGAGGGAAGATCTTAAACGTTAGAAACATCATATTAGGGTGATGACTGAGAAGCCGTGATTATGGAAAATGAAGCAAATCAGGACATTTCCCCAACCGAAGATAAAGGCTTCTCTTCTTGCTTAGCATGGTCCAAAGTTTTAATCAGTTAAATAAATGTCATATTCTGTTCCCTAGTAGCAGAGACTGAGATAGAATCCCACTCTATATGTTACATTTTTTAGAAATGCAGTCACTTTTGATGACTTGTTCTCAAGAGACATGTAGTATCAAGCAATTCATTGACTCAATTCTATCTTTTCTGTACAAAGTGAACTGACTGCTAATTTGGGGATTCTGAAATAACATTGGTGATGCATCATGAAATACTTCCTAACTTTCCCAAAGGTATAGAGGACATTAAAAGAATGTAGGCATGGAAACTGCAGTAGCTAGTTCAATTAATAAAGAAGTAATGATAAATCTGATAAAAGAAAGTGTTGAGTTTGTAATTACAAGGAAAGGAAGCCAAATTAAGCAGAAAGTCATTATTTTATCTCAGGTACTTTAAAATTTCTCTGGTTATAAAATTAGAACTGTTTAATGGGAAATTTATACTTTTAATGAATAATCCATTATAATAACTAAGTACCATTAATGCTGGTACAATATACACGCAGAAAACCTTCTTTATCATGTTTTTTAAAAAATGTTATGTACATATCTTAGATTATTCATTTTCTTCTTTGTATGAAACTCACATTACAATTAATAGCAACATATTTTCTTTCCACAGAGACCCTACACTATTGAAAAATCCACTAACAACATAGTAAAAATAGATGTCACATAAATATGTTTATTTGTTCACCTATGTTTTCACTATAGGGCTAGTTTTTAGAGATATTTAAGAGTGCGATTATTACAGGCAGTGCTACAAAGATGTGGATAGTTCAGTTCATCAAACACTTGCTGATTGTACACTTGTACGTACATTATGTCTGAAGTTGATTACAGAATATCTATCAAAGAAGAAAATTTAATTGGAACACTTCCTATTCTCATGGAACTACTAGAGTTGTTGGGGAGGGGGTGGAATTTTCATTACGAGCCTGTTTTTTTTTTTTCAATATGTCATCAAGTTCCATTTCTTCACACTGTGTGGCCCTCAGGATGACCTAAGCAGTGTCATAGACCTAGTGAAGTGATGGGACAGGGATTTCCTTCACGCCTGCTCCATAGGGGACCATGGAGAAGATCAGTCCTTGGAAATCCTATGACATGTCAGCCTCTATGAATCCTTATTCCATACTCCAGCAGGGTAAACAGCATACAGGAGACCTATAGGCCTGGGTTCAGATATACTTTTGTGTCCTTCCAGCAGAAAGTTGGCCAAGTAACCCAGCATTCTGCTGTGTTGCTTCCTCATCTGTAAAATGAGAATAATAACCCTTCCTCGTTGGGGTGCTCTATGGATCAAATTAGTTAATTCAGGCCAAGCACTAACAGTGCGTGGCATACAATGTGTTCCTAGTAACTGCTGACTATTCCCATTAATCAGAATAAAGAGATTATAGACTGGAAAAGAGCCTATGATTCTTCTTAGTAGGTAAGAATATTCTCTTTTCTTCCTCTTCCTCTTCTTCTTTTTCTTTTTTTTAAATTGAACACAAGGGGTGCTTACCACTAAGCTGCATCCACAGTCCTTTTTCTTATTTTCAGTCAGGGCCTCACTAAGTTGCTGAGGCTGGCCTTAAACTTGCAATCCTCCTGCCTCAGCCTCCCAAGTCACCAGGGTTACAAGTGTGCAACACGATGCCCCACTTATTCTCCCCTTCTTAATTAGAATCATTTGTTACGGTTAAAAGAACTTTATTTATATGTATTTTAAGTTTTTCAGAGAAACACCTCTTTCTTTAATTACTTAGGAAACGAAAAAAAAAAAAATAGTTGCAGATTTAATTCACTGTATTAGAAACAACTGATTGGCCTTATGGAAATAAGATTTGGAGCTTGGGAGGAATTTCAGTCAGGGAAGAAAGTCCAAGAGGAACCTGGAACCAAGTGACAGATTTCTGAATGATATATCTGACCATATATACTTATTCTTACCATGCTTCCTTGCTGATATCTCTTATAGGACAAAGCAGGGCCAAACTCTACTATTCAGAGTTCTAAACAATGCTGCACTAGGACCTGTGGTTGGTGCCCGAGGAGCAAAGTGCTTTTATATTGTAATTTTTTTTAACAAACTAAATAACTTTTCCTACTTTTGTATCTCTTCCTTCTTCACCACCTGCTGGGTAATCTTTAAAACAAGATTGAATTTTAGTGATCTGTCTTGTCTGATATATTATATCCTTGGGTCAATTAGCCTCCAACAGCCGTCTAGTAGCACCAAAGACAGACAGCTACCGTTGGACTTGTATAGTTTTTACAGCCCCATCCTTAAGCTAAGGGTATTACTTTTTATACTGATAATTATTAAAAATCACTACTTTTAAAGCCATATGTAATTCCGAACTATCAGTTCATTTGTATATGATTTTCCTCCATTTAAGTAAAAAAAAAAAAAAAAAAACGAGCCTGTCAAGAAATAGGTTTCTAATTAGATTAACACTGTCAAAAAATATTTAGGTTAGGTTTGTATTAATGGTCAGTTGGTCTATAGAAAACATGCCAGAGATGTACAAGTGCCTCATTGTTTTCTTTTCTAAAGAGGAATAGTTATACTAAAACAACAGAGTCAAGCATTCCCTTTATAAACCTCACTGGGGCTTTCAAGCAATTATACATACAAATATTTCCACGGCCGCCCCCATTCCCAAACCGTATCATCCCTGTTTTACAGAGGTGGACATTGTCCTCAAAAGCAGAATGATCCAGGGGAGAAATTCTGGGAAATGCTGGTTTGTAAGTCTTGGGTAAGCTGCTTTTTTCAAAGTTGTTTCAAAGTTTCTCCCTATCCCTCCACAGTCCCTCCCTCTCCCTAGGCTTCAGTGGCACAGAAAAGGGCAACCTTTAGTCTTAGAAGCAGGAAATGGAGGTGAATGAACATCATATGAATGTGAATTTGGAGCTTAATAAACAAGGAAGTAGGATTTGGGGAACATGGTAAATAGCATTTATTTTGTTTTCTTAAATTTGGACTGAAACTGTTTCTATAGGTAGCAAATTGCAACCTAACTTAATATACAAACAACTACGACCTAAGAGAGTATATTCTTGTAAGAAGTAGGGCCTCAGCCAATCACAGTAGTTGGCTCTAGTCAATCAGAGGCTGCCATCTGATCAGACCATGTCTATATATGGTAAACGTCTATCAAGCTGTTTCTGCATCTCAGCTTCTTTTTCTATCTGTAAATACTGTCTGCACATGTTGCTGGGGTGAGTTCTCTGCACCTCCCCTGGTTTTAGTGCTGCCAGATTCATAACTAAATTAATTTGTCTAAAGCTTTTCTTTAACCAGTGGATGTCCTAGGCACTGCACTAGGCCCATACCCCAGGTTATATGCTACCTTGCTTATCCTCCTCTCAGATGGGGATGTAGCTTGTTATCCTGCTCATCGTCGAGAGCTGTGCTGTCCAAAAGGGTAGCCACAGCCACAGTGAGCTGTTGAGCACTTGAGAGGTGGCTCAGCCAAGTAGAGATGTGCTATGCGTGTGAATATGCACTGGATTTTGAAGACTTTGTATTAAAAATTAATAAAATTTTCACACAAATAACTCAGTAAGTACCAGTAGAAATGATCATTTGACTTATCAAATTAAATAAAGGTCATCAAAACTCATTCCATCTGTTTCTTTTTGCTTTTTAAGGTGTAACCCCAAGAAAATGTGAAAAACCCTACGTGAATTTTGTGGTCTGTTGGAGAGCGCTCATTCAGATTCTCTCTGAGTGATTTTGGACAGAGCTCTGGTTCACCCACTGAGCATGTCCATGGTCAACTCCATATATCTCCATCCTCTTCAAAAGTTACTCAAGTAGAAAGCACTACTGCCTCCAATGTCCCACCTGCTGTCTCAGCATGACTGTTGGGGGACAGGACCTGGGGCCTATACCCCACCAGCCTGGAGGGGGTGCCCAGACATAGGAGAAATGTCTTTCCAGAAAGCTGCAGGAATCTGGGCTCCCAGACCAGAAGCGACTCTATGCCAGTCCCATAGTCCAGTGCTCACTCTTATGAGTAAGTGTGGAACCCTGTCTCTGCAGACTCACCCTTCATTTCAGTATGTGCTTCCTTCCTTTGTAATTCACTCTCATAGTATTCTTAAGCAGAAGATCCTAACAACATATTTCTTGGAGAGATTTCTAGGATGAAAAATGAAGTGAAAGATCCTTTTTCCTTTGTTTACTTAAGTGGTCACCTCCCCCTACCCACTGCAACGCCATCACCATCTGTTTTCTGTGATCTAATTACAAATGGAATAAGCTCTTAATTCCCCTTTCCATCGCTTGAAGATTTATGACATGAAAATGCTTCTGCAAATACTTCCAGAGCACTTATTTTTGTCACGTCTTTGATACAACGTAGAGGGGCAAAGTTATTTGTTTGTGCAGAAATAAATTTCATTCAGAGATGTTTACATGACAGAGATTGATACATGTTTTATATCTGTCCTGTGCCTGGTTTCCCAACTGGTTGATGGCAGCCTATCTTAGGCAACCAGGGAAGAAATGTATTTAACAGCAAGTTAAGTGCTTTTAGAAACCATGTAAAATTTTCATTCTTTTAAAAATAATTATCACACACTTGAGAGCCTTCGAAGCCAAATGTTGCTGGCTATGTAATTTGGTTTCATATTTCCTGTACACCACACTGGGACTTTTCTTCCTGTCATAGTTGATCTTCACCCTTTCCCATCTGGGGAATTTGAACTCTATTTTTAGCCATTTCATGAGTTGCCAATTTAATGCATTTAAAAGAGTGCAGAGCAGATGTCTAAAACATTGAAAGTAATTAATTAAGTCCCACAATTTCCAGACTACACAAAAACAATTTGCCATTGCCTGTAAAATGGTATAATTGAGTATTATAAATGTTTCCAGGCCAAGTCTTGCTATGAATTATTTAGTGCATCTGTCCTAATTAAAGACCTATTGGAAGATTAATGTCTCGTAACCTGACAAACTACTTTACTTAGTAACAAATTATCCATATAATGACCTCAAACTAAATTTATATAACCCAAGAAGCCATCTGAAAGAACTTACAAGCATGCTTCAGTAGAAGGAATTTTCACCATGTATTTACCTCCATCTATTCAATATTCTTTCAGCTTTGAATAATCATAAATGTAAGTCAATCTGTTCCCAAATAAGTTTTCTAATGGCATTTCTAATTTTATTCACAATCCTCTAAAAATATATAATTTGCATTCTCTCCAACCCTCTCACTACACCTGACATAAAGGATTTGCCTTAAAGACAAAGAGAAATAAATATATAACATTGAATTCATTGGCAATATGGGAAAATCTTTTTTAAAATCTGCATTCTAGGCTCATGTTCTTAATATGAAATTACCTTGAGGGAACAGAACTGTTTTTCAGCAAGAGAAGAGATGCAAATATTCAGCCAACAATATCTTCAGTTAACCATCAGGACACTGTCCTGTCAAAACTAAATCTCAGGAGCTCCATAGAATTACAAGACTGGAGTCATTTAAACCTAAACATAAAAGCAAACTAGAAGTACCTATCCTCCTCTGGTTAGAGGAATCTACTGTGCATATTACAGCTATCATCTCTATGATGCTATTAAAAAGAATCGATGGCACGCCATGTATCTGATGGCAACAGAAAGGGTGTCCTTGGCCTCTCTGACTGCATCTCATGATACTAAGTGGTTGGAAGATGGAGGAGGCAGGGTAGGCACACGAGAAATTAATACATTTTCTTCTCAACAATAGTAATCATTCCTTCCCATCACAAATGTACTGACCTTACCATGAATTCCTTAGAAAGGCATTTTACATATTATTACTAACGTTTAAATATGTTTCACATATTTTCAGATTGTTTAGCAAATCTGAAATATTTTTCTCATTACTATATATATTCACTAGTGACTATATTTTAAACCATAAAATATAAAAACATCATCAGTATACAGTAAAAATTAACAAATACATTAATGTATAGATAATTGGCCACAATTGTGAGAAAATAAGACTAGATATATAACAGTAACTTGTACCCAGATTTCCTATAAACCTGTATATATCTGTATACCTGCATGTATATATGGATATATATATATATATATATATATATATATATATATACACACACACACACACACACATATATATATATATATACACATTATATATATATATGAAAGGCATAATTGGAAAACAGTGTTTTACTGTCATAAGGCTAGCAGCAATTTGTTTATAAATTAGTTTCCTCTCTCATCTGTAAAGAGAGAAAAACAAAATTTTTCCTTCTCCCAATTTGGATCTTAGCATTCATAAAACCATTGCTATTTAACATTCCCTCTGGATAACTTTCTTTTCCATACAAAGTTTCTCAATACTGGTCAGTAACTCAATTCTTGAATAGTCCTGGATGAACTATACATTTCAACAGAACTTCAAGTCATATGATTCCGTAGGAAATAAGCCCAACAAGGTCTAATTTGTGGCATGCTCCCTCCTTAATCTTTTGTGTCTGCACAGTATTTAGTGCTCTTTAAAAACGACTTTAGCCAGAGTGTACCTTATGCAGAGGTGCAGAAGTTCTTCTAGGAACATGCAATGGGCTTCCTGACTTTTTGCCTATTTGGAAGAGGAGCATAATGAAACTGAATAAAGGAGGGAGTCTAGAATTCTTTCCAAAAAAATCATTTTCAAATTGTAGGAATTTGGAATATAAGAAAAAGTATAAGAATATAATTAAAATTGTCTATAATTTCATCCATCAATGATAGATTATTTGCATTTTGGTATAATTTCCTTTTTTTTTTTCTTCCCATGTACCCATTACATAGTGGAACCCTTCTCATAGTTTTGTACCTTGCTGCTCTTCTTTTCATTACATTTTGAACATTTCCCAGTGGTCTTGGTGTCTTATCTGCCTCCTTCAGGAAATGCCTCTTTCCTATTATAATTATATGCATTGTTGGTGTAACGCAGAGAAAATGGGTTCTTCCCATATAATTAAGCCTCAGATGCCTCAAAAATGATGATTCAAGAAATGAGCTCAAACCTACTCACTAAGATCTCTGCTCAGCAGTGGACAAGTTATACATGGATCCACGGAAGACAGATATGCCTCTGTTTATGTCTGCTTGCAGGTATATACATTTACCTGATTTCCTGAATTCTTGGAAGTAGTTTATGGGGCGGGGGAGGAATCCCTGCTCACTAGGAAACAATAATAGTTTAAAAAGTAAACATTAAATATAATTATGTAAATCAAAACTTGATTCTTTTAATAGGGTAACTATGAGAAATATACAGGTTTATTATTTTAATGAAAAGCATAAAAGAACTCAATAGAATAAAGCTTTAAAATATATTTTATATTAAACCTATTATTCAAATTTGCTTTGGAAAATGTTTTTTTTCTTATTAGACTAGTAGGTTATCAAAAGGCTTAAATGCACTTACTGTTTAAATAGACAGTTATTTACTCATCTGTTTATAATTGGTTGTGTTTTAGCAAAACACAGTGAGAGTTTTGTTCTTTTGCCTTATAATACCCCCTGAAATAGACACGGAAGACTCAGTCTTGCAAATTCATAATAATTATCCTTCTCTGGCATCCATGGGTCCCCAAAGACGAGCCCTCATTTGAAATCCTTTCAGAAAATATCAGGAAACCAACCCTACACACGAAAAAGAAAATCTTGGAGGCATTCATTCATGCATATATTAATTCACCCAACAATTATTAACCTAAGGCAAGCAATTGAACGGAGAAGCGGCTGAACTTAACGATGTAATAGGAAGGCAAAAATACTCCAGTGCCTGACATCTGTGCAGCCCAAATATTACACAACTCCCAGGTTCCAACAATCTGGTGACCTGACTACAGATCTTTCATTTTCCTCCCTTTTCACTACTTCGTCCGTCTGTCTGTCTCTCTCTGTTATACCCCTCCCCATCTGTATGTATGTCTGTGTCCATAATACATGGTATACTCAATACACCTACCTACCATCGAGTCTCAACTTCATTTCATTGTAAAGTAAGAAGAATGTATGATGCAGGGAACCCTGGCTTCAGAAGATGCCCGCCCAGCAAATGGTTCCCTGGTGAAATAAGTTTGGAAAGCAATATATTTTACTCCCCTAGTGTAGCTTTACGATGTATATTAGCATTGTAAAGACTCTGAAAGAATGCCTGCAATAAAGAAACCTATTTTAAAGTTGTTTGCCTTTGGATATTTTAGCCTGGAAGAATTTGTTTGTCTGCTGTACATTATCAGCCCTGGGCAACAGGCAATGATATAGAATACACAACCCTGGAGAATTAGGAGATTTCAAACATTAGGACTAGACACGTGGGATGCAATAAGATTCATAAAACAGCCATCTTTCTCTGTAAGACTCGCTGAGCTTGTTTTGTCAAAGTTATGTAACTGGAAAAGCTGTAACACAAAGTCTTGTATTCACACACTAAAATAAATAATCAAAAAAAAATGACCTTAGGCTGGCTGTCCTCTGTCACAACAAGATTCCTTTACAGATCTCTGAGTTAATGGGCTTTGTAAAATGTCCAGTATTGCTCCTTTCAACATGGCATTCTGTGATCTTTCAAAAATGCATTGTGAAAAAGGTACTGCTTTTCTGGGGTGTTATTGTGTGCAGCATCATTCAGAGATGCAGCACAATATGGTAGGTTCAGTGATTTCATTTATCTATTAACCAAATAATTCCTTTACTTCTAGAATAGTATGAAAAGATTTGTTAATAGAAAAAGTGTTAAAACTAATTGCATCCGTTTGAATTCCAGTTAGGGACCAATGATTTCTCTTAATTCTCAAACAATGAAACTGACATTTTAAGCCAAGTTCCTCAGTATGTGTGGGTGAGGATGATGTTTATGCTGTTAGGTGGCAGATATCTGTGCAATGTCCTCTAAAAGAGAAAAAGATTCAAACTGGAACATGAGAAGAAATAAGAAAGTGGCTTCTTTTCCACTGTCAATGACAAGCAAAACTTAATATTTGAGGGGAGTGGGTTGGCAGCTAAGATAGAAGTGACAGGTGAACAGTAAAAGGTAAGACCTTGTGTCCTATTTGGTGCCCTGACATATTTGTCACCTATAGATGCCTGCATAAAAGAAAATATCATAAAAGGAAAACCAAAAAGAGGTGGAAAAAGTTGTTGCCCAACTTCATCTTTAGCGCCATTTTACAACTTTCCTATAAACAACCTTCTACATAGGTTTTCACTTCAGTGGCTTTTACAATAGGTAACAAAGTCTTCTAGCCTTACATCATCACAAGAGGCAGTAAATGTGCTCTTTCAAAGAATATTTAAGTGTTCTGCAACTTCTGTTGTGATTTTTAGTTGATGAAATTCTCAGCCTCAAAAATCAAGGCAGTTATATCAGAGAAAATTTTTCATCTGGGACAGCCCTGTTCCCCACCAGTCCTTCTTTACTAATGTGAATTAATTCTAAAACAACATTTCTGAGGCTGAAGGGAAACTTAGGCCTTTAAAGTAAAAAATTACTTCAGAGGATGTAGCAAAATGTTGAAGATGCTCAATCTTCAAGAAACATTTTAATTTTAAGAAACATTGATTCTAAAAATTATGACCCTGTAAGGGAAGGTCCTGGGAAATGAGATTGATAAAATTATGTTAATTGCATGACTTAAAGAATCCCCTATTATGCCTACTTACAATGCACCAATTCAAAATTTGAAATAATAAATATAAAAGTTAGAAAAACTATGAAATTATGACCCCTCTATGACACTGAAACTGCTAGGTAAAAAAATATTTCTTCCCCCAGTCCCTTGTTAACAAGATCAATTTGTAAAGAAAAGTCATTTACCTACTGGAATTTCTCATTCTCTCATCTGCACCCCGTGGTGTGATTCCTGAGCCTATGGTTGTTGTACTTTGAAAATGTTCATCCTAGCTAAGACCAAAAGGCAAAACACATTCCAGACAATGGGTGGTTTCCATATTGGTAGCTTGTCTTTAAATCAGATAAAACTGACCACAAAACACTGATTTCTAGAGAACATATACCACTTTTATGTAAAAATACAAAATCTGGAAATATTTTCAGGAATGACAATAAAAATGAATTATAAATTTTATTTAACATAAAGCTCTGCTTAATATTTACTTTCACATGTGACCTCTATTTGACAACATAAAATGCTACATTTGTTTTAGGGGAAACTTGTTATATTACTACATTTAATTCCAGGAAATAAATTCTGAATAGCAAGAAACTGCTCTTCCCTCAAACTCTAGCTTCTCAAAATCTATCCTGTGGATCCGGAGACTATCATATTAAGTGAAATAAGCCAGGCCCCCAAAGCCACAGGGCTAATGTTTTTGCTGGTATGTGGAAGGTAACCCACAATAAGAAGAGGGAGAGGAAGAATAGATATTCGGTAGTTTAGGTAAAGGGGAATGAAGGGAAGGGAGGACGATAGAAAAAGGAAAGACTCTGGAAAGAACCTGAAATAAGTTTCCTATGTACATATATGAATACATAGTGAATCCCACTATCCTGTACATACATCCACAAGACTGGGCTCCTAATTAGAATAAGATACACCGTGCATGTATAATTATGTCAAAATGAATTCTGCTGTCATGTATAGCTAAAAAGAACCAATTAAAAATAAGTTCAAGGGGCTGGGGATGTGGCTCAAGTGGTAGCGCGCTCGCCTGGCATGCGTGTGGCCCGGGTTCGATCCTCAGCACCACATACAAACAAAGATGTTGTGTCCGCCTAGAACTAAAAAATAAATATTAAAAATTCTCTCTCTCTCTCTCTCTCTCTCTCTCTCTCTCTCTCTCTCTCTCTCTCTTTCTCTCCTCTCTCACTCTCTCTTAAAAAAAAATAAGTTCAAAATAAAACAAGGTGCAAGTGAAATTTCTGGAGGATGCCAGAAGCTGGGGTAGCGGGGACTGTAGTGTTTCTCACACTCTGATGGGTCCTTCTATCTTGGTCAAAAGAACACATTTGTAGAAAACTGAAGAAATAGAAGACAAGAAAAAACCCACTTTGATGGAGAGAATTGACAAATTCTAGGAAGTTTGTCAAAGAAGAGGATCCCCTGGCAGTGTTGAAGTCTGGCACTGGACCATGGGTACCACAAGATGACTGCCATTAGAAGCACTTTCAAGGAAGAAGGGCAAAACATACCTCCTCCTAACACTCAACCCAATTCTCCAGAGCATTTGGATAATGGCAAACATAATTCTATATATATGTATACATACGTACACGTACATATGAATCTAAACACCAAAGAAATCCCGTCTTTTATCTCCTTTGTCTGTAACTTATACTGACATTGAAGAGACTTTTCTGGACAATTCTGTATTAAGGAAGGTAAAATCTCAGGAAGGCAAAGGAATACCCTCAGAGAATTCTTATCGAGGATGCTTTCTGGCCTCACATTGGACTTCTCTCTCTTCTGAGCTGTCATCTCCATCACGAAGCACTGAAATGTATCTATTTATGTGCAGGGCTGCATGCTCAGTGGGGCTACTCTTGGCTCGGTGTCACTGAGTAGCAGCTGCTGTCTCAGAGCCAGGGAGGAATATCTGCCCCAAGTTCACACCAGGAGCACCCTTCAGAGATTTCACTTCAGGATTTATTTCAGCCTGTTTTCCCCTGGGCTTGCAGGGTGGGTCCTGGAAAGGAAGGTCAGGGTTTAGAAGTGAACCCAAGGGAGGGAGGTCAGCTGCAAACTCAGGCTAATTCTCTGATCTCTCCTGCAGAAATTCTTCTGAGTCCCACAATAAAACTACATTTCTTTTGAATCATTTTAAGAAGCCTATTAATATAAAAATGTCCATGGGCCATGAGCATCACAAATTGAGAGTTCATGCAAATGAGTTTGCCCTCTCTAGACAGGAATCTAGGCTGCAAGCTTGGGCAGAAATCATTGGGTTGTGATGGAGGGAGCTGAAGTTGTGACAAACCAGGTGACTTTTAGAAATAATCATAGTGACAAAAATCAAGAGGGTTTTTTTTTTAAATTCTGTTATTAATCTTCATTAATTGTACATATTAAGAGGGTTCTGTGTGATATTTTTATACATGCATCCAGCATGTATAATTCAAGCCCCCTTAATCTTCTTCCACCCTTTTCTGGGGGTGCTGGAGATGAGACCCAGGACCTGAAGCATGCTAAACAATCATTTTACCAGGAGTCGCATCTCCAGCCCTGGAGAAGGGCTTTTCTATATGTACCATCACCTACCTGCCACTGGAACAGAAATGTCAGAAGACTAGAGACATAATTAGTGCTGTCAGCTGGCAAGACCAGTGACCTGATTTCTGCTTTTCTTGGTCAGTTGACCCTCACAGTTAGAAAGAGAAAACTTTTACATACTCCTGCAGATGTGTTTTATAGTTCAACTATATATTCTTATTATTTTTAATTATTGTTTCATGCTGAGAAGGGAAATATAAATCAATTTATTGAAATCACTCACTTCCTATTTTGAAATTACATATTCTGATGGAAGCCATTCATATAAAAAAAGTCATACTTAAGATTTTGACAAAGCAAGCTAGTAAAACACAAAATGTGGTTTTATTGAAGACAGCTATCTTAAGACCACCTAACTTTAGTGTTTCTATTAGAAGCAGGCTGATATTTTGACAGTCAACTTCTTTTCCAGTGTGTCTGAAGGTCATGTTGCGGTATGAGCAGCCTGAGAAACTATAACTTTTAAATCTATTGCTGGCATTTATCAAATCTCCACAGTTCAAAAAAAAATGCATGGACTTCATTCAAATTTCAAGGATTTGAAAGTATAAAAATCATCTTTATGAATATCTATGAATGGGTATCTTAAAAATTTGACCCTTTAAAAACCTGCAGTAGTTCTAGGCTGAATGGGGTCATCAGTTAAGATACAAGTTGTTACTGGTTGAATTGAATCTTCAGAAAAGATACGTTATAGTCCTAACCTCTGGTACCTACGAATGTGATCTTATTTGGAAATAGGGTCTTTTTAGTTATAAACAAGATCAAGGAAAAATCATATGAGATTGGGGTCGGCTCTAATCCAGTATTACTTGTGTCTTTATAAGAAGAGGAGAAAACAAACAGAACATACAGAGAGGAGGCCATGTGGCAAGGGAGGCAGAGATTTCAGTAACGCATCCACAAATCCCTGAAGGCCGGGGACTTCTAGCAATCACAGGAAGTGAGGAGAAATCAAGGAAGGGCCCCCTGGCCAGATCCTGGAGAGAGCATGGCCCTGAACTTCATTTCAGGCTTCTAGAGTCCAAACCAGAGACAACAAATTACTATTGTTTTAAACCAATCAATTGGTGGTATTTCAGGAGGGCAGCGCTATGAAATAAATGCACTATTCTAAATATTTTAAAACAAATATGATAGTTAATTTGTATTATAGGAAACTTATTTTCTTATTTAGTACTTGATATAAATAATATTCATTGTGTTTAAACATAAATGGATACAAATTATTTTCTGATATATACTCATATAAGTACCTTAAACTTCAATAACATGCTAGAGAAAACTTTTCAGCAATTTAGTTAGGGGACTAAAAGCAAAATAAATAAATAAATAAATAAAAAGGAACAAAGATAATTAACTTGTGCCCACAAGCCAGGAGAACATGCACTAGGATTTAGATGTAGCCCTAATGGAAAACAAAAATGCTTTTCAGTGTGTTGTGTTATTGATTAATTATCAACATTGGTTCCCTTGTTGGACAGCTACCAGTGAAATTCACAGGTAAATGAATATTTATAGAATTTATTTCAAAACTGGAGAACTATTTTATCTTTTAGCTATCCATGTGATGTCTCATCATGTGTCAACTTGTGAAGGAAAGCCAATGAAGTTTAATCATCTCGGTTTCATCTTTCCTTCCAAAAAGTCTTTCCCAAATCCACAGTAATCCAGATACTTTCATCCATCTTTTTACCCTAAGGAAGCTAAGGAATCCAATCACAGCACAGGAATGTGCCTGGCTTGGGTTGAGGGATTTCTTGCTGCATCCTAATGGGGTGAAGGGCATTATAAAGCCACTAAGACCATTGTGGGGGCTCAATTGTCATGGTCTTTTCAAATCCCAATTACCTCTCCAAGTCCCATCTATGAAGACCATTAACATACAAATATGGGGGTTAAACTTCCAACACTTGAACTTTTGGGGGGCCATATCCCCAAAACACCACAGCCTATATGGTCAAGTGTTTCAGATCAAGGTGGAAGAAAATCCTGCCAGCAAGTCTAGCTCTTAACCATGATCAGAGTGACTAGAGGACACATGGTTAATCAGGACCACCTATGTCTTTGACTCAGCAGATTAGCGCTCGGAGGGAGTTCTATAAGGGGCCCCTGAGGCACTCTGGAATGCCCATCTCCATGGATCATGAGCATCCACTTTTCTGGACAATTCCTACAATTATGGGGTCTTTCCTCGCTAGTCACTTTAACAATGAGGCTCTTTCTGGTCCCTAGTGAAAAATATAAACTCCCTGTTTGAGTTTCAGTTCCCTTTCCATTTTCTTTCTATGTCTTTACATGTATTCACAAAACAGTATCTTACTTATGCTGTTTTTTGTTTGTTTGCTTTTGTTTTTGTTTTTGTTTTTGTCTTTCCACTGGAACACAAATTCTAGGAGGGATTTTTGATTCTGTGTTTCACAATTGTATTCTCAAAGAATAGTGCCTGGCGTTTGGTAGATACTTAGTATACTCTTGTTGAATAAATGAACAACTGAGGAAAAATCCAGTACTTGCTTTCATTGTGAAGCACCAGAAGTCTTTAGAGCATACATGTAACCACAGGTTCTGACCAATTTATAAGACTGACTGAGGACAGTTATTATGCTTCTATATTATGAAGGCCTCACAGAGGAGTGGAGTAAGTCAGCGGTAGAGCTGATGGGGGACTGCTTCTCCATCATCAATTGTACATTATAAGTATTTTATCATTTTTGAGAATTGATTGTCTCAACTGCCAAAGCCAGGTCTGCTTAATTACTTTTGCAGAATTTACAAGTGCACAATATCAAAGAGCTTCATAAATTTACTGCAGGAGAATTAGGTACCTCCAGTGCCCCTAAACTAACACAGTAAACTGCTCAAAAAAGATAGGATAATAAAAACAAAATTAAACAGTGCTTTTCAAAGTCCTTAATCATAGCAACTTAAGAATATGCATAGCAACAAAAATTAAATGTTTGAGGAAGGCCCAAGAGCTATAGTTACCCCAAAGGGAGTGAACCACACATTTGAATATGGTCAGTTAATAAATTGTGGCCAATAGACCAGTGGCAATTTGGCTGAGCAACATCAATCAAGTTCATTTAGGAAATATCCAGATGGTAAACAACCACAGAAGATGGCAAAGGAAGGCTGTTGATCCTCTCCACCGTAACTTGACTACCGTTGTTATGCTACCATGAAAGCAAGCTTGGTGCATACAATAGGTGCATTTCTTAAGAAATTTCCAGACTATTTTCCAAAGTGGTTGTATTATATTGAATCCATAAAATGGAGAAGAATTAACATTTTAATAATATCTGACCCATGAGAACAATCTATTTCAACTTATGTTTAGGTCTTTAATTTCTCAGCAGTATTCTCTTGTTTTTAGTATTTTTACATTTGCTTTTAAGTTTTATCTCTAAATAGTTTATATTTTTATGCCATTATATCTGGTATTTTTAATAAGTTCAATTGCTCATTGCTAGTGCATAGATGCTTAACAGAGTTTTATAGTCATCACATGCCCCTCAATCTTATTAACCCCACTTAATATTTTCCAGTAGTTATTGTGTAGATTCAAACAAATTTTCTGTGTAATTGGTCATGTTATTTGTGAAGAAAGTTTTACTTCTTCCTTTTGAATCTGGAGGCTATTTATTTATTTATTTTTATTGCCTATCTGGCTAGAACCTTGAGTAAAAGGTTAAATAGAAGGGATGAAAGCAAATATTCTGCTTTCTTCCTGATCTTGGGGAGAAAACCATTTCTTTTCTTTCTGTTAACTATAATGTCAGTAATGGATATATTATAGATGTCCTTCATTAACTTGAGGACATTCCATATTTCTAGTTTGCTCAACAGTTTTTATACTCAGAAATTCATGTTGAAATTTATCAATTTTTTTTTAATCTGTTGAGAGCCAGGCATGGCACACACCTTTAATCCCAGAGGCTGGGGAGGATGAGGCAGAAGGATCACAAGTTCAAAACCAGCCTCAGCATCACAATACCAGACCTAAAATTATACTGCAGAGCTATAATAACAAAAACAACATGTTATTGGCACCAAAGACAAATAGAACAGAATAGAAAACACAGAGGCAACCCATAAAAACAGTTGCCTCATACTAGACAAAGGCACCAATAACATTCAATGGAGAAAAGATAGCCTCTTCAAATAATGGTGCTGGGCAAACTGGAAATCCATATGTAGTAGGATCAAATTTAATCCTCTCTCTCACCCTGAACAGAACAGCTCAAAGTGGATCAAGGACATAGGTATGAGACAGAAACCCTACACATACAAGAAGAAAAGATTGGCCCAACACTCTAACATATCGGCTTAGGAACTGACTTCCTTAGTAAGACCCCTAAAGCATAAGAAGTAAAATCAAAAATTAAAAAAATGGGATAGCATTAAACTGAAAAGCTTCTTCACAGCAAAGGAAACAATCAAGAGCATAAAGAGAGAGCCTATAGAATCGAAGAAAATCGTTGCTACCTGTACTTTAGATACGGCATTAATTATTCATTTCTGGGATATGTAAAGAACTAGAAAAACTTAACACCAAAAAAAAAAAAAAACCCACCTAGTAACCCAATCAGTACATGGGTAAAGGGACTGAACAGACACTTCACAGGAGAAGAAATATGATGGCCAACAAATAAATGAAAAAAAAATGTTCAACATCTATAGGAATTACAGAAATGTAAATTAAAACTACACTGAGATTCTATCTTAACTCCAGTCAGAATGGCAAATATCAAGAATACAAATAACAACAAATGTTGGCAAAGATGTGGGGAAACAGATACACTCATACATTGCTGGTGGGACTGCAAATTGGTGCAACCACTCTGGAAAGCAGTATAAAGATAAAAAAAAAAAAAAAAAAAAAAAAAAACTTGAAATGGAACCATCATTTGACCTAGTTATCCCACTCCTTGGTATATATCCAAAGGACTTAAAATCTGCATACTGCAGTGACATAGCCTCTTCAATGTTTATAGCAGTTCAATTCACAATAGCTAAATGATGGAACCAACCTAGATGCCCTTCAAAGAAAACGTGGTGTATATAAACAATAGAGTATTACTCAGCCACAAAGAGGAATGACTTTATGGTTTTTGCCAGCAGATGGATGGATCTGGAGACTATCATGCTAAGTGAAGTAAGCCAGTCCCCCCAAAAAACCAAAGGTTGAATGTTTTCTCTGATAGGTAGAAGCTAACCAGCAATGATGGTGGGGGAATTAAGGGGAAGAATAGTGCAGTAGATTGGGCAATGCAGAATGAAGGTAAGGGAGGGGGAAGAATCAAAGGAAGGACAGTGGAATGAATCTGACATTGTTTCCCCAAGTACATATATGAAAACAACCCAGTGAATCCCACTACCGTGTCTATCCATAAGAGTGGGACTCTAACTAGAATTAGATATATTCCATGCTTGTATAACTATATAAAAATGGATTCTTCTGTCATGTATCACCAAAAATGAAACAATAAATTAAAACAAAACAAAACAGAACAGCAACAACAACAACAAAAGACCAAGCCAGTCAGCCTAGCAACTTGGTGAGACCCTGTCTCAAAATAAAAAATAAAAAATAAAGGGCTGGGGTCCTGCTCAGTGGTTACGTGACCCTGGGTTTCAAACCTGGTACAAAAATAAATAAATAAATAAAAACATCTATTGAAATGATCATATCTTTTTTCCTTTTTTTAGTTTGCTAGTATGATAAATCACAATAATAAATTTTAAAATGTTAAACCAACCTGTATTCCAGAGATAAATCCTATTTGGTTGTGATATATTATCCTTTAAAAGTATTAATGAAATCCATTTGCTAACATTTTTTTGAGAACATTTGCATCTATATTCATGAACAATATCGTTTTAGCCAGGTAGAGTGATGCATGCCTATAAATCCCAGCAACTTAGGAGGCTGAGGAAGGAGGATTGCAAATTCCAAGCCAGACTAGACAACTTAATGAGACCCTATCTCGAAATTTAAAAAAAAAATAAAAAGGATTGGGGTCTAGCTAGCTGGTGGTACAACACCTTTGGTTTCAATCCCCAGTATACTACAGGGTTGCCGGGGGTGGGGGGGGTCAGGGAAGAATTTTAGTTTTCATTTTTTCTTGTACTTTTTTTTTCTTTCTAAATATATTTTTATTTTTAATTAACACCTAATAATTGTACACACTTAGGGGGTACATTTGACACTTCAATACATGGACATGAGGTATAATGATGGTAATTAGCATATCCATCACCTCAAACATTCATCATTTCCTTGTGCTGGGAACATTCAAAATCCTCTCAATGTATTTAGTTTTGGTATCAGAGTTGTTCTGGTCTCATAGAATGAGTTGGTAAGTAATCACCAGTCATCAACTTTTTTGAAAAGTTTTTGTAGACTGGATGTTATTTCTTCCTTAAGTGTTTGGGTATATTTCACTAGTGAGTTCCACAGTGACATGTCTGAATACTTTTAACCATAACTTATTTTTTTAAATTAATATAAGGCTATCCAGTTATCTATTTCTTCTGAGTTTGGGGAGTTTTTGTCTCTTAAAAAGTTTCTATTCCATTTAAGTCAGTGGTTCTCAGCAAGAAACAGTTTTATATCTTCTTGATGATCGTACCCTTTTACCATTATAAATTGTGCACTTTATTCAGGGTTGCTATATTGTTTGCTATGAATCTAATTTGTCTGATGTTAATATAGCTATTCCAGTTTTCTTTTCATTACAGTTAATATCAGATATCTCTTTTCATTCTTTTGCTTTTTAAACAATTTGTGTCTTTCTGTTGTAAGTTTGTTTCTTAGAGGCAGCAATTAATTGGGTTGTGCTTTGTAAATCCAATCTGAGAACCCTTGCCTTTTAATTTGAATATTGAGACCATTTTCATGTATTAGGATTATTGATATGCTGAGCAGAAGTATTTGATTTATTTTTAGTTCTTGATTTATTTTTATTCTGAATGTTGCCTGCATTTGCACAAAACTATGTACTATGACTATTATTTTTTTCCCCTGTATATGGTCCTGGGGATTGAATCCAGCCCTTCAAGTGAACCCAAACACATTCTAATATTTGCTACATAAACTCTAAGAGTTATAATAAATGTTGAAGATCTTCTAGTGCAATGATGCTTTAAACTCCTTTATAATATCTCAACAAGTTAACGTCTAAATAAAAATCTCAGTTTATATGAAAGTATAGTACCCCATTAGCATGCAATCTTTGGTGTAACTCACCTTTCTTGAAAGTGAGAGTTTTCTAGTAAAAGAACCTTTCAGATATTTGAAGACATCCTTTTTTTTGTCTTCAATCTTGCTTTCTGTAAGAAAATGTTTCTTCAATGGGTCTGACAGCATCAAAACTAAAATGGTTTATCTTGTCTATATTGTATGCGTCCTTGTTATCTTAAATATCCTATTTTATAGCATTATTAAATCCCAAACCTTACCCATCTACTTAGCAAATTTCATGACTAATTTCATTTATTTATTCATTCAACAATAAATAGCCAGAGCATTTACAATGTATAATACAGTAAGAATTAGCCAAATATGTATCTAACATACCCTAGGAGTAAAACAAAATGTTTCATTGTTCTTCCTCAACCCTTCTTTGTTTACTAAAATTTTGATTTATTTTTATCCCAAATGTTGCCTGCACTTGTACAAAATTGTGCACTCTATTATTATTTTCCCTATGTATGGTATTGGGAATTGAATACAGGGCTTCACGCATGGTAGGCAAGCACTCTATCACTGATCTACACCCTTGGCCCCCTCCACCTAGTGCTTTTTTGTTTTTTGTTTTTGCTTTTTTTTTTGTGCCCAGGGCCTCTCTAACTATGCAAGGCCGGCCTTGACCTAGGGACCTTCCTGCCTCAGTCTCTCTAGTAGCTGGGATTATAGGTGTGCACTACCATCAGGTCCAGCCTTGTGCAGGACTGCTTCAGCTGTGCTGGTTTTGTCCTCTCTACTTTCTTTATAGTGCCTCAAGTAGAGGAGGTACATCTACTGACTAATTCATTGATTCAGATCTCTTTAGGATATTTAAATTTCCTTTTTAAAAAAGAACAATTGGAACTAAATGCTCTCTTCACTGTGTTATAGAAATCATCTACTTTTTTGGTGCTAAAAATTGTTGCAACACCTGTGATTCAAAGACACTATTATCTTTTTGTCAAAGAATTAGCATAATAACTAATTAGAACAAATTTTAAAAATTGAAAGATAAAATAAAATCATGATTTTATTCTTGTTTAGTGCTGAATACTATTCCATTGTGTGTATATATACCACATTTTCTGTATTCATTCATCAACTGAAGGGCATCTAGGTTGGTTCCATCCACAGTTTAGCTATTGTGAATTGTGCTGTTATAAACATTGATGTGGCTGTGTCCCTGTAGTATGCTCTTTTTAAGTCCATTGGGTATAGACCAAGGAGTGGGATAGCTGGGTCAAATGGCGGTTCCATTCCAAGTTTTCCTAGGAATCTCCATACTGCTTTCCATCTAGGCTGCACCAATTTGCAGTCTCACCAGAAATGTGTGAGTTTTCTCTGATATAAGGATGCTGATTCATAATGGGGTTGGGGGGGGATCGTGGGAGGATCAGACAAACTCTAGAGCAAAGAGGAGAGAGGGGAAAGGAGGGGGCATGGGAGTAGGAAAAGCAGTGGAATGAGATGGATATCATTACCCTAAGAAAATGTATGAAGAGAGGAATGGTGTGACTTTACTCTGTGTGCAATCAGAGATATGAAAAAGTGTGCTCTGTATAATATTAATTGTAATGCATTCTGCTGTCATATATAACAGATTAGAATAAAAATAATAAAATAAAATCATGCAAAATTTTAAGGAAAACAATTAGGATGATATTTGTAGCCATTATTGATAACATTTTAAAATGTATACAGGACATCATAATGCTTACTTAGTGATTCAAGATACAGTGGAGAAAGACAGTTTGAGGTGTTGGTAATCTCTCAGCATCGCTCACCTGAAGGACACAAACGCCTGCCGGTTCAGAGGTTCTCACACTGTGATCCCTTCTCTACAATGTCTTCTCTAAGAAAACATTTCAATGGTCTGACAGCCTCAAAACTAAAATGGTTGTCTATATTGTATGTGTCTTGTTATCTTAAATGCCCTATTTTATAACATTATTAAATCTGTCATCATTGCTCACCTGAATGTTCCCTTCTCAAACACTGGTCCGTTTATACAGCATTTATTAATTAAGAATGTTAAGACTCCGTGGTTCTCCATGACCAGTAAGTAAAATCTCCCTACTCAGCATCGTTTTAAGGTTCTTTTCAGTGTGGACCTGACCAACCTTATTGTTTCTTCTGTCCCAACAAAGAGCAGGTGTTATGGTTTGGATGTGAGGTGTCCCCCAAAAGCTCACTTGTGAGACAATGCAAGAAGTTTCAGAGGAGAAATGATCTGATTGTAAGAGGCTTAACCCAATCAGTGACTTAGTCCCCTGATAGGGATTAACTGAGTGGTAACTGAAGTGAGAGGGTGTGGCTGGAGAGGGGGAATTGGAGCATGGCTTTGCTATATCTTTGTATCTGGAAAGTGGGGTCTCCCTCTCTGCTTCTTGATCACCATGATGTGAGCTGCTTCCCCCCCCCTGCACCCTCCCACCCAGAGGAATGGAACTGCCTTTCTGTGGACAAAGACCTCTGAAACTATGAACCTTCAAATGAACTTTTCCTCCTCTACAATTGTTCTGGTTGGGTCATTTAGTCACAGCAGTGAAAAAGCTGACTAAAACAGCAGGTGTCCAGTCCTGCCAAGGTTGATTGCATATGAACTTCTTGTTTCTCCTCCTGCAGAATCCCCTCTGTTCCTCATTCCCTAGGACACTTCTACCCTCTCTTCAGATCCAATTCCACTGCACACACTAGCAAGGCCCAACCATGCTTAGCTTCTGAGGTCAAACAAGCCTGAGTATACCCAGGGAGATATGGTGGAGACTTCAGGTGAACCTCATTTGTCTCCTGCCCTCTGAAAGCCTCCTAGCTACCTTCCATACTCAGGCATCCTGAGCAATGATTTCCAACCTGGGCTACACATAAGAATGACTTGGAGAGGTTTATTCAAACACCAATGTCTATACTAGTGGTTCTAAATCACAATAATGTCTGCTGCAGAATAGGTCCTTAATGAGTATTTTTAAGTAATCAGCCTTTTCAGTAGAAATGAGAATTGATTTTTTTTTTAAAAAAAGCACTAATGGAATGTACCCTAAGAAAACTCAGAATAGTTTTGAGATGTACTTGTATTTTTTTTTGTTTCTGACAATAAGGGAAATTAATGATAACAGAATAATACTTACTCAACTTACAGGGATTGTTATATAGAAAAATTCATTAATCATGATAAAGCATTTTTTTTCTATATGCAGTGCTAACTTAAAAGGTCAGAGTCATTAGGATAGGTGTCTCAGAGAGCAAAGTTTTCCTTTTGTAGAAAATTAATGGTTGAGGCTTTGGGAAGAAAATACTAACTGCTATAATAGTAAAACATTCTCCTGCTCTTCAAAAGGTAATTTTTCTAAAGAAAAAAATGTGGATACAGTTGACATATTTAGGATCTTTGCTACTTCGTTTACTTTAGTGCTTGTTTGAATTTGACCAGTGCACATTGTATGCATGTAAGAAATTATCACAATGAACCCCATTAAAATGTATAATTAATACAGGTTAATAAAAAAAGACACAGAGGAAAAAAAAAACCTCATCATTATCCAAAGTGCATATATGAAGACACATATTGGTGTGAATATACATTGTATATAACCAGAGATATGAAAACTTGTGCTCAATATGTGTAATATGAATTGTAATGCATTCCGCTGCCATATAGAAATTTAAAAAAAAATCTCCTCTGAAAGTATTAAATTGATTGTCTTCTTCTGCCTGATCAGGTCAGGGTCATAATTTAACAGGTTTCCTCATTGAGTGGTATTTTGAGAATTACCCCAAAGTTTCTTGCTGCGTGGTATTTATTTAGCTTTCTGCTGTGGCTCACGGGTTCAGATTCTGGGATATGTCTTTCAAAAGAGCCAGGAGTGGCTGACAAGGGAGGTGTTATCACCTCATATCGTTCACAGAGCTTTCTCTCCTCTTTCTCGAGAAGCAGTTTTTTTCTTAGATTTCCCATGGCAGGGACCCCAGTGACAGTCCTATTATGGAGACTCAGAGGAAAGAGGCCATGAGAGAAATTTGCTGCACAGAACATCAATATATTTGGTTGGCTGGAATGGCTTTGACCTGTCAGAGAGCATTGCTTCAGATGTGTCCATTCTTTAGAAGGAAACTGAAGGAGACATCAGACTCTGTACAAGCTAACAAACCTTGAATTCAACTTTAGGATGCATCTACTGTTTTGTTCCTTACTGACTCGACCAGTGAACCAGAAGGGAGTCACCTTTATTAATGCAAAAGAGCCAAGAACAATAAAGACATGTTTTAAGGGCCTATAAGAAATGAATGTGACTGCTGTACAGGACTCTTGCACTATAAAATATTCCCAACAAATTACTTGCATTGACTGTAATTTAATGCAAATGAATGGATGCCTGGGGGTGGTCCTGCTTCCATTGAAAAGAGCAATGTGTTGGTTCAAGAGGGGAAGGGTAGTCCTCTGCCCATCTCCTTATCAGCATTTTTAATTTAAGACACTGGCTGTCTTCATTGCTCACAGTGAACACTACTCCTCTGTTATGCATCATCCTGATGAAATCACTTGGAGAATTAATGCAGAGTAGGAAGCAGTTCTTTGCGGGTATTTTTCAATTAAAACACAGGTCTAAACTTATTTTAAAGCACTGCTGCTTGCATCTTGCATCAATTTGCATATAATCAATTTAGTCTTAATAGTACAGCCTCCAGCTAACTGTCATTTTTTTAAGGACTAATATATTATTGGAAATATGGATAACTAACAATTTATTGAAGAAACTAAAAATATGTTCATAATATAATAGGTGGATACTTAAGATATATAACATAATTATTCTCAGGTCTTCAAATATTTCTCACATTCTGTCCAAAGAGAAAAATGCCAATACTATTAATTAATCTTTTAATTTAATAGATTATTGATATTGTATTATTAGGAATTATACTGATTATATATATATCCTCAATGGTAAATGTAGTATATTTGGGTATGTTCTATGCACCATATATGTATGGTATAAATGTACATACTACTGAGTGTTGTATTTCTGTATGCTAAATAAATAAGCACTTGCTTATCAAGCAGGATCAAGAATATATATAACATGTAAAAACTGGTATTATATTTTTTCTATAAATTTTGGGGCTTTGCAAGGTAAATGGTAGTAAATATAAAAGTCTAGTACATATAGATCTATTTTCAGAGTTTTGCAACACCATAGAGATATACTTGACTAGTATAAACAACAGTAGGTTTTTGTCCTGAAGGATAAAACATATCTAAGTCAAACTTCACCGCCATTCAGAAAAATACCTACATATTGACATGCAATATTTATTTCCTAATACAATTTAAATACAATTTAGTACAGAGATCTGGATATTCTCCTTTATTATACATTTTCTTGAGATACTCAAACCAATTGTGACCTGTTGGATGGACATTTGCTGCCAGATTTGGGGTAAGCTGGGGAGAAGTAAGAGTTGATCTTATGTAATTATCTAACCATTCCCTCTGGATAGCAAATATATTCTCAAAAGTTAAAAAAAATATGTAAATCCAAAGCATTCCTTGATTTTGGCTAAAAATATTTGGAACATACATACATTTATACAATATGTATATGGTGCATAGAACATATCCATATATACCACATATTACAGTTGAGGTAGCTTATATGTATATGGAGCTTTATATTTAAAGTCAGTATAATTACTAATAATATAGGTGCTATTAATAGGTGCTGAACAAAACAGATGGGAAATAATGAATTGGAGCTCACAAAAAAATTAAGAGGTGGTATGAACTGAGGTAGGATTCAGAATGCTGCCATTTCTGATCCTCTGAGATATACTGTATGATTCTATTATAATCTTCCACCTTGAAGTGTTGCTTTCTAAGTAAGCCTTATGTTTTAAAGATGATTTAATGAAATAGTAAAAGTCAGAATACTGTACAACTTTATAATAATTAAAACCAACACAATACAAAATTTAAGACTGAATAACTGACTTATTTTTTAAAGCAAAGATGCCTATTTGCTGAGATTGCTGCAATATTTTTGATACTGTTATTGAAATATCAACCTCTCATAAATATTTTAGAAAGCTCTCACATGGAATTTTATTTCCTCTAGCAAAAATAATACAAGTTTAATTTTAGATATGGGCCTCTTCTGGTTAATTTTACAGTTAATTTTCATCTCTAGCAAGATGTAGATGTTTTGTATTTATCAAACAATGTGTTTTTTTTTAAAAAAAGCTGAGCTTTATTTGTATCCATAATAAATTTCCTTGGTATGTTATCATTTAATTAACTCATAATTAAGTACACTGTTTTTCACAATGTTCTTTCAAAGCAAGAAAACTGTGAAGTTTGCCAGGTTTGTATACATATGTCTCCACAAGATTCCAGAGCTATTCAAATAGCATTCAAGACACTCTAAGCCACTTTGAGTTTTGTATGAAAATAAAGGATTGCAAAGTCAAGTTTAAACAAAGGTATGAAAGCATACATAGTAAAGACGACAAACAGATTAAACTGCTCTTAAGCCATACTATTTGCTTTCCCCATTTTCATCAGAACACATCTTAAGTTATCAAAAGTATGTCACTATTCTTTTTTAAACAAATGCCTTTGTCACTGTGTGCCACAACCTAACTAAAAATTGAATAAAACTGCATGCACACATTTTATTCAAACACTGTGTAACAATAAATATTTAACTCTTTGCCCAGATTGACACGTAGTCTCCAGCCTGAGTCCTGCCCTTGCCTGAACAAAGCCTCGGGTGATGGACTGCATTCTTGTACAGGCAATGGCAATTGTGAACATGCCTTGGGCGCTGTGGTAACATAGAGTGTCGTGAACCTTTTTTTCACACATTGAGGCCTGCCTTGAACTAATTTGGACAATTAATCCTAAAGCTGCATAGATCAGCAATAATCCACCATTAGGGCTAAATCAGGACACAAAAACTAATGCTCACTGTCCATTAAGCACTTTAGTACCAATATAATACAATACTAATAGTACTAAAATATGACCTTGAACATTACTTCTGAGTATATCAAAACCTTTGTACAGGAGCCATACTTTGGAGGGGAAAAAAAGCATATATTTATCTTACAAGTAGAAGAAAAGAAATCATAAAACAAACAATGAACCAAATGAGCCTGCTGGAAAATTTTGGAATATTTACTAATATACTGAAACATCCAAAGGAAATAAAAGAAATAAATTTTAAAACAGTGCTCTCAATATTAAACAGTATTATTCTTCTTCTTTCTGATTATATCTCACACATAAATGGCACCTGTGAATTTTTCTGTCAATTTTTTAGGAATTATTTTTTGCACATGAATGGAAAGGAATTTTTTTTTAGAAAATAGATATTTAGGGAGCATCTGCTTATGACTGATCACTAAAATGCAGCATTGAAACAATCATCATATAAAATGTTCCGTGGACTTACCCAGAGCAACCCTCACAGAGAATTCTGAGTTACCTAAAGGAGGGTGGCAAACTGCAGCAAGGATTTGTGCTGTAATAGCATCAGTAAGTAGTTATGACACATTCTTGGGCCTTTACAGCCTAAATTATTGACTGACTCTTTACAGATAGTTTGTCACTCCCTGGTTTATAGAATTTAGAAATATGAAGAATTCTGACTCCATATGAAAAAAAATGATTCAAATCTAAATACCTAGGAGAATTTATGCATCCTAGATAGAAAGGTACCCAACAAACAGAAAATATGGTTTGGTTGTATCCAAGTGCCACTGCTAGGAATTATTGTCCAAGTTGTATGCTTGGGGTCTGGCTTATGTGCTCACCACATGTGGTGATATGTGTGTATCACTACTTAAGTGGGCAGTGGGTGTTATTTATACTATGAGCAAACTCTGAAATTTAATAGGACAATAAGGTTTAGCAGTTAAGAACTGAAGTTTAAGAGCTAGCCAGCCCAAGTTCCATCTGGACCATTTATTAGCCATATATATTGGTTGAGCATGTTGACCTTCTCAGCTTTAGTTTCCTCATTATTAAAATGAAGATATTACAAGTGAGAGTACCTTTCTGAATTAGTTGCTTCAGGGATTAAGTACATTAAGATGGGTGAAGTAAGTAAAGTCACACACCCAGTACTGACGTTGCATCCAAAGGACCATGCATACAACAGTTGTGCCATAAGAGTAAAGTGCAACTGAAAAATTCCTATTGTCTACTGATGTCATAGCCATCCTAATGTCACAGAACAATGCATTACTCACATATTGTGGTGATGCGCAAACAAATCGAGTCATATAAAAGTATGGGACATAGAATTGTGTGTAGGACATGTGGAAAATGGCTATGCTACTGATTTATGTACTTATTGTACTGTACATTTTATAATGATTTTGGTGAATATATATATATATATATATATATATATATATATATATATATATGGAAAAAAAACAGTTGCTGCAAGACAGTCTCAGGCAAATCCCTCAGGAGAGATTTTAGAAGAAGGAATTGTCAATACAGAAGGTGACAGCTTCATACATGTTATTGCCCTGGAGATCTTCTGGTGGGACAAGACAGAGAGGAAGACAATGATACTGATCATCCTACCCTGTGTGTGTCTCAACAAATGCATGTATTTGCTTCTTAGTTTTTAACAAACAACCAAAAAGGCTTAAAAAGGAAAAAAGGTTTTTTTTTTTAATAGAAAAAAGCTTATCTAATTTGAAAAAAGAGACATCTTTGTACAGCTGTGAAATGTGCTTATGTTTTAAGCTGTTATTATGAACAAGTCAAAAGGTTAAAAATTAGTTAATAAAGTAAAAATGTTATACTAATCCAAGTTTAATTTAAAATTGAAGAAAGAAAAGATTTGAAAAATAATTTAGCATAGCCTAAGTGTGTGGTGTTCATGACGTCTACGGTAGCTTAGGTCACATCCTAGGCCTCCACCTTCACTAACCACTGACTCACTCACCTGGAGCACCTTCCAGTCCTGCAAGCTCTATTCATGACAAGTGTGGCCTGAACAGGTGTTACCATTTTCATCTTTTATACATTTTGTTACTGTACAATTTCTATATGTTTAAAATACACAAATACTTGGCATTATGGGACAATTGCTGATAGCATTCAACACAATAATGCCTGTGCAGGTTTGTGCCCTCTGAGCAGTCGGCTATACCATATAGAGAGATGGCTCCATACTTCTAGGTTGTGTAACTATGCTCTGAGTTGTTTGCAGGATGTCAAAATCTTCATGTCCAGCTTAGACTACATGCATAATAAATATTAGCTATCACTATATTCCAACACAAAACTATGAGTTAAGCTCAGACTTAAGACTTCGTGATTATAGGTCTGTAGACTCCCACAGATGTCTGAATCCTGAAAAAAAAAATTAAATAGTAGAAATAAGTATAGAGATCACAAAGCCCATGCCTTCATTTTCTAGGTGAGGAAACTGAGGCAAATGGACACTGATACATTGACGTTCTGGTCCAATTCTGCAGGTTTTATGGTGAAATGTTTTCCAGTAGAAAACACTGCTAACAGGATTTTCTTACTTCCCTCCAGGTCCATTAGTGGTGAGATTTTGGCAAATGTACTTTCTATTCTGGAAACAAAATTTTAGATATAAAAAGTTATGTTATGGAGAAACAGAATAATTTTTTGGAGAAAAAAAGTGGGGATCAGTGGATACTAAAGGGATGAGGCTAAATCTGCCTGCTTTGAGTCTGTCTCGTAGATATTCTAGGAAAATGAACAATGTCATTTCCCACCAGTGGTCAAAAGAATGAGGACTATGATGTTGCTCATCAAGGTATTACCATTTTTCTTGCAAGAAAGGGAGTCTTTAATTTCTTATTTATTTAGGAGTCTGTTTTAGCTAACAAGTATTGAGCCTTGACATCAGTAAACTATTACACTAAGACAGCAATACTAAAGTGGGTTTTTAGAAAATTTTTATAGGAAATGCTTCTCATTGACCACTTAAAAATCTTAGAATAGATTTCTTAAATAACAATGTCTGTGCTACATTTCAAGCAGAACCAGTTTCTACATATAGTTAATTGCTACTTCTAAAAGGAAAGTGCTTGAATAAGACCACTCAGAAGCAGGTCTTCTCTAGAAATTATATATGAGTCTGTTTAATAAGCACAGGAATTTTCCCCAAAGTAAGGAAGGGAGGGTGGAAGGAAGGAAGAGAGAAAGGAAAGAAGGAAGATGAGAACACTAGCGAGAGGAGGCTGAGGCTGGCTAGCCCTGGGCATCACTGGTTCAAACTCAGGTAGACAAACCCAGTGAAGGAGCTTGCCCTCGCTCAGGTGCATGCGGCTATCAAGAGGACGACTGTGCTTTGAGCAGAAGTTAATTAAGTCCTGGGTTCCCACTGATCAAGTAGTTCCTCATGTATAAGGAGTCCATTTTTGAAAGGAGATTATAATAAGAGTTCCTAAACTTTGTTTTTGGTGCCAGGGATCACTTTGGCAGCCTGGTAATGTCCATCTTAATAGTGTTTTTGTTTATTTGGACTTTTCACCAAAGCTTTCAACTTCAAAATAATTCTAGGTTAACCTGCAGTTGCAAAGATGTGTACAAGGTGTGTGTGCCCTATCCCCAGCTTTCGCCAGTGTTAACATCTTCAATGTGGAAACTGGGACCCTGACCAGACGTGATCCTCAAGCTTAATACAGATTTCAGTGGTTGTACACTGACTCATGCATCATGTGTGTATATATGTGTATAATTCTGCGAAATTTTATTAAATACGTGGCTGTGTGTAGCCACAACTCCAATCAAGATACAAGTGTTCGATCATTTTAGGCTCCCTTGTGCTACCCTTTATAGTCACAGTCCCTCAAATCCCTAATCCTTGGAAATGACTAATTTGTTCTTTATTTCGATAATTTTTTATTTCAAATATGTTATATAAATGGTATTGAACTTAGGTACATTTTTTTTTTCACTCAGTATAATTCCCCTGAGATCATACATATTAATAGTTCACTGCTATTTGTTGCTTAATAGTATCCCATGGTGTGGTTGCAATACAGTTTAATTAACCATATTCCTCTTGATGGACAACTGGGTTTTTTCCAGTTTTTAACTGTTGCAAATAAAGCTCCTGTGAACATCCATGCACAAATTTTCATGTAAAGATAGGACTTTTTTTCTTTAAGACAAATAAAATATATATAAATATAAAATATGTAAAAAAAAAAAATATATATATATATATATATATGCTTAGTTATTATTCAGGGCACCTGAGCAATGCCCCTTTTCACAAGCAACATATGGGTAATTCAATTTCCCTTTATCCTCACTAGCATTTCATGGTGTCACTATTTTTTTTCAGTCATTTTGATAGGTAAGTAGTGAAATCTCAACTGTAATTTTTAATTTGCATTTCCCTTATGACTAATGATGTCAAATATCTTTTTAGGAATATTTTCCCTGTGTATACACTTGTTGGTGAAGTTTCTAGTCATGTATTTTTACTATTTTAATTAGTGGATTTTGAGAGTTCTTTATGTATTATAGATACAAGTTCTTTGGCAGTCATAAAATGCACAAATGTTTTCTCCGAACTTGTAACTTTTCATCCTTTTAATGGGTCTTTCACAGAGCAAAGATTTTTAATTTTGATTAAAACTAACATATCAATTTTTCCTTTTATAGACTGTGTTTTGGTATCATTTCTAAGAACTCTTAGAATATCTAGGCTTAGATTCTGAATATGTTTTTCTAAAATCTTCTACACTTTTAGGTTTTACATTTAAATCTGTCATGCATCTTGAAAGGCTATCTAGGCTATCTGAAGAACTATTTTGGAAAGCATAAAATACACAGAATTTAAAATGAGACTTATTTCATTGAAATTCAGTTACCAACTGCTCTAAAAATAAACATTTTCTGACATTTTTAACTTTAAATAATATCTATCCATACAATAAAGAACTATCATCAAAGGGTGATAAGCACAAAACCTACTTTGAGAAATGAGGAACAAGTAAAATTTCATGAAAATATGTGATTTCTATCAGTCTCAAAGCCATAGACAGACATTGCCAATACTACTGTGAGTACTTGTGGACATTTATAATTAAAATACATTCTCGAGTTCTGATGGATGTTACTAAAAACAAAGATGCATTTTCCCACATACAATTTCAAAAATCCAGAGTTAAAGAATCACTGATTCAGAAAAAGTAATAAATTTATTCCATCCAGTTCCAGATGGGAAAGCTAGGATCAACTGGTAGATACTACACTGTCACTAATATATGACTTTTAAAGCATTTCAATACAAATCATAAGGCATGATTTAATATTTGGCTGTCTGTAAATGTTCCTCTGCTGCCTAGGAAGGGAACACATTTCCGTATTCAGAAATTTTTCCAGCAGCCAGAGAACCTTCACCAGAAGCCCAGTGGGAGGACTGTAATGGAAAATGACTAAGACCCTTCCCTGAGCCAATGAGCTCTGCTTTGGAAAAAAAGGGTGTCAGGTCCCTGTACTTCCAGATTGTGTCCTGGAGACCCAATGGGAAAATAACTGCCCATGTTCAGTCTAATCCCAAGCCACCCTGCTGAAGCTGCTTGAAAGCCATTGTTAATTTTTCATCCTCATTTTCCAAAGCATTTAATAGATTGCTGACTGGTCAGTATCAGGAAATGGTGCTGTTTTCATTATTACATGTAAATTAATCTACTGAAAGAAGAAAGCACAAGCATTTAGCAGCATAAGGTTGTCCTGTTTTGACAGCATTTTACTTACAGGTTCAAGAGTAATTACTGAAATAAATCATCAATAGGTGGTGGCGATATTGATTTTGTGTCAGCACCTGGGTAAACTATAACCCAGCTTCGGTGTGGAGCCCTGTTCATTGTCTTTTGTGCTTTAGTTCTAAATTGCTGTCCAAAAAAAGGCTTTTTAGCTTCCACATGAAATTGCCTACTGAGGTGCTTTTCCCAGGAAACCTCTGTGCCCACATCACCTCTCCCTCCCCAGCTCTCACCCTCCCCAGTCTCTCTGGACCATTTTACTGAGCTCTCTTAACTAGTGTGAAATGCTAATATGGATCGCTGCAATGTTCCAACAAAGTGAAAGGAAAATGTGATTACTGGTCAGAGGGTTTCATATTAGCACTTGCTTCTGCTAATTTAAAAATAGGTTGGACTGCAGGAAAAGCAATTCCCTCCCTTAACATTCGTTTCTTCAGCTGTTCTTTGTTTAATAAATATCCTCTGGGCCTGAACTAATGTGAACAGGGGAAAGAGAACTGAGTTCTCATTCTATTAAATGCAAACTCAAAAATCTAGCTGGATTTAATATTTTTAAAGACCACTTTAAACTTGATCTTCAAACCCAAATAAAAAGACCTCTGTGGTTTGATGTATTTATTTATTTGCTGGATGGCTCAGACAGAAAATCTTCTTTGGTGTTCTGAGTTTATGAAAGGTGGGTCAGGTAACTTTGAGCGGCAGAACAGTGAATCAGGATAATCTAACCTTAAACTCAGATTCAATAGTTTTTGCTTCATACCAAGAAATGTTCCTCTGGCTGATAACAAAAGGCAGATAAATGAAGAAGAACATAAAAAGCCAAAGCTTCTACATTTGCAGAATCACAAATCTCCATCTCATTTAGATGTCTCTTAAATTTTGATGAGGACTAGCTATGTGTATCCTAGAAAAATAACTCTTCTCATTCTTGTTTAATTGTGCTCTGCCTTTTGAATAAACATTTCTGACTTTCCTAGTTCAAAATCCAGGCTTCTTTTCCATTTCCAAAAACCATTTTGCCTCTGTGGATACATGTGTGTCAACAAAGCTGCCTTTCCAGTTCTGGGCCCTAAGCCTGGTCAGTCATGTATTCTGTCCAATTCATAAAACATTTACTTCCACACATTTCCAAGATCTTCAGATCATCAAAGAAAGCTTAGAATGCATATTAATGATTATATCATCTTGGCATTTATGTACCACTTCATATGTTATCAAACTGTAATCCCCTCATTTGAAAAAAAGTGTCATTATCTATATTTTGCCACTAAGGAAACTGAGTATGAAGAAATTATGTGCTCAGAATCAAACATCCCTTAAACAGAAGGCCTAATTCTTGACTCCTTGTTTTCTGTTTCATATCTTTCACTGCTTTAGGTAAAGCATCTTCTAATATAAATGTTTTACAGGTTTCTTCAACTCTTTCAGCCATCCCTTTGAGTTCTTCTCTTCCTTCTGCCTGGATCAGGTGCCTCCTGTCCTGAGCTTGGGCTGTCAGAAATGTACACAGCTCTCAGATAAACCCACACAAGACAGCTACATGCAGTTTTGGACCCCTGCCTAGAATAATTCTTTAAGAATTGTTGCCCTTGTAATCAATGTTGCAGGGAAATGCCCCTCAAAGTTTTTGTATGTTTCACCCCAGCACAGTGCCTTGAACATAGTAAACATTCAAAAGATGTTTGTAGAATGAACCAGTGAATATACACTTAGAAATCTCTGACATGCCATCAAAACATTTCCAAGCCTTCTCTGGGGGATGTCAGGCAAATGTAAATGTGAGTGGAAAACTCAGCAAATGTCAACAGGCTATAAATAATCACTTGGTCTATCAGTGCAGGGAATTTACATATACAGACATTTCCTTTGATGAATGCTAAAGCTCATAATGAAAAGGAACACGTATTTTGAAAAATTAAACATCAGAACTAATACAGCGAAAAAGCACGGGCTTTGGATCAAAGGCCTGCTTCCCCTCTAGGCTCTGCCCCTTTCCTTAGACAAGTTATTGAATATTTTTCTGAGCTCCGGTTTCTTCATTTTAAAACAGGCTTAATAGTATCTCCCTCATTTGATGATTGTGAGGATCAAATGCGACAATGTCTGCCAAGAGCCATTGGACACCTAAAAGGCTCTTTATACATTTCACTTCTTTCCTTCTTTCTTATAAGAGGGCAACGTTCAGGTCTTATTTCTGAAGAAAATTGACAAGCCATGAATGGGTCCAAATATGAAATTCTCTATAGGTAAATTAGAAATTTGGAAACTTAAAAAAATATATATTATTTTAAAGATTTACCTTGGGACATTGAAGCCTCTTAAACTCTGGTCTGGCAGAAAGAGTGCCCTGCCCAATTGCAATTCTCTGACATGTATTCATTTATCAAAATCCTGAGTTTGGCTCTTGAGACAAACACACGTGAGCCCTGAAATATAACACTGTAGATGGTGGTCACATAGACAAGGGCACAGAAGGAACTAGTTCCTGGGTGGAAGCGCTGAGGTTGGGAGGATTGCCAGTGGTATCTCAGGACTGGTAACATTTGAACTAACCATTAAAAATTCAGTTAAACTTTTTTTCCACTTCCATAAAAATGTTGGCAGTGAATACCCAACAGTGTGATTGATTCCAGGTGCCAAGAAGGCCTGACATTTGACTTTGAGTTCAGCTCAGTTGTTGCCCTCACTCTTGCATGTGCTTTGGCCTTTTTCTGTTGTCCCTTTGGCCTGGCTCGTGTCTCCACAGTGACACAGTCCCAGGGAATGGGAAGAACTGCTGCCTGTTCCCCTTAGCCGTGCATGCATGGTTTTACCTTTAATAAGCTTTGTTCTTAAACTCCAACCCTAGATAAGTTCATTTTCCTATCATTTGTGCCTGTGATATGTCAACTCAGAGATATTCACACAAATCTGGGGTTGGGGAGTTCTACTTAGGTAGAGTCAGGTGGACAGAACCAAATCAGGAAAAAATAGCATCAGAGACAAAAAGTTGAGAGCCAACTGCTATTGCTTAATGGTAACACCAAAAATGCTAATAAAAACAGAAGAATCACAGTAGCTTTAGCATGTACACAATATTCTATGGACATCTAGAAGTGTATTTCTTTCAATTCTTACAACACCATCAGCTGGTATTATTACTCAGCTTTACAGAGGAGAAAACATGGTCTAGAGGTAGGGCCAGAAATCAAACACAAAAGCCTATGTGATTCCAAAGACCCTGTGCTGAGGTCTTAACTACATTCTGCCTCCTGCCTCTTAATGAACCTCCAAACACTTGTGACTTGGAGAAAGGGAAGGAAGAAGGAAGTCCAAATCACTCAGGAGTTCTGTTCACTTCATTCATCTTCTGATTGCCTAATTTGTCCTTCTGTGTTTAGAGTATTCATTGACCAAGCATTTGAATTTGAGTAGATTAGCATTTTAGTAGTCAGAGTAGCATATCAGTCAAGATGCTTTAAAATGCATTTAAATTAAAGCCTTATTCAAAGTGTTTGGCTCATAAAACAGTAAAATTTACAGGGAGGAGTGATTCAGAATCAGTCGCCCAGTGATGGTACCAAGGACCCAGCGTACTTCCATTTGCCTGCTGCGGCTTCCATAAGTCGAGCTGCATCCTAAGACTGGCTCCCATCACGGCGGCAACATGGTTCTGGGCTTCACAGCGACCTTTGGTGCAGTCCAGACAGGGCAGACCAACATTTTCCAAAATTATCCCCAGAAGCCCTTCAATTTTAACTCATATCTCACACACCTAAATTGAGTCATGTGCCCTTTTTGAAACCAATTTCTGTCCAGATTGACCAGAAGAATGCCACAAGATGATTGGTTAATGTCTAGGTTACCTGAACCAATTACCATGATAAAGAGAATGGGGATTTCTTAATTGTTTTAGACCACCAGCAACCAAGAGGGGCTAGTTATATCATAGGAAAAAAATTATAAAAAATAACTACTGAATTAATTCTCTTGGTAACTGAAATATGAGTCTATCTCTAGGAAGAGTATAATAAAACTTTCAAGATTTCTATCAGTATATTGTTTGTGATAAAACTTTCAAGATTTCTATCAGTATATTGTTTGTGATGTTTTTTATATATTAGCCCAATTCTCTCAATTTTTTTGTAGAGAAAGAAGTTCCCTGTTTTCTCTTTTTGTTTTTAAATTCTTTCCAGCAACTAGCAACATCATTAATAACAAAGGAGCATTTTTATACAAACTTCATTTTTAGTTGGAAAACATTTGTCATTGACTTATTTGACAAATATTTTTGATCACTTAATATGTATATGACATTGCGCTAGGGCCAAGAGAGAGGGAGAGGTAGAGAGGTAGAGAGGAGAAGAGAGAGAGAGAGAGAGAGAGAGAGAGAAGATGCAAAGACTGAGTTTAAAGGATATTGTAAGTAAGGTTGGGAGATTATGTTTTTATGTATTAATCATAGTTTAGCTATTGAGAATTGAGTTGCTATAAACATCGATGTGGGTACATTACTAAAGTATGCTGATTTTAAGTCCTTTGGGTATAAACCAAGGAGTGGGATAGCTGCGTCAAATAGTGGTTCCATTCCCAATTTTCCAAGGAATCTCCATACTGCTTTCCATAGTGGTTAAACCAATTTGCAGTTCCACCAGATATATGAGTGTACCTTTTTCACCATATCATCACTAATATTTATTGTTGCCTGTATTGTAGATGATTGCCATTCTGACAGGAGTGAGATAAACTCTTAGAGTAGTTTTGATTTGCATTTCTCTAATTGCTAAAGATGTTGAACACTTTTTCATATATTTGTTGATCAATTGTATTTATTCTTCTGTGAAGTGTCTGTTCAGTTCCTTAGCCCACTTATTGATTTGGGTTATTTGGTTTTTGGTTTTTTTTTTTTTTTTTTTAGTGTTAAGTTTTTTGAGTTCTTTATATAAAGAACTCCTAGAGATTAATGCTTTATAGGAGGTGGATGTGGTAAAGATTTTCTTCCAATCTGTAGGCTCTCTACTCAGTTTATTGTTTCCTTTGCTGAGAAAAAGCTTTTCAATGGACTATTACTTAGCTTTAAAGAAAAGTAAAATTATGAAATTTGCTAATAAATGGCTGGAATTAGAGAATATCATGCTAAGCAAAATAAGTCAATCCCCCCAAACCAAAGGCCAAGTGTTTTCTCTAATATGTTAATTTACAACAAGGCTGGGAGGCACTAGGGTAGAATAGCATTACCTTAGATTAAGTAGAGGGAAGTGATGGCAGGGAAAGAGAGAGGACGAGGGAATAGAAAAGACAGTAGAATGAAACAGACATTATTACTGTAGGTATATATGTGACTACTTGACTAATATGATTCTGCAACATGAGAAATGATATCCCATCTATGTATGATATATCAAAGTGCAGAAATGCATTCTACTGTCATGTATAACTAATTAAAACAAAAAGTAATTATAAAGCAGATTGATATTAATTTAAGCTAAAAAAAAAAAAAAACAAAACCTCTCAAAGTCCATAAGTAGGCAGATGGTTTCTCATCATGTGCACAAGACAAGGAAAGTTTGGGGTAGTAATCTTTCTGAATCTGCAAACTTGCCAGTTAAATATGGAAGATACTATACTCATTGGGAAATGAGGAAGTTTGCTGTGTCTGAAGTTATTGGCTTGATAAGAAAGTGTCCTGCTTTGAGAGCAATGTGGTTGGGGGTGGGAGATAGAAGAAGCAGTGACAGTGTGGGCATTTAAGGCTCCAACTAGGAAGACAGAATTCACAGGCTCTTTGCATTTCAAAAGAGCAAATCTGAAGTAAAGGCTTGTTTATAAAGGCAGCAGAAGAGCTGGAAAACCAAATATGGACAGTCGGCCACCTGCAGATAACAATAGCAGGAGGCCACTGTTACCTTTAGCAGAGACAGGCAGAGGGTATTGGGGTTCATATGAGGTGTCCCTCAAAAGTTCCTGTGTTAATACAAGAGGTAAAATGACTAGATTATGAGAACTATGACCTCATCAGTGGATTAATCCATAGATGGATTAATAAATTGAAAGGACTACCTACTGTACTGGGTGGTAATTGAAGGCAGGTGGGGTGTGGTTGGAGGAAGCAAGTCTCTGGGGCATTCCCTTAGGAATTGTATCTTGTTCCCCTGGCTCCTCCTTCTCTCCTTCTCTGCTTTCTGACGAACATGAGCAGAGCAGCTTTCCTCTGTCATGCCCTTCCAACATCTGCCCAAAACAAGGGAGTTGCTTGACCATGGACTGAACCTCTGAAACCATGAACTCAAAATAAACCTTTCTTCTTATAAGCTGTACTTGTTGCGTATTTTAGTCATAGCAGTAAAAAGCTGGCTAACACAGACAGCGAATGTGGAATGTGTTAGTCAGCTTTTATCACTATAACAAAATACCTGAGACAATTAATTTATAAAGAGAAAAGGGTTCTTTTGACTCCCCGTTCTAGAGATTCTAGTCCAAGTTTGCATGGCCCTCTGGAAAGAGCAGAAAATATTGACAAGAGCATGCTGTGAGGCAAACTGCTCACATCACAAAGAAGGAAATAAAAACAGAGGAAAAGACTGAAATTGGAGTCCACCATCTCCTTTGAAGGTACACCCCCAATGAATCAATCTCTACAGAGCGTTATATTCTAAAGGTTCCACTATCTCCCAATAATGCCATCTTGGGGACCAAGTCTTGAACACATGGATCTCTGGGGATTTTTAACATGTAAACTATATCATTGGGTAATGGAGACCAGAGGCCCTGGCCACCTAGTAAAAGCTGAAACTTTGGAGGAATACCTGGGAGGAGCAGGATCTCAGGAGGAAATGCAGTATCTTCTGATCATACTGCCTGAGGGGAGAGAAGTGCCCCAGCTCCTTCCTCCCCCTTGGCAATCCCCCCTCTGGGGTTTCCTCCATTGGCACAACCCTTCCAAAATCCAGCTGACCTGTGGTCTGCTTGGTCAGCTTCTGGGAAGTGGAACCAAACAGAGCAAAGTGGAGGAGTCAAACATGAACCGCAGGGTAGACAGACCCAGGAATGGCATGGCAGGCAATGCAAAGCCATGCCATCTAGCCTCTTCCAAAAGCACCCCCTGGAGTAGGTATGACGGAGGTCAGTGGGTACATCTGTAGCAAGTGAAGGTGTAAATGGAACAACACGTTTGGTGGCTGCACATGCAGACTGGGGTGAAATAAGAGGAGCTGGATGAAAATACTTGCTGGATAAATGTTTAAGTAAAGGAGCAACTGAGCGACTGATGTCCCCTCACCGTGGGAGAGGCTGCTACCAGAGCCAGGAGCTGACATCTCAAAGAAACCAGGTAACAAAACCAATCTCAACACAACAGCCATTTCACCTCTATATAATCCCTAGCTCAAGATGAACCCATCCTTGATTTCTTTATCAAAATATGAAAGCATATGCTATCTACATTTAATTATATACTTAAGGAGCACAAGTTAGGTGAAGTTCCCATGTCAGAATTCTGAGTCAACCTGATGACCAAATTTCCCTTTTAGGGCATATATCTCAGGTCTTAAAACATAGCTTGCCCAGTATGGCAGGAGTAGGCACATCTTTAAACACAGTTGGAATATCAACCACAATCCAAAAGGCCACACTGTATTGTCTAAATCTGGCCATATTTCAGAAAAATGGGCACCATAAATATGGTGTTAAGCATGGAATAGGGCAGAAGCAGATGATGCTTACAAGGCTTGTAAAATAGCCCCACAGAATACAAATGAGTTCACCTGTCAGTATCCAAACCCCAACAACTCAGCAACTAGGTGCCTTCTGGTCCCTGTCCTCTCCTAATCACTCAGTCTCCTTCTGTATTTTCTATCACTCTGGTGATTTAGAGCCTCATCCCAGAGATTAGTCCATTTCAGCCGATTCTTTCAAATGATTACACTTGCTATAACGTCTTCAAAGAAGATTAATGCTTCTTCAAAACAGTAACACTGCTTTTGGGACTGATTGTAACTACCTACTAATAGATCAGTCATGTGACTGACTACATGCCCAACTCTCCTCTCATGTCAATAAAACAAAGAGAAACACAGGAGGAGCCTGTTCCGTGTGTCCTTCACATATTGTAACTCATGTGAAATGAAACCCCTATTTATTCATCTCTTTTAGTAGCTTGCATTTGTAAGTCGCCTGCTCCGTGGTTTATAAATTATTTTAAACTCTTACTCTACTGCTCAAAAATATAAATGTGTGTGTTAATATTGTAGACTAGGACTCGGCTGCTGATAATACAAGGGAAATTTAACTAGCTTATAAATGTTAAAATGTAAAAGCAAAGGAAGTCTTGCTATTCATCTTCTCTGCAATATTCAGACATTCATGAAATTGAAAGTTAATGTACCAGGGACTTTCATTATCTGACCCATTCCATCCTATCTATTAGATTCTCAAAGCACTGGAGACTGAGGACCAATATGTCACCAGCACAGGACTGGAAAGGTCACGAAAACGAAGCATCAATAAAGCACTTCTGAATTAAATTTCACAGTGCTCAGCAGAAAATATGTCCCACGGACTAAGAATATTTGTAAAAATGGGACTGATAGCTAGACATGACTTGAAAACAGAAACATATTTCCTGATTTTAAAAATTATGTTAAAACTATGTTTACATACACAGGAAGAAGGTATGATTTTAAATACCTAATAAGGGAAAAAGACAACATTCCTTGGAAACACTATAAAGTAATGATGATAGAATTTACTAGCAAATGATTCAGACCTGTTAGTCTTCTTTCTTTTCTTAAGTTTGTGGTGATAGCGTTCTATGTAGGACTTATAAAATCCATGCGATTTTCGTACCTTTCCATAAATCACAGTGTGACATTTACTTTAAAGATTTTTTTCTAATCATGGTCTTTGCTATTTTTGCATCTAAAATGTATCATCTTAATTCACTTAATAAAAATGAATCCATGAAATTTTTTTATTTCTTTTAGCTTTCCAAATTTGGAGTAATTATGAGTACTCAATTACGCAACATGCATATTTTTGAGATTTGATATCCACATTTTAATTGTAATTACCCATCACAAAGTAGGTATGCAGTGGGGCTCTCCTCTGAGTCAGCTACAGAGACAGGAAAAGATATAACAGGATAAAAAGTACCACAGTTTAGCTGAGTGGTCCATGAGTCACACACAAAGATGCAGGAGATCCCAAAAGGGAACAACTGCTAGGCCTGATGGGGTAGACTGTCAGCCACTGGTTTCCAGATGTTGAAATTACAATTTCAAAGAATTTGAAAGACTGGCATTGAATTGTTATTTTATTCAGAAAATTAAAAACGACAATCCTGCTATTTAAAAAAATGGCTACTATTTTATTTCTAGGAAGGACATTCTAACATGACAGTTTTTGCAATGACATCATGAAAAATAAAAATTATCAAATAAATTAAGCTTAGTGGCTCAACAATTACATTATTATATTGTTATCAGTAGGGCAAGAGCCCTAGCACTGAGTTTCACTTCTAGTCCTCATATTTCCTTTCATTTGAGGGGCACTTATTTTATGGACTAGGATTTGGGAGCTTTGGGTAAATTTTAAATGCTAAGTAGGTTCTGCAATATAGAAGTGACATGAGGTGATCTTCCTAGTTCCTGAAACTTATAATTCAGAGGAGGAAGCAGCATATATTAATATGATTAGCTATCAAAAAGAATTAATTACATAGGTGGCTAAATACAAGATCATGTAGAATGGCCAAACAGCCCAGAGATCTGGTCTGGGACAGGCTTTGACTTTGCTAGGGAGGAGGAGGGAAGGGATACCTCTGCAGACAAGAGATGTACCGTTCATGATAGCTGGAAAGAACAGAGATGATGAATGGGGAGGTCAATCAGGGGACTAGACAGATTACAGGGAGAGTTTCGTGTTGTGGAATATTAGGGGAATTCTCCTATATGGATGCTTGTCAGCAAATCAATTGGAGTTAAGTACAAGGAAGAGACAAGGAAATCCACCTCTTTATTTTTTTTATGGTTCTATCGATAAAAGGAGACAAATATCAGTTTAGATAATCATACAAGTGTAGTTAAGTAGGAACACTTCTGTCCCTAGTATCTTAAAAAAGAACTTCATAAACATTAAATTTAAAAAGAAAATACACACAGTAAAGGAAAAAATTTACAATAAAATCAAATTTACTTTCATATCTAAAATCTTTTTACAAGTCCCACAGGCATTTATCATCAATTATAGCTTTTGCCGCATTCTGTCTTCTTTTTTCACAACTGAATTATTTTCTCTTTCCCTTGCTTTTTCTACTATACCACACAATCTAACTTAAAATATTTTAGTATTAGGATGATGCTTTGACAGTTGAAATTTCACCAAAATAAGTTAATTTTTAAGAATCAGAATATAGCTTCTTGAAGAAAATGTGATAAAAGAATATCTTCTAGATTTAAATAAAAAAGGGAGTAAGGTCATAGTTCTTGGAAATAAAGGGAGAAATATCCAGATATTCTACCAAAAGAAAAAAGTCTTGCCAGAACAGTCCAAAGGTCACTGGGTTATATGGCTCCTCAAGCTGAAAGAAAGAAAGAAAAATGGATATGGGCGGGGGTAGGTAGAGGAGGGGAGGGGAGAAATGGGGAGGGAAAGAGAGCAGGAACTCCAGGGGTAGGTACGGGAAAGGAGCTGAAAAACTCTGCACATTCAATCTTTGCTGCCCTAAGTGATCCCGTTCCTTCTTCGGGGACCTGGACATAGTTAACTGCTTACAAGCATTGTGAGACATCTGCTGATTTCCCCCTACCCAGCCTTAGGAATGAAGATCTTTGTAGGATGCTTTAAAAATAACTCTTCCTCTGTTTCCTGGAACACAGGGCAGCCACGTGTCCCAAGCCTACAGGTCTGTTTTAAATTCAAATGGAATCCGAGGATCTTGACAGAAAGGACCCCAGAGAGGACTTGTCCAATTGACAACAGAGAATCCAATAAGTCTTTTCATCTTAAGCCGCGAGATGTTGTGTTGGGAGAAAAAGAGGAAAGCGGGACCGGAGGGAATGCTAATAACCCGAGCAGGTTTGGGGTGGAAAAGTCTCTTTTTTCTGATCCCTGCCATTCATATATATTCATATTCATATATTCATATATGCTCAAATTTACCACTAAAAGTGTAAAATGAATAAGTGTGGTAGCTGCACAAATGGGGAGAGAGATTTGAGTTTAACAATTTGACCTGCCTATTCATTGGCGCTTTGATATGTTTATTCCATAATAAATATCTTCTTTGTTTTATTTTTGAGATGGAAACATTTTGCATTCCCCTTCAACTTCTTTTGTGACTTAGGGTTATTTATTTAACGACTGGGTATTTTAGTCAGACCTAGATATTTTTATCATCATCTTCACATCAGATCAAAAGAGGACATTTCTTACATTTCTACAGGAACCTCTATTTCTTTTACATGTGCCAGAGGGCAGAGCTTTTGTGTTTGGAAGATGTATGTAACTTCACACTTAAATAATTCTCCAGCATGTAGACTGTATATTCCTTTGAGCAAAGTGCACTGTAAAGGTTAGAAGAGGCAACAATAGGAGAGAAAAAATTGCCCACCAAGAGCCTATTGAGCATGTTTCCTGTTACTATTCTCAGTGACTGCTATTATGGCTAATTAGATCTTCCTGACAAAATTCATTACAGAAAATCCTGGCTTAGTGAAGAAATAATAAACTCAGCTCATTCATAACCTATTAGTTATTTTGCTTTTAAGGAACTAGAATGGTTTTCCCCCTCTTCCTTTCCCTATACCAAGAAGGCTTAAATGGTACAAGTAGAACAATGGGAGCAAATGAAAGCAGGTGACAAAGAGGGAAAAAATTCACCAGTTTGCCTGTCTTTCCTCCTCCACTTACTGAGATAGAAATGTAAATGGAAAGTTTATTAGAAGGGAGTAAACTATAAAAATAGCCTGAAATCTCAGATGCTTACCCTCCACCCCCATTGCTACTGCTTGCAAATTGAGGTTCTATTTTTTTTCTCCATCTCTCTCCCATATTAACAAATCACATTAACCTAACAGATCTCTCTGATCTCACCCTTTTAACCAATCTGTTCTCTATCCAGATTGCAGCATGAGCCTTCTTAAACACAGCTCATCATCACGTTTACAACTGTTCAATGATGCCCAGTTACCTATGAAATAATGAATACATTTGTAATAGAATATCCAAAGCTCCCCACTATCTGGCATCTACTTAGATCACCACCCTGAGTATTCTTTAATCCCACTTCCTAGCATAGCCCACCATCACCCCAAGTTCCAACAGCCCTGCAAACACTACCTGTAGCTCCTTAGAATTTAAACCTCCCTATGGGCATCAATGCATGAGCTCGCCTTTACCTGGAGTGTCCCCATCTCCATCCTATCCACCAAAAGAATGTCTGCAAATCACAGGGCTCTTGGTGGGTCACTAAGACATACTGCCCTATTGACTTGTATGTACACACAGGTTCTGTGAACACATATTCACATACATACATACAAGCATCTATGTATATATTCATGTATATGTGCGTGTTTATAATTTGATGCCAAATCGCCACCTGCTAGACTTCACCAAAATACGCAAAAATTTCAGGAGAAAAAAAGAATCATAAGAGAATTTGCCTCTCTCCTTTGTTGGATATAACTGTGAGATCAAGTACAGAAAGTGGGACTTCAATGTATGAAATCCATTGTGAATCAGGAGAATACCACTGGTCTATCTTAGCTGTAGAATAATAACACACCCTTCAGAGGGCAGATTCTGAAGGCCACAGAGGTTCTTCTCCTCTTCTTAGACATAGTTGCCAGGTCACATAAGAAAACTGCTAGAGGCTGGGCCTAATCGATCTGCCGTGTTGACCTCACTGGGTTCAGGTTTTACATGTCCAGTTTACTTGAACTCTGAAAGCAATTAACCCCATAAAAGACCTGCTTCCTATGTAAAACAGCCTTTCTTCTAGACCTAAGTCCACCCCCTAAAGTCCCAAGGAATGTTGGTTCCTTGTAATAATGTTCAGGATGAATGAATCCATGCCCATTGATCTGTATTCCTCACAGGTTGTAGCCTTTGGTCACAGTGCCTTCAGACTTCATGTTGAAGGGCTAAATCCCTAATAGTTTAATCTTTCCTGTGGTGTAGCTGGCTGGCCTCTGTTCCCTGGAGCATTCTGGTGATGGGGTCTCCCTTTCTCATCTTTCCAGGGCTTTTAGATTTCATCTTCCATTGAATTGAAGGCTCAGTGGCCGAATCTCCTAGATGTGGCCAAACCCTGAAAGCAAGGCCATGTTTGTATATCTAGCCTTCCTAATGATTCAGAGCATTTCTTTGGCATTTTAGGAAAAGAATCATCATGGTCCATTCCCAGGACTGAAGAAATATTAACTGAGCAATGACCATGAGCTGAATGCTAGTGTATCTATATTTAAACAATGTTTTAAATCCATCACTGCACACACTTAACAAAGATTGGGGCATAGACTATAATATTACTGCTGAACAGAATGCAGGAAATCAGCAGTTCAACCGTTTTAAAACTTTCTCTAATCCAGGAAGCATCTTCTCCAAATGAAGCTCTCTAGATTGCTAAGCAAGTAAAAACTGTTCTAGTCAAAGTCATTTTTCTACAGACAATTTTTTTTTTAACAAAAGGCCCTTCCTATGAGCTTCTCCACCATGTTTATATACACATTCACAGAGCACAGAGTTTTAACGTCTTGACTCAGGCCCATTATTTAATTCACAGAAAAGTAACTGAAGAGACAAATCCATGGTTTCAGGGAGGGCTAAGATCAAGACTCTCACCATGGGCCTAGTCCAGTTCCACTACATTCTTGCACTTTCCTCTTATTGAAACTCCCTGAAAATTTGTAGCCATCACTTGTAGTGACATTCTTCCAGATTCATTTACTGAATTTATCATTTCACTAGCTTGTTTGCCCACCCTCCCTCCTTCCCTTTATATAAACATTAAAGACATGATTTTTTTATACCACCTTGTATTTGTTTAACCGTCCAAACCCTTACGTTGGCAGAAGCCTGACCTCAGGCATCTAAATTATGCTTCCACTCAATCAGACAAATCAATCTCTATTTGCACTTTGAGTTAATTTGTCATAAATGCATCCTGAATGCATTGACATGTTCTAATGCCTTTAACTCAACTCCTTTTCCTATATCCCTTTCCCTGATCAAGGAAGACGATCTTATCAGGGTTTCGGCTGAAAGCAGCCTTGGGGTCTCTAAAAGTCCCTTTGATATCCCTGTGGGCAGAGGATGATTGACATTAATAAAAGCCCCCGTTCGGTTTCTCTTTTAGAATGTGAGCAGCCACCGCAGCTGCTTTAAAACTCTACTGCTGCATGTGTTGAGAACTGCCAATGAACAGCCACATGCCAGCATGGCGAGCAGGGCTCTGATGGATGAAAATACATATAACAGCTGATAGAACCATAATAACACAGCGATGATGAGCCTGGGTTATCTGTTGCAGGGCAATCGCACACTCTTTCCACATGGCCTTAGTTATTAATGTAATATGACACAAATGAAGGATGAGCAAAGAAAGGACTTGGGTCACTTTCATTTAAGAGTTGTCAACTTCTTTTTACACTGAAAGTTAATTTAAGAGATAAAGAGTCAAGACACTGGATCAAAATATATATATATATAAAAACTAATTCTCACGCCATCTTCATGAGGCTTGGTTATTGGAGCTCATGACCTTCTCTGGAGTAAGTCTATGTGAGAAAGTTGAAGAGCCATTAGTAGAATATTCTATAGCATTAGAGGGCCCCAAGATTGATGCTGCCCTTTGAGCAGAGAGCCTGCTGAGCTTGGCCGTACGTTAGTTAGACATCTTTTCCTGTGGTTTTGCATTCTCACAAATGATCATACTGGTAATACCAGACACTGAGAAAGATTTCTTCACCATACTCCAGAAGGGACAAATTCGGGAAGTGAGGAAAGAGGAAAAAGAGACTAAAAATTGCTCTAATTTCCTCATCCAGTACATTGTGACTGCTGAACTTGATAGGAACCTATTCACAGCAAACAAGAACCACACTGCTGCCCACCACGAGGCCACCCATATTTCTAATACTCACTTTGACTATAGCAATATCACAACTATCAATGCACATATTTAAAAGAGACTCGTGGCATATTCTGCTCAAGTTCTATGCTCCCGGAACAAAACCGTTGCCATGGAAACCTCTACCATAAGGCAGGTGTAGTTCTGCAAAGGACTATGGGCTATGAAATCAGGTTCCCATGGCAACATTTTTGTTCAAAGCCTGAAGAATCTTAAATACATGTGCCAATACATATTATTACCCAGCAGGATACACAGGTGGGATTAATAAAGTTCAATATTTGCTCAACTAAAAGTTATAATCACCGTAAAAATAAACGAATTAGAATCAGTTCCTATGGATAGCTTATATAAACAGAATTTGGAGTTGTAACACCACTCCACAAGAATAAGTAAATATATGTAAAGTATTAATAGATTACTTTCTTTCATGAAATTCATAGTGCAGAGAGATCTTCATGAAAATTATGAGATTTTTAAACTCACAAATACACCTTCAACTCATAATTCACTGATGAGATTAAATCCCTCAGACTTACCAAAGGAAATTAAGTGTACACTACTCACCTATAATAGAACCATTCTTACGGTCACCAAAGAGCTAAAGGAAAAAGTGTCAAGTTGATTCATCTATGTTATGTGGGCTCGTGCTAATAAAATGTGCCAGTTGGGATATTTATGATAATTGCCATTTCTATTGCCTCAAAAGGTCCATATAAATATGCCAAGAACCAAATTAAGGAAAGCTTTTTCTTTTATCTTTTACAAATAATCCAGAAAATAATAAGCATTCATTATAATAATATATTTCAGAAAGTGTATAAAGAAGATAACACTATAAAAGGCAAAGATGTGATCACATGGAACCATTTGAGTGAGTTTTTAAACTTACTCATTCATTACCATTTCATATTACCATTTCTATAGCATTTCAAAATAAAATTAATAAACAGAATGCATGCTCCATGAGGTCAGAGACTTTTTTACAGTGTCTGGAATACACTAGATAGTAAATAGATAAATTTGCAAAGGATGAATAAATGAACAAAACACACTAGCAATGTGGGTAAAAAAGAACCTCAGGTTGCCAACAGTGTCTTTTGCAAAATAATAAAAGAAAAATTATAGTCAGTGGAAAGGAACTTTCCCATTATATTTTAAATACACATTTTAAATTCAGATATGCATGCCTCCCTTTTGATTGTTTTGTAATTAGTATTGATTCTCAAACCTTAGCAATTTTTCCTCTTCGTTTTTTCCCCAGCCATTGAATCAAGTGGTTAATGATCTACGATCAAACATTAAATGCACCATGAGAACCAGGCATATAAAGGAACCCTGGGGACCTAATTTTACAAAGTAAAGAATCCATTTTTTAAAAAATACAATTAGCCAATTTCTAATTTACCTGTTTTCTCAGATATTTTTCCTATATTAGGTTTTCTTCTTTTTCCAGAGTGTCATCCATATAAACCTTTGCATATTGAACTCTGATCTTTTTTTCAAGTTAAATCATTTTTCAAAGAATTTCTCATAGTTCCCCAAAGATGCTGAATATTTAAAGCCTAAGAGTGTGACCACAGACTCACTTCCAAAATTTCATGCATTAGTATTATGTTAAGAACTATCAATTTTTTGCAACTTTCCAAAGCAAAATGTCAGCTACAGAATTTAAAACTGCAGAATTTAAGACACAGAATTTAAAACTGGAAGCCAGCTCCAGGGTGCCAAGGACTTCAAAGACACCAAAGCTCTAAAGATGGCTAGGCTCTACCTGAGCACCGGGGAAAAACCTCTGGCTCTAAGGAAGGGCTGCACCCCTGTCCAAGTACCCCAGCTCTGCTGACAGACCTGGACTGTCAGGAATCTCCCTTAGAAAACGCTTTCCTGATACCAAGTGGAAACAATAACAACTTTCCTTGCAGATGAGTTTTGTGAGCATCAATGAGATCATATGCATTCAACTGAGTCACAGGATTGTTTCTTTACCTCTAAATATTTAAGTCTAAGTTATTATTGCTCTCACTTTATTCAAAATCTCTAAAAATTCAATAAGCTATGAAATAATCACCCTGCTCATGGTTAAACAAAAAGAGGGAGATAAAATAGCTTTGAACAGCCAGCCTGCATCTCTTTCTCTACAGTACCAAGTGAAATTCTTCTAGTGCCTAATTATCTTGTAAAAGGTAGATGGCAGGCATGAGATTGCAAGTCTATTGCTGGTAGGTAAACCCTAAGATGTTACATTATACTTTGAGATTTTGTGCTTTGTTTTATTTGTTAAGCCACTAAACAAAAATAGTGGCAAAGAGTTAAAACAATTCCAATGATTCTGAATTTTAGGAATATGCTAAATCCTGGGAAATTTTGGGGTGGAAACAAAATTATATCTTTGAGGAAACAGTTCGAAAGCTTAAAAAACTCCCAAAAATTTTTTTTTTTTTATAGGCAAACACTTACTTACAGCATTTTTCAGAAATCTTCCAAAGAAACATGAACATGTTTTCAAAAAATTGAGCAATTTTATTACTTCCATTAAATCAAAGAAAAAGTATAACTAACCAAGCAAAAAAGAAAATTTGCAAACTAGTATTCTATTATTTAAAGAATCTTCTAAATGAGGTCACGTTAATGATGTTTTATTCATTTACTTAAAAAAAACATTTGTGGCAATGTTTCCTAAACTGTGGCACAAGGCAGAGATAGGAGGAATGAGTTCTAGTTTTGCAAATCTTAGGAAATATTAGAATTCTGCAACACGGGAAGGACTCCCGATAACAAAGCTGTGATAAAATTATTCAACTTTCTCCCCAGGAAAACCTCACTTGAGTTGAAACCTTGTGAGATGACATAGCATGAGGTACTCAGAGCAGTTACTGCAAGTAACATGTTCATGAAGGGCCCCGGACATGTCCACTTTACACATTTCACTTACAATAAGAATAGAAGTAAACATACAATTAAGAATTTTCCACATATGGTATTAAAAAATAGAACGTGTATTTTGAGGTGCTCTATTAAGTTAATCAACCTATCAAAACAAGTGGTGATTTAAATTCATGCTCACTGTTTAAAAGAATAATAACCGACACAATGATGATGATTTAAATAACAGTCCATCATTTTCAAAACTATAAAGACTCCCAACAGGAAAGGGAAAAAAGTGGAAACATGTTTTAAAATTTGCAAGCATTAAACCAGTTTCAATGAAACTTTACCTGTCACATGAAATGAATATTGTCAGTACCAACTGGATTGATTATATAAATTGGTGCATATTTAATGTGTATGTTTGGTTTGGCCTGATTGCACAAGAATTCATGCTTAGCAGGTTTATAAGTGGAGGTGGAAATCCATAATAGTAGAAAATGCATTTTTGAGTAACACCAAAGACCCTCGTGTTGTTTTTGGCTTTTTTTTTAACTTTAAAAAGCATGTGTCTATTACTTCATTCTGAAAAATTCTAGATATTGTGCTAGTTCCCAGGGAGACAAAGATATGAAACATCTGCACAAATTTCTAGAGAAACATGCAGTATGGGGATAGGGGAGGGAATGTCCATGTAAAATACAGTGTGCCAAAAAAAAAAAAAATCAGGCCTTACAAAAGGAAGGGACTAAAATCTACTCTTTCAATTTTGTAGCCACCAAATGAACAAAAGAAGACCCCCCACACACCCTGCTGCTTTTTAAACTATTAACAAGTACACTGCAGGGTAACTTTCCCAATCATCTTCTGTTTTACTAGAAAACTAAAGTGAAAATTGCAATCTGTCTGCTGTAGAACACACCAGAGCATGATCTCAAACTGATTACAGACTTGTACAATTGTATCAGCATCGATTTATCAGGCAGAACCCCGCAGCATGCCAGTATGGTGCTGCTTCTTAAATGCAGCTCTTGGCTCCCGTATTTGATTCCTGGGCAATCCCATGAGAGCTTCTGCAGGTCGCCTTTATGACAATCAGGTTGATGCTTAGAAACTTCAGAGATTTCTGCAAAACCATGCAGGGGGTACACTGGGATTCTTCACTGAGCTAAAGTGCTATTGAGGGTATAAAATCATCTAATGACTGCCTACATTGTAAAATTTTATTTCTAATCTTACAAAGATATTTCCTCAATCCAAAAGTACTTTTGCATCACATCCATGGAAAAATACTGTGTTAATTTTTCCATTACAAGAAAGGTGAAGGAAATCAACATGCTCAGATCAAAATAAAATGAGTTTCTAGAAGAGAATCATAAGACTAAGTCATACTATTGTGCATCTGTTGTTTAGGAGATATTTAATTCTTTCATTCATTATGCATATAATAATGAATATACAATGCATTATTTATTGAGTTCCTACTATGTGCACTGTGGTTTGCTACACAACATGGAAAAAAAATTCATTTTCTGGTAACGAAAACTTTAACAAAACACATCAAAGACAAGAAAGTTCCTAAAGACCCAGATGAAGCACTTTTCTATTTCCCGAAATCTCTTGCTGTTTTCTAAGTAAATCAGTTACAAGACGCACAAGCTTCATCAGAGCTTAGCTTGACAAAAGTAATGATTGAGGCCAGCCACCATGAAGCTTCACAGTCTCAGAGGAGACTATCAAGAAGCATTTTTTTCCCCTTGCCCTTTACACTGGCTAAGTGACAGAACTCCCCTGCACAGACCACAGCTCAGGCCTCCAACGCCACACAAATATCATTCAAGAGCAAACACTGTCGCCCAACTTGATTACATGGAAATTGGTTTTGTACAATAGAAGCCTTTTTGTTCAGACTCCTATGGACTCCTATGGTGTAACTTTCTTTACAGAGTTAATAGACTCGGGGTGGATTTTGAATTTCACACACATACACAAAAGCCTCATTACTATTTGCGTTTGTGCATGGCTAACAAAAATTAGCAGGAGCTACCTCGAATCATTACAACCGAAAAATGCAATCAAACTGAGGTAAAGAAAGCCCTTTTCTTAAAGCCCATTTAGTATGGATTAAAGATAATTATAATAGGATATTCCAGCCCATAAAGAATAATTGTGCTTTCTTCTTTCAGATGTTCAGAGAAGTGGCCATGATCATTGTTTAATTTTAAAGTTCTTTTAAACATTTGGGTATTGGGATGCTAGGGTGTCCACATGCATGTCTCAGAAATAAGTCTGGACTTCAAATGCTGGTTCTAATTTGAATTGAAAGAGAAATACTTTTCAGGCAGGAGAATGAGAAACACTGAACATAAAAGAAAGAGTTCAAAAAAAAAAAAAAACCCTCTATGTGTACCTAATTTCTACAACAGAAAGGATCAAAGAAATCCTTACCTCATGAATGTGTCCTGTACCACCTTAATCCCTTTAAGCCCCCTTTCTCTCTTCTGTCTTTCCCATACTAACCCATGATATAATGGCTCAGATTTCTTGGTTCTTTTTTATCTCCTTACCCATGTGCCAGGATGCATGACATTAAGACAGAAAGAGAGAAGTCTCCACCATGACTATGGGAAGGATGGGGCCAGGAGAGCAGTGGACATCCCACTTCTCTTAGCTGCCTCTGGGTCTCAGCCCCTCTTCTCACCCACTAATTCAAACCTACCTAAGCCCCAGTCCAAGCCTAAGCCTTGGGCTTGGGCCCAATAGACACAGACCTGAGGATTTCCTCCCCCGGGGACAGAGCTGAAGATGTTGGAGCTATATTCCAGCTCCCCAAAGCAGGAGGCTGGCACTAGGGACTAGAGGCTTGTCTCTTTATACTGTTAGGAAGCTCCTGCATGCAAGTTGTTGACCTTTGTTAAAAAAAAAAAAAACATTGGAATTTGTAAACTCTTTCTCTTCTGCCCTATTCTTACAGTTTGGTCTGCTTTGTTTGTTGTAAATAGCAAGAAGAGAATGTATGGAGGAGGCAGCTAAAAGTAAGTGGATCTGACCTTTAAGTGTAAGAAGACATAAACTGTTGGATGGAAGAGTCACAAAGGATAATATAACCTGCTGGTGTTGCTAAGTCGTATTTTGGATTCTAACCACCTTCCTAGCTTCCTCAGTGATGCAATACCTTGCCATCTCTCTCCAGGCCAATGACAGGTCCAGGCCAGTGGTTATCTGTCCTAGATGCTGAATGGGCACACACACGTTTAGCACTAAACTCACCCACAATTTTTCATTTTCCTAGTTCTCAAAAGGAATTCTGGATGACCAGAGAAATGGCGCATGTGAACCTTTGTCAAAGTTAGCACGTTGGTTTTTGTTCTAGTTGACCCACACAATTCTCAATGAGAGGTATGCATGGGGCTTTCTAGTCCAGTGCGCTACAACTGCTTTTTCATTATTGAAATAATAAGCAACATACAATAACTGGACACATTAAAAGTACATAAACAAGGCTGGGGCTGGGGCTCAGTGGTAGTGCACTTGCCTGGCATGTGTGAGGCGCTGGGTTTGATTCTCAGCACTGCATACAAATAAATAAAACAAAGGTCTACCAACAACTAAAAAATATGTTTTTTAAAAAAAAGTATATAAATTGATAAGTTTTGACCTGTGTGTGTGTTCCTATGAAACCACCACCACGATCAAGATGGTCTTACATCATCCACCAAAGATTCTTCAGGCTTTTGGCCTAGCACACCAAAATTCTGAGCATATTTTAATGGAAAATACGTCAGTCTCATTCTCTAAGAGGCCCACATTACCTCCCATTAGAAGTTCTTGAGGAAGCTCTGAAGAAAATGATTCCATCACTTATTCCATCAAACAGGTGTGTGTGTGTTTTCACATACATAGAAACATCCTTCACAATACACCTTAATGTGTTATGCACTAAAAGGAGTTATTTTTTCAAAAGCCAAGCCTAAATTTTAACTAAGTTAAGTTTGGGGGATGATTTCTTTTCATTGAAATGTGTCTTCTATTCAACACATAGAACCAACCTTTCTAGCACATTCTAGTTACAGGCTTAGAACTCTATTAGTAGAATTCCAACTAGCTGTTCAGATTATTATGTAAAGTCAAGTGCATGGGGTTGGAAGGACATGAACAAGATCTAAACAATTAGCTCCCGTCACTCTTGCTGTGTGAAAATTGAATGATCACACTCCCGCCAGGGGCACTGGATCCTGTGGACTGAGAGAGTGGATACTGCTACCCATTGCAGTTCCTGGACACCAGATAAAATCCAGGTCCCCTTGGAGATTGTAATAATTCAAGCAAACCTTCCACATACATACAACTGTTTTCTGTATAGTATCTTTTTTGCAAACCATGCAATATGATTTAATAGAAGTTTCTGCTGTCTTTTTGCACTGCTAAGAGTGATTTTTTTCCCCTTGCATAACAGATAATATGACCTTGGCTGATAGATAAGACTGATTTTTTTTAAAGAAAAAGACACTGTGGTGCATATTAGAGGCTACAAATTTTATGAGAAAACAATTTCCCTCACCACATGGTAATGGAAAGAAACATCAATCAATCATTACTTGCTTAGATCAGATGTAGCTACCTCTCCTTCACTATACAGTTTCCAGATTTATAAAATCAAATGTTTGGTTGAATCTGAAATGAAAAATTTTCTGTTACCACTGTATACAAAGGCCCACACAATACTGGAGCTTTTATTTGTCCTATTAATATATACAGAATTTCTCCTGTATTCAGGGATCTGAAATCAAGGCAGAAATGCATGTGGTCTTAATGGAACATTAAGCTGCAATGAAGATGGAAGAAGAGAACACAGGCAGGAAGCCTGGTATATAGGCTTTTAGACTCAAGGAGATTTGGGATGCTCTAGGCAAGGTTTCCATTTTCATTAACCACTTTCTCTTTGTAACCTGCTCATTCGCTGCTTTGTTACACCTGCTAGTTGTCTCTGAATGTTTTTGTCTACTTGTCTCTCCGCTGAGCTAGAGTGGAGGCCCTCTGAGGTCCTGGGCAAGCTTTTCTTTTGTATTTTGGCATTAGCATACAATAGGTGCTCTTACTGGATGAAGGAACAGAGTAGAAACTACATCATCTTCAGTGCCCGAGTTTGAGGTGAGTCTAATCTTGAAGACTGCCCTCGAGGGATGCTTAACAGTAACCCTCCTGTCCTTTTCTGGGAGATGATTTCATTTAATTTTCACCTTCAAACTGTACTCCCTATGAGAACAACTAAAAACCACTATCTTTTCTTTATGGAAAGAAATATAGCTTCATTGTCCACATCTTTGCAAACACACAGAAAATCATTTTAAAAATCGTCTATTGTAACATTTTGTCCAAACTAAGCACCACTAAGACTTTTGCCCATTTTCTTGCCTTTTGTATGTGAGATTACATTAAGTACTCTGCATATACTTAGTATTATATACTCAATATATATTTGTACACATTTAGTATTAATACCATTTTAAAAATTATTAATGTGCATATCTGAAGCTTACAACGTGACATTATGGGATACAGAGAGTAAAATGGTTGCTATAGTGAAGCAGATTATCACATCCATCATCTCACACTTTTATGTATGTGTGACAAGAACAACTAAAATCTACTTACTTAACACAAATCCCTAATACAGGACAATTTCATTAACTATAGCCCTCACGCTGTACATGAGATCTCTATACTTGTTCTTTCTACAAATGTGCTACTTAGCATCCTTTGATTTACATCTCCCCATTTTCTCCCCTCATCCCCTCCCTGGTAACCACTGTCTTATTCTCTGTAGCTGTAGATTTGATCTCTTTTTGATAAATTTCACATATATGTGCAATAGTACAATACTTTTCTTTCTGAGAGATGTGGTAGACCCGAGATGTCGGAGGCATCTCTATGTATGCCTATACACATACATAGAGAAGTTTAATCAATACTTTGATCCAGTTATATATTCCTCTTTCTAATATCTTTTTATTAAAGTAGTCTTGTAAATAGAAGGTGCATATTAAGCTTAAATTCCATAAAGAGCTTCTATATTTTGAACTTACTACCAAAGCATACTCATTTTTAATTATATTTTTCAAATTGGGATGGAATCCAGATAAAATGCTCTGTCATTGGAGATAAATCATGTGACAATGACCCAGAACATTCAGCCCCTATCTGACTCCTTCAAGGGGGCCCATGCCACCAGTCCAGCAATGCTACCAAAATACCATTGAGTATTTTCAGTAAATACCACAGACTAAAGCCCTTGATCCCTAATAGACACAGACCACTAGCAAGACATAGGTAGCTTAGGAAAGCTTCAAAGTGCTCTGTTGAAAAATGTAGTCATTAAACAAAGAAAATATTAGCACAGGACCGGCTCCACCCCCACACTCCAAACCCCCCTGTGTCCTTCACACCCCCAGGCATTTTGAGAGAGTTCTCCTGTCGTCTCTGCCTTAGGAATCACCTGAGTTGCAAAGCGCATAAGATTAAAATGGAGCTCAAAAATTCCTTCGGCCTAGTGATATCCACATCCTCAAAATGTCACAGTGCAATCAACGACTCACGCGTGGGCAGTGATGCATCAGCATCACTCTAGTTGTACACAAGCATGCCTCGAGCACCTGTGTAGTACGTGACTTGATAATGATAACAAATGTTGCTCCTTCACATATTCACTGTACTCTGCTTTTAGTTGTTATTTTGGAGTATTCTCCTTCTAATTACTAAAACCACCACCCAAGTTTATGATAAAATAGCCTGTTGGATATGCTGACAGGCAGCCTCAGAAAAGAGGTCTATCACAGTTCTCAGTTGCGTCAAGAGGCCACACCAAAGCTTGAGCCCAGGAGTTTGAGGCCAGCCCTGCAACATAAACATAAATATAAGACAAAAAGTGAACAAAAAAGTAAATAATAAGTGGAAAGGGCCCACACAGAGTGATTGACATTTGCCATCCAGGTTTGTGTAAGTACGTTCTATGATGTTTCCACAGGGATGAAGTCACCTAGTGGTGCATTTCCCAGAAAGTGTCCTTAAGTGACACAGAAGGGGCATTTCCTTTACCATCATGCCATGGGAGCCTGGATATACCTACTAGAATTTATGCCTTTCTCTCGTGCTTTAATAATAGAGTCTCTAAAGGACGAAAGCATCACAATTATCGTTAGATTCCCATGGTCTAGCATGGGCCCCAGCACACAGTTGGCACCATTTTCATTTGTCTAGTGCGGGACTGAGTGGGTAAGATCCGGAAGCACAGGTGAGAGTTGGAAAGATGGAAGTGCCCAGGGGCAGCCCCACTGCATGACAGTTTTGCTGAGCTCAGAGAATGGTCACTATCCAACCCTTGGTAGGAAGCTCGGCCTCACCACCTCCCTGTGGGGTGTAGGCACTCCAAATCAATCCCCTTAGTGCTGTTTTATCTCGGGAACAGTCACTGGAGCTGGCCTACTGGATGGGCACCCAAGCCCTGAAGGTCCCTTTCAATGCAGAGGCTGGAAGTTAATCAGAACCTCTCTGCTCAGGTGTTAGGCACGTCCTTAGTCGAGGATTCTCCACTCATGCCTTCCCCCATTTTTTTTTTTTTGGTCCTGGGGATCAAATCCAGGGCATCACACATGCTAGGCATGTGCTCCACCACGGAGCTACACCTCTAGCCCAGACCTTCTTCCTTCTCTGATATTTCACATTTCCTCTGGAACACTCAAAACTTGGGGCACACGTTTAAGTCTTCGTTTTTTTGCCAACTCCATCTCCCTCTGGTCTACTCAGTGCTAAACATTGATATTTTCAGAGCAAGGTTTACCAGAAAAAAAGAGGCCAAAGGAAATCTGCATGGCAAAGGTACACAAATCATTTTAGGCATGCAAATTATTGTTTTTAGAAGAATAAAAGGCTGTAAATATTTTGAGAAGTGGGCCCCTAGTGCCTCTTAAGTATTCTAAACTACACTGTGTGCTTCATAATTATGTAATATATAGAATACCAGCTGCTTTGAATGGTGCTCTGGAGGTTTGGATGATACCGGAAAGCTCTGCACCCCCAGTGAGAGCCATAATCAAGCAAGCATACCGTGACGCCAGAGCCAATTGACATTGAGTTGCTGGATTTTAACACACTTTAAAACAGATGTTAAGTCTGTGTGGTATGACTACAGAGGAACATATTTTTGCCTAAAAAAAAAAAAAAGAATTGAGTCTCACGAAGTTGTATATACCTGAAAAGTGTATTAATATTTATCATCTCATTAACATCTGTCTAAAGGAATACATAGATTGCATTGGAGTATGTGTGAATATATTTATAGATTACATATTTAAATATTTATACCTTTGCATTCAAATACACACATACATTAAGTTAAAAGACAAAACCCTAGATGCTTCTTTCAAATTGACAAAGAGCAGACACATTTGAACTTCTAGAGGAAAAAAAATAACCATACTAATGCTTTCTACTGGGCTTTATGCCTGACACATCTGTAGGTATCTTTTTGAAGGCTTTACAAAAGATTAGATTAATTATTTGTAGTCTGAAAAGTCCTCCTCCCCTCCCAGTTGCATAGACCCTGAACAACATGACCTGAGAGCTTTAACTAGGAAAAGAACAATGAGGCAAGGAACACAGAGAGGACATTTGACCTCTTTTTTCTAGAATTTCACACATGCCCAAGCTCAGTTAAAAAAAAAAATGCTATTTAAGGAAAAGATTTTAAAAACAAGAGAAAGATAAGAACTTGAAAGTTCCTTAGCTTTCACAATTACAATTCAGACACGGATCCACGAGTCCCCTTGGAAATCACTGAGACTGAGTTCAAAGAGTTACTCCTGCAATTTCTCTTAGGAAAGTAGAAAACTGTAGCTGTCCCTGCAGGCTGGCATGAAAAAAAAAAAAAAAGCCTATTTTTACTTTAGGAAGAAAATAGAACTTTCTTCCAGAAACTCAATGTAACGAGTCACTGGCAGCTTAGTTTGGCTAAAGCTGCCTCAAGACACAGGCATGGAAGTCAGACTGCATTATACGCCAGCTGAGTAACTTGCAAAGTATGTGACCTTGAGCATGTTTCTTGACCTTCCTGTGCCTCAGTTTTTTCATCAGTCAAAGGGCAACAGTGCTTATCATGAAGATAAATCTCCTAATATAGCTCTTGCATTTTACGGGGGTTAGGAACACATAGACAAATCTGCAATTCTAACTATAATCTCCCAACTCCATACCCACAGAATACTTTCAGGCATCCACAAATCTATATAATCTAGATATGAGCTATTTGTAAATTCAATTCTATCAAGTTTGAGCAGAACAAATATCCTTAGAAGTCTATGACTGAGACTTTGTAGAAGTAAATAATTTGTAGAAAGTTAGAGAATTTACAGAGAACATGAACCAAAGCCTTCTCTAGACCTCTGTTCTTCTGAATCCCTTCCTCCCTCCCTACCCACCTGTGTCTCAGCCTTCAATTTACACAAGCAGAAAACATGACAATTTCAAAAAATATATATTACTAAGGACGATGAGGCATGCTTGTCTACTGACTTAGTCACATTCCTCTTGTAATCATTACTAATTTTCAACGGTGCTCACATAACAATATTGCAAATTGATCTTTGTTCTACTGCCATTGTCAATTACAAGTGGTATGAATGCAGTCACATTAATAGGTTATGAGAGGCCAATATTGACAGGTTGATATTAATGAGAAACTAGGATGAGGGAAGATTATTTTTTAGTTCCTCATTAAACAAATAGTCATCCGCCTGTCACGAGCTAGGCCCACTCTTGGAGCTGTGCTCTCCTCCTTCTCACACAGAACCTTCAAGAACACACTGTCTGTACCAGAGAAGCAAATTGAACCTCATGGGCTGTCCCACCCATAGATATGCTTTATTTTTTTTTTTTTTAGACAGAATTTTTTAAAAAATTGAGCCAACAGTTAAGAACATGCAGCTTACACATTTGTAAAGAATATAGCACTAGATTAACTTTTTCTTTCAAGAATGAAAACTGCTGGCAACGCTGGGCTGATATTCCCATATGGCAGCCATCAATCAGGGCTGACACAGGGCCGGTCCCTCCTTCTCACCAAACCCTTCCCGTGCACATACCACACTCACACACACAGGTGCACACTCACGCCTGCTTATGTACTTCCATGGACATACACTCATGCACACTTACACACACTTGGACACCCACTATTTTCAAAGACCAACTCCCCTCTGATTGGGAGTCGCCAAGGTTGGCATTTGAACTGGCTGCTCTTTTTTTTTTTTTGCTCTTTTTGCAAAGTTTTTTCATCAGTCACAGGGCAACAGTGCTTATTGTGAAGATAAATCTCCTAATAGAGATCTTGCATTTTACGAGGGTTGGGAACACATAGACAAATCTGCAGTTCCATGCTATGCTCTCCCAACTCCAAATGCTCCTCCTCAGCCTCCCTGAAACATCTGAGTCCCTGAGCTAGCTCTGCTTTCTGGAGTCACCCTCCATTCTGGACGTCTCAAAGTTTCCTTTGGTTCTCAAACTCCCTTCTGCTCTCCCTGGTCTCTTCGGGGCATCGGGAGGTGGCTTGTTAAGTTGTACATTATCTTTATGCAAATCACATCCCTTCTCCTTTCTCCAGTTGCTACTCCCACATCAGCCTAAATACTTTCTGGATTTCTGGCTCCAGATCTCTGTCCTGGAAAGGAGAACTGCTCGTTGTTCATCCCCAAACAGATGGCACCTCTAACTCAAGATGTCCAAAGTAAACTCGTTAGCAACCCCGGCAGGATCAAGCTGAGTTTTCTGAATCATCATTGCTGTAAAAGCTCCCAGTTCCTCATTCTCCATATCTACCACACTTCAGAATCTTTTCTGGCAACAACCCCCTTATCCATTTCCACAGGAGTCAGTCAGTTCTATCACCCAAATGACCCTCTGTCCCCTTTGCCTGCCACTGCCATGGCCCCGAGGACCCTCCTCCCTTTCTGTGAGTCCCAGTGCACCTGTCTTTTTTATTAATGGTTTTCATTCATGCATTTTACAGTGGGGTTCATTGTGACCTATTATGACAAGCACAGAACACTTTGTTCAATGCAAATGTCTTTCAATTGTGTCTCGGGAAGCCACTCTCTCCTACACAAGCCCATCCTGCATCTCAAAAGCAGACAGATCTTCCTAAAGCACTGTGGCCTTCCACTCCATAGCTAGCAGGGTTCCACGCTGTCTCACAGAAGTGCCAAGTCCTGAGTTTTAGGCAGAGGCAGTGATGTACCCTCAGAACGCACCTGTCTACCTTTTCTCCTCCCACTCCCCCACACTTTCCTGCACTAGATTCTACTAGTATTATTTCTTTTATGAAGAATGAACTTCCCCCTCTATTATCAGAGGTTTGTGTTGTCAACCTTTAGGCTAAGTTAAAATATTACCTCCATGAAATACCTTGTATACCCAAATGGAAATGGGCCCTCATTCCACTATCACTCTATTACTACATAACATTTATTAAGCACCTACTAACATGCCAGATATTGTACACTCAACAACCCCATAAGTCGGTCTTATTATTCTTCCAATTTCACAGATGAGAAAATAGGTTTAGAGAAGTTAAATACCATGCTCAATGTTGTGTAGTAAGCATCACATGCACATTATTACTTCCCTGTTTATGGTATTCATGTATTATGGCGTGGGTCCTGCATATGTTTGAAAGATCTTCTTTACCAGAGGACACTGGTTCTTCAAGGTCAAGGATAATGTCTTTATAAAGACATGGTATTATAAGCACAATACCTAGCACATCATCCAGTGATAGCTACTGAATTTATGAATGATGTGAATCGACTCCTCTGGGCTACAGTTTTCTTTGCTATACAGTAGCGACAATGATAACACACTTCCTGTGTCCTTGTTGTTAGGATTAAATGAGTGAATCTAGAAGCACGCTCAGCACAGTGCCTGGCACAGTTATCTGAATGATAATTATGCTAACACTGTCACGCTGGTGTCTGCCCAAGTGAAAGTACAGCCTTAGGAGGAAAAGTACTTCACCATGCTTTACCCTATCCCTGGCTTTTCTCCCACCTTTATTTACTGTCTCAGTTTCCCCTGACAGTGACTCAGAATCATCTCTTCCCAGGAGGTCCTGAAGACTATCTCCCTACCAGGCTGCCCCAAGGGGTGAGGCTACATCCATACTCCTGAGTCACTGACTCCTGAGGACCATTTGTTCTCAAAGGACCAAGATAGTCCAGCAACCTTTCTGAAAGACACTTCATAAACCTTTACTAGGACCAGGTTCAATAATATGCTATGAGAAAGAAATGATAAAGGTACTGATAGGTAATGCCTCTGAAATTTATAGGGAAACATCTATATGATAAAAGTTTATTATATGCCTATAAATAATGAAGAGAATGATTTAATAATTATATTTAAATTATCTTAGTAATGACGAAAGCTCTTCTAGAAAATTATTCTATAAAATCTCTCTGTTTGAAATATATATATATATATATATATATATATATATATACATTCAAACACCAAATAAATGGTTATAATCAGCTCTTCATATCTGTGGCTCTGCATCCATGGATTCAATCAATGGGAAGTCAAAATATTCAGAAAAAAAAATTGCATCTGTCCCGAACATGTACAGACTGTTTTCTTTTCATCTTTCCCTAAATGGTACCGAAGAGAACAACTATTTAGATAGTATTTACATTGCATGTAGTATAAGTAATACAGAGATGATTTAAAGTATACAGGATAATTGTATAATGTTGTAAGCAAATCCTATATAATTTTATGTAAGAGACATGAGCATGTGTGGATTTGAGTATCTGTGGGGGTCCCAAAATCAATTCTCTGCGGACACCAAGAAATAGCTATATACACAGAACCACTAGTTTGAATTTTTCATTTTAGTCATCCAATAGATATTTTCAAATAAATGCTGAGGTAGCCACTACTTGGGACCAGGGACATAAAGACAAGTGGGTCTCAGTAGGGAGGGGATGGACTTTGTCTCCAGGGACATAGGCAATGGCCGGAGACCTTTCTAGTTGTACTAGCTGGGTGGTGGGGAACAATGCTACCAGCCTCCAGTTAACAGAGATCAGAGATTTAGCTAAACATTATAGAATGCACAGGACAGTCCCCATGCCAGGAATGATCCAGTTCCAAATGTCCACAGTGCCAAAGTAGCCTGAGACAGACACGGGGTACTGACCTAAATCCAAAATGATAGTGAAATCAACACCCACGCAGCACGTGTCAGTAAAGAAATGAAGAACCTCACTCCACAGTTATTTTTCTATTTTTTGCCCAATAATTGATCAATTCTCTGAATGCCTTGCACATGAGTATTAATTGCATCTACTCTTTTAAAATAACCTGAAATGTTACTTCCCCTGAGCTTTTTTCTTCTCCTTCTTCTTCTTTTGATTTCCCAAGTGACATCAGCTTTGGAAACCCCATTTCAGTAAGCACCTATGATTCCAGGGTAGAGTCATGGGGCACACTCTGGAAGGATGGGGTCACCATCTGTGCATCTGGCCCAGAACTGACTTTCTGGAAAAGACCTAAATGTCCACCTGAAGGAAAAGCACTGAGATTTTTAGACTATGGAAACATCATCAGCCTCAGAGAAATGAGTGATGGAAAAAATAATGAATAGAGAAGAAATAAAAAGAGAACCCTGTTTTGACAAATGACATAAAAGATAAACAAACATCTCCAGGGCAGATCAGTGACTCTGGTAATAAATGCCTGTTTTACTATAAGATGTTAAATTCTATTTTTTGCCATAACTCACTACACATGCAATCCAAGATCCATTAAATGAAGTACTGACACCATAAACATCACTTCTGTGCATTTGCAAATATAAAACAAAATTGTTTGGTGGAGGAATCCTTATTTTCTTTCAAAAGAACTGCTTAAGATGAATAAGCTGGACTTTGGCTTAGGCCACATACATTCTAAAAGGAAACCTGTTATTCTGCCTCCCCTCCATCTGCCTGTCTGTGTATCCATCACTCTGTCCTCAAAGGAATAACTCAAGCAGAGCTTCTTCAAACCAAGAGATGTATGGGTTCAAATGCAGCCAAGGAAATAACACTAAAAGAATTGCCAAAACTTCATCTATTTTACATTCAATTCACTTAAAAAAAACTGGGAAAATAGAACAGCTAAATTTTTACTTAAACTACACTTTAAACAAGTGATTTTCTGACAGTCCCAATCCTAGAGATACATATCTCATAGTTCCTTAGATTATGCCATTTTACTTTTAGTGACATGTAAGTTAAGACTCAGTGACCTAGAGGCATGGAGAGCACAGGGCTGAATGTGTAGCTGGCCCCATACATGAGGCCTGCTGCCCCTCCTAGAACTGCCCAATCTCTATCACTGTCCTCCATACAATGACACAAATAGCATGGCTAGCCTCTCCTCTGAGGACTCTTGAGAAAAATGTGTCTTAGTTCAGAAACCATGCAAGACAGCTGAGAGAAAAATGAGAGTCATATTTCTATTTCTATTTTTCTGCTTATCCACATTTCACTAAAATATGATAAAACATTATCATAAGACAGTATAATGATGCGATGTTTAACTATGGCAATAGGCTCTATTGTGTTTGTCCACCAGGCAAGATGTCATGGGAACACCACAGTGTATGTATACAAACTTAGATGGAGTAGCCTACCCTACCCCAGCCTGTGTGATATCGTCTGTTGCTGGATGAACATAATGCATGCTACTCTATTGAATACTGTAGGTGACTGTAACGTGTGCTGAAGTAATTATACACCTGGAAAACATACAGTAAGAATACAAGGCAAGAGGTATTTTTCAGTCCAATTAAAAATTAATCTTCTGAGACCACTACCTTATATGAGGTCCATCAGTCCATCACTGATAGAAACATCATTGTGCAGCACACAGTTGTATCATTTAACAGAAGTCACATGTCTCTGGTGGTAAGCTGAGAGTTTTATTTCAGAAAGTCAATAGACTAAGTTCTCTAGTCTGATGATATAGATGCAGCTTCAATACACCCCCTTGTGCAAATACATGTCCACATATAAGAAAGGCAAGTCACAGAGATATGAAGAAAACAGTGAAATGTTTCTAAATAGGGAATGCACGCCATTGTCTAAGGTGGTAGCCCTCAACAGTTTATCCACAAGAAAAAAAAACAGATAATTTAAACCTCATCTCCTTTTTCAGTATAGAAAATGCTTAATATGGGGATGAAGCATATTATCCAACTTTTAATGCAATACTGTGAAGAGTGAAAGGTTATTTCCTGCTTGTTATTTCAGTAAAAAAAGTGGAAAGAGCAAAGGTTATTTCAGTAAAATGGAATACTATTTCCCTGAATTCTGAAATGAAGTGCTTATCTTCTCTCAGGCTTCTTTCCACCATTTAAAGTCCCTCTCTGGATTAATCAGCTCGGGTTGCCCTGACAGTAGACCCAGCTCTGGGTGTCTCCCATAGGGCATTAATCCCCACCCTCAGGACCTCTAAGCCTAATCACCTCCCAAAGGCTCCCTCTCCAAATACCACCGCACTGAGGTTTAGGGTGTCAGCATGTGGATCTGGGGGAGATATAATTCAGTCCCTGGCACTCTCAAAATTGCCTAGAGGATTGCTCTGTGCTTGGCTGGAAAGCCAGCAATCAAGAAGGACCTTGTGCAGTGCTGTACACCAGGCAAATGTTTAAGAACCATGAAACATGCTCGCCATAGAGGTCAGAGCACACCAGGAGGCTCAGTCCCCGAGCAGGCAGGAGCTGTTCCCAAAAGTCAAAATGTGTCAAAACAAACACAAGACACCAACTTGTGTCGCAAGCCCAGGAATTGACACCTCTATTAATATTTTCATTCTAAAAGGCACCAAGGATGGGGTTTGAAGGATGTGAATAGAAATGGCAGAAAAAGCATTCAAAGTTTTCTCATTAATAAAAAAGGAGCTGTCTGTGAAGTCCTAGTGTCCACCCCCATAGGGGTGTGAATTTCTGTTGGTGACCCTAAGTGCTGTTCTAGCTGCATGGGTTAATAATCTTGCCACATGATGCCTTCTCGGCATATACACAGCCCAATGATTCTCCCACCAGCAGATCGAGGGCCTGAAAGAACCTCTGTGTTGGCACCATTTATCTGTCTTCTTTGTGGATCTGGCTTCACATCTTACTCTATCTGTGGCTCCTCTTGGTTCCTTCCCTTGGTGGCAGTCAAGCTCCCACTATGTAGATGGTTTCCTGCTTGCTGTGCTCCCCAGATGAGCCCTGATGCAGCAGACCATGAGAATGAAACCCAGACCGAGTCATTTGCTTCAAGGGCACCACAAGCCTTTTCTTTCTCTTGCAAACATCAGAACTTTAAGTGGACTTGTTCCTTCCTATCTCTTCCTTCCTCCCATCCATGTTGCCATTCAGTCTCAGTGAATTGTGAGTCACTCCTCAGCATGTTCTTTAAATTTTGTTCCACTTGTGCTGTGCCTGGAGAGAAATTCCTGAAGGTTTCTAGATCTCAGGCAGCATGCTTCCTTATTTCTGATGCTCGGCAGCTTTTACTGTGTCTCACTGAGCTTGCTGAGAAGACTCTCCTGTGCCTTCCTGCGTGTCTGAGTTTATCTTCAGGAGCTAACGCAGAACTGGGAACAAAATTCAGTGCTCTGTAAATACTAGCTGGCATGAAACAATATACCCAGTTCAAGACTTTTCCTTTTTTCTCTTTTAACATCCTCAACATCCACATTTTTATTGACCAAAGTTCCTTATACTAGGTCTGTTCAAGTCTGTTAATTGTTCTCATTTTGCTGAGAGCCATTGCCAAGTAGGAATGACGCATGGCATGACCCAGGTCATTTGCAGTGACATTGCATGTAAGGTGACCTTGCTCAAGGACCAGGGCGGATCAGGTTTAGGGCGGATCAGGGTTTAGGGCGCTCCTTGGGTTTAGGGCCAGTTCCAGATTTAAGGTGTATCATGCTGGGAATAGGGCATATCCTGCTGCCTCAGGTGCGCCCGCTCCTTGAGTTCCCATTGAGTTCTCGCGGGATTCAGAGAGTATTTGGGATTCAGAGCCCGGTGGAGAGTGTGGATTTTGCCCAGAGCCTGTGTGTAGAGTGCCGGTGACAGTTCGAGAATAAAGTGTTGCTGTTTGAACCTACAAGGTGTGTGGTGGCTCGTGATTTTGTGCTCAGCCAGACTGCGGCATCATTTCAAAAAAGGAAGCTGGATTTCCATTACTACCAGATAACATCACAAACAAGAGTGATAATGTCACACAGAGCTGAGATCAGGTAGGACAAGGGGTATCACTGGGAAAGACACACAGTGGCTACTTAAAATGGAAACAGGAGACCAGACCTGAACATGGGCATCCACAAGCTGCCATTGCTCGTTTCTGATGCACCTGGTCAGTAATTACTACTACCAGAAGCACAAGAAAATTCCTCCTAACAACCATCATACAAAGTAGACCCTAAAGGTGTTATGTTGAGATGGGCTAGAAACTGTTAAGCTAGCTTGCCACTGATTCTCTTTTGGTGGTGGGGGGAGGGAATAACCATTTGAAGGGGATAAGGAGAGATTACCAGGAGCGTGATTAAACTGCATGAAGGTCTATGTTTTAGTACCTTTAAGATTGCAAGTCTTTTATTTAATTTCAATGTTCACTCATGGAAAGACAATTTTAACTCACTGTAGGTAGTTACCAAGTATGTCTTTTTAATCTCAGCTTCTTGTTTATAACAATTCTTTCTTTTTTATTTTGCTCTAATCAAATATGCCATTCAAGGTCTAGAATTTTATAGAGACATAACAGTAGTTATTTATATGCTGGGAGCAATCCGTTTTCTGAACAGCTGGCAAAGCAGCTTAATATCTCAGCCAATCATTTTAAGCTCTAAAAAATTTAACATTCTACAGTGCGCTTAAGGAGTAGTTGCTCGGCCTAAGAAGCAATATACCCCCTGCCTTTTTCTCTTTTTTAGATTTTGAGTTTTTCAGTTGAGCTTTAAACCATTTTTTATTACTGTCTTATAGATAATTTACAGTGGGAGGTCAAAAATGAGGCAGAGGAACTTTGATGCTAGATCAGCAGTGAGACGTTCATTTAGTAAACAAGCAGCTATTATGAACCTTCTCTGTATGTAAGGACCAGGGAAAACAAAGATAAGGAAGACAGTCTTTGTTTTGGAGGAGCTCCAGTGAGGGGAGGGGATACAGAAACACATCCTCAACATAAAAAAATGATGGAGATAAGACTGGATGTAGGGCCAAAATGGTTGCACAAATGGTGTGACTCTACATTGTGTACAACCAGAGAAATGAAAAGCTGTGCTTTATTTGTGTATAATGGAACAAAATGCATTCTGCTGTCATGTGTAACTTAGAACAAATAATTTTTTTTAAAATGGGACAGCTGAACCAATCTATAGACTGAGTGGTTTGCTTCAAGGGCACAACAAGCCTTTTCTTTCACTTGTAAACATCAGAACTTTAAGTGGACCTGTTCCCTCCTGTCCCTTCCTTCCTCCCATCCATGTTGCCATTCAGTCTCAGTGAATTGTGAGTCACTCCTCAGCATGTTCTTTAAATTTTGTTCCACTTGTGCTGTGCCTGGAGAGAAACTCCTGAAGGTCTCTAGATCTCAGGCAGCAGGCTTCCTTATTTCTGATGCTCAGCACCTTTTACTGTGTCTCGCTGAGCAGCCCCAGGAGTCCAGGCAACTTCCTAGCATGTGGTGCTTGCATGGGGATTTGAGTGATGAAGAGCCCAAGGCCAGAAGGAACAGGAGCTTTGGAGGAAGCAGAGGGAACAAAGGAAATGGAGGTGTCAGAGCTTGCAGGGACACTGGCTATGGATGGGGCACTGGAGCCAGGCCTGAGTCTGAAGTCTGCTGGTAAATCTTTTTTACCCAACTCTATAGAGAGTGGCAGTAGGTGTGGTGGGCCTGGATCTGGGCTCTGGGGTCCAACACAGGTCCAAATTCTGACCTGTTATTTCCTTTTATGCAACTTGGAGCCACTTGCTTGACTAAGCTGTTGACTGTCTCATCCACATGCTATAGGTGAGTAACCAACCTCATCTCAGGGGATCCTAACAAAGTATGCATGGCATTGCAAATATACAACGTGCTGTTTCAAAGACGTTCAGATGACCTTCACTTTACACATCATCACATGCCATGAGGAACAGGCATGTGGACAGTGGGAACCACTGCAGGTTTTTAATCAAGTAGTATAAGCATATTATGATTTTAGGGAGATAAAGCCTCAGCTTGAAAGAACACAGATGAAAGAACTGATCAGAGCAGGGACATTGTGTAGGAGACACATGAGAGATGATGATGGCTGAACATGCAAGGGCAGAGGTGAATTAGGGACAGGTTTTGCAAGTGGAAGAGTCAGAGCCTTCCAAATGACTGATTAAGGCAGGAAAAAAGTCAAAGTCACACACACACATACACACACAAACATACACACAAATACATATATATATATATATATATATATATATATAGGCATCAATTAAGAAATGTGCAATTTGTTTATAATTTATTTAGAAACATATTCAATATGCTATATATAAAACACAAATATACACAAAGGAAAACTGAAAGTCTCAGATATTATAGAGAAAAGAATTCTTTAAAAATGCTTATTAATCAACATTTACTGATGTTGATTGAAGTGTAATTTACATATGGTGAAATGTGTAGACCTTAAGCAGATAGTTTGTTTTTGTAAATATTATATTTGTATAGTACACACCCAACCAAGGTATGCACACCTATAGAAAATTCCTTCATGCCTTTTCCTAGTCAACTGATGCTCCCCAAAAGGCCAACCATCCATGTGACACATATTTAAAAAGGAGTGGCTTTGCTTCCTCTAGAATTTTATGGAAACGGAATCCCATACTATGCACACTTGTGTATCTGGTTTCTTGCACTGAGCATGTCTTTTGGGGGATTCTCATTTCTGTTGAATGTGTAATCAGTTAATTTATTTTTATTGGTGAAAAGTATTCCATTGTAGGAATATACCACTCATTGTGTAGCCATTTTTTGATGGACATTTGGATGGTTTTCAGTTTTAGAGTATGAATAATGCTGCTCTGAAAGTTCTTGCATAAATATTTTGTGGACATATGTTCTCCTTTCTTCCTTTTATACCGGAGGGGTGGGATTTCTGATTCACGGATACATGCTTATTTAACTTCATAAGAAATTGCCAAGCTGCCTTCTAAATTTGGCGGTACCATTTTATACTCCCATGGGCAATCTATGGAGCTCAGTTGTTCCACATCCCTGCCAATGTTTGATGCTGTTAGGTTTTTTTGTTTTGTTTTTGTTTTCATTTCAGCCTTTCCAGTGTTTTTTTTACAGTGGTCTGCATTTAGTTTTACTTTGTATTCCTTTGATGACCAATAATATTGAACACTTTCCTGTACAATTACTGCCCATTTGCATATGTTGCTTTTGTTAGGTCTCTAAGTACTTTGCCCCTTTTTTAAAAATCAGGCATTTTGTCTTCTTACAGCTAGATTCCAGCAGTCATTTATATATTCTAGTTGCAAGTCCCTTGGCAAACATATGTATTGTAAACTTTTTATCCCAGTGTGTGGCTTGCCTATTCGTTTCCTAATTGGATTTCCTAATGAACAGAAGTATTCAATTTTGATAAAATCCAGTTTACCAACTTTCTCTGTGATGATTAGTAATTCTGTGTCCTAGGAAATCTTTGTGCTTCCCAAGGTCATAAACATAGTTTCCTTTTCTTCCTTCTAGAAGCTTTATAGTTATAGCTTTTTATGTCTGGGCTTGTGATTCATCTCAAATTAATTTTGATGTACAGCATGAGATAGGGATCAAGGTTCTTTTTTCCATATGGATATCTAGTTATACCAGCACCATTGATTTAAAAGATTTTTCCTTTCTTCGTGGGACTTATCTGTTACCTTGCCAAAAATTAATTGACCATATGTGTGTGGATCTAATTCTGTACTCTTTATTCTGTTCTATTGATTTGTTTATCTGTTCCAATGCCAATAACACAGGCTCCTCTCTCTTCCAGCTCCATTTCCCTGTGATACCATGGTAAGTCCAGGAAGAAGCTCACTCTGGGTGTGGAACTCTCATTCTTTCAAATATTACAACCCTTTGCTATGCATTGTCCAAGGTCTGAAAGCAGTTGCTTCATTTAAACTGGGTCAGCGTCTTATCCTTCTAGATCCCAGCGTCACTGATTTTTGTTCTCCTCTCCCTCCACACCAGGCCTACCCAGCACACTAGCAAGATGGGGGCTTTTCCTTGTGGCTCCTCAGCTGATTCTGTGCTTACCTCAGTCATTGCTCCCAATAGAGGATTTTCAGCCTTTGTTTTGGTACCAAGCAAATTGCCAGGTACAAGTAACTGACTGCTCTTGGTATTTGTGTCATCTCCAAAGCCAGACCAGATTATCACATTCTTCATTGGATCTCCTATATTTACTCCAGGGCATAATGAAAAAGAGACTATAAATGAAAATATGTTGAATACATTAAAAAAAGCCAAACACCAAGAAGAAGCTCAAAATGTAGCTGTTGGGTGATTAAAGTCACTTATATGACTTAATAGTGCTAAAATTAGGATTCCATAAATAAAAAATAAATAAATAAACCTTTATTTTCCCTGCAGTGTCTGGTTTATCAGAATTTTTAATTATGATGGGATATGTGAACAGGGCTAATTCTCATACCATATCATTCTTCAATTTTAGATGCTATCTGGAAAGCACCAGATGTGGGGGAATAAGTCTCTTTTTGGTAATTATATTAAAAATAGGAATTACTTCTGACATCTCAATTTTAACAGACATCATGAAACACATGAATTTCAATGAAATTTAATATTCAAATCAAACACCTGTTTAGTTATAAGCATTTTTTTATATTTCTCTATTAATAAAATCATAAAATAATTTTTAGTTCTATCGGGTAAAAACTTGGTTAGAATATTTTTCTGTTCTCTTACGAGAATAAAGCTATTTGTTTCAATAATGTGACTAACCTATTTGTATATTGCAATTGCCAATCAATACATTGTAAACATTATTTATTGAATTGATTCATTGTGAGGACCATTATTATTAATGCTATTTTTAAAATATTAATAGTTCATTAGCCTGTTAACAATGTTATTTCCAATAATTACTCTGATGAAAATCTTTTGAGATCCCTTTTAAAAACTAAAAGAATATTCTAGGCATGGTTTTGCACACCTGTAATCCCAGCTACTTGGGAGACTGAGGCAGGATGATCATAAATTCAAGGCCAGCCTGGGCAACTTCATGAGGTCCTGTCTCAAAATAAGTAAGTAAGTAAGTAAATAAATAAATAAATAAACGGGCTGGGGTGTAGCTCAGTGGTAGAGTGTTTGCCTAGCATGCAGGAGACCCAGGGCTTGATCCCAGCACTGAAAATGAATGTGCTACATGGTATGTGTTAATTCATTTCATACTAAGTGACATTTATTCTGGTGTACAGTGAAAATTTTGGTACTAAATAGATTATACCTTTCACCTAGTGGCCCCTCCATGTGGACAGGAGCTCTCTCAATTGTCCTACTCCATGGCTCAGGCTGTTCTTGGTGTTTGTGTCATCCCCAAAGCCAAATGCCAAGTGAGCCCAGGGATGACATGTTGCCAGCGGAATCTTTGCAGGCTATACAACCTGAGAATAGAGTATACTCACAAAAATCTTGAAGGTCTGTCCTTCTGGTATCAGTCTATGGTAATGGACATTCAGTTTTTATGCTTCTGATGTCTTATCCTGAATGAACATATGATATGGACAAAAACTTAATGGGGAAGTCTATAAAAGTTCTCCATATTCATAATCTTACTCTATTTTTAAATGTGTTTACATAGTCTCAAAGTTGTGCTTTTAATAAAAATTTAATACTTTCTCAAGATCCATTAAGTTTAACATTGCAAACGTTTAATGTATCTGAAGGTGAAATGAAATGCCTTTGTAGAACAGTGGGCTTTTTATATAATGCACTATTGTGCTTTTAAAGTGTCTGATGTTAAACAACAGTTAAATAAATGATAAATTTTGTAGTGGATGGTTATGTGAGGTTAAGTCCTGCATAAAGGTTTCTATTTTAATTTTAAAAATCGGTTAACCATAAGAATAAGTAGTATTTTAAAGCTCTGAACATATTTAAATCTTACCAACTCACTCTCCCAATAATCCTGGGGTTGGGATGGGGACAGGTGTCATAACCACTGTATAATGCAGTGTTTATCAAAGAACAATAGGATTTAAATATTTAAATATTCAACTTTATGCATTCAAATAAGTGCTGCTCATCAAAGAAGACACCTTGGGGGATTAGACACATTTTCTGCAATATTGTTGCAATTGTTGAACTGTTTTGCAGATGACTCCATTAGCAATGAAGGCAATTTTTTGACAGTATTTAAATTTTTGGAACAGTAAACAATCATTGAGAGCCAAGTATAATAACTGTAAAGGAATCATGACTAGTCTACTAATCTGTTGATATCAACAAACTGACTCTAAATTTTTCAGAAAGGCAAAATGAAAAGAATGGCCAACATGATACTAAAGAACCTAGTCGGACCACTCACATTATACAAATTCAAGATTTACTGTAAAGCTAAATTAGGGAAGGCAGTATGGTATTGGTGAAAGAATAAACTATAGAAAAGAACTGAGAATCCAAATATAGACCCAAAGAAAGACAGTCAACATTTTTGTAAAAAATATATGTAATCACCACTGTCCAAAAGAGTAAAAACCAGAGATAACCCAAATAGATACCCATAAATAAATATTGCATTTTTCCCCAGTATTTCTGATTTATACAATGGAAAACTGACATGTTAAAGAGAGAGATATTCATGCTCAAAAACATGGAGATTGGTATATATACCAATATACATATACACACACATATACACATATACATACATATATACACATTATTTTATATGTATCTACAAATATTTTATATGTATCTACAAATATATATTTTAGTTATATGTAAAGTTCATACTTTACTCAGCTGTCCCCCGTTTTGACTCACTATCCCTTTTCTGTTCCTGGATACCATGCATTACCACATCACCTTTTGTTGCCATGAGCCCTGAGTCCCCGACTTCCCTTGAGTATGATGGCCTGGACCGTCGCATTGTGATGAGGCATTTTGTAAAACATCCCTCCGTTGGGATTTGCCGGGTGTTTTTTTTTTTTTCCCCCCATAATTGGACTGGGGCTCTAGGTTTGGGGGAATGAGATCACAGAGGTGAAGCTCACTTGTGCCACCTCCTGTCAATGGTACGGGCTCCTGGCACGGGTGACATGGACACCTGGCTCAGGTGGTGTTGGCCAGGTTTCTCCATGGGAAAGCTCTTCCTTTTCATGGCTCCCACACTGCAGTTCCTGGAAGGAAGCCTCTCTGTGAAGGCCCCCCCCCTCAGGAACCGGGAGGTTAGGCTGCACTTCTTGGAGAGTAGATGACCTACATAAACTACCTGAAATTCGTTGCATGGAAGATTTGTCTATTCTTCCCCCCATTTATTTCTTTACATAGTCACTTATTGGTGTCAGTATGCACTTACAGATATTTATTTTATACTTTTGAGTTACAATCCAATTATACTTTATTTTCGTGCTCTGTTACAGCTTTGGCCACTGAGTGCTCTTTCAGTTGATGCCTGTGTCCCTCTGGCTTGCTGGTTGCTGGTTTAGGTTCTGGCTGATGCTTGTTCAGTATTTTCTTTTTCTTTTTCTTTCTTCTTCTCTTTTTTTTTTTTTTTTTTTTTGAAACAATGAAATCCTCTAGGCTCATCTTGTATTATTTCCTGCTCCAGTCCTGGAATCATTCATTTCTCTAGGGAGCCCTGCTTCCTTCTATTAGAGTATCAAATTGTCAACCAAGATCTGGGCACTAGGTGTGCTTTTCACAATGGTGGCATCATTGCCTTTAGATTCTCTCATCTGGCAAGACAAGGGAGCAGTATGTGAATTTTCACACGTACACATATGTATAAATGCTTCCCTCTCTATACACGCATACATGTCTCTCTTAAAACTAAACATGAGCCATAAGTCATGGCTGCATTTCTAATCCATCACCAAATGGATTTATCCTCTTCCCTGTTTGCAAACTCCACAAGAGAAAATCTAGTTCCCACACCATTCGCCACTCATTTGCTTACTGGTTCTATTTTAGTACCCCCAGTGGAGTGGCTTCAGATTTGGCAATCTTTTATAAACTAGAACACAATGCTCAGGTATAGTTTCTTTCATTTTGTCCTAACAATCTTCACTTACTTCCAAAGTTACTTAGGTGAGCAACTTTTCTCCTGCCTCCTTCAATGATGTTATTTCATACATTTTAAATAATTTCCTTCATCATCCTGCATTCCATCCAAAGATTCCCAACCACCTAAGTGATTCTGTAATTCGAATGCATTAAGAGTCATTGTGCTTTAAAATTGTGCAGATTCTGACAAATACATAATGGCATAGGCAGTATCATACACAGTAGTTTTACTTCCCTAAGAATCCTCTCTGTCCCACCCATTCAACTCCACTCCCTCTTCAAACACATCATAACCGTCAATCCTTTTACTGCCTCTACAGTTTTGTCTTTTCCAGAATGTAATATAATTTAAAATAATATAATATGTAGCCATGTCAGCCTGGCTTCTTTCAGCACTGTAAATTAGAGATTCCTCCACATCTTTGATGGCTTCTAGTCCACTCCTTTTTTATCACTGTATAGTATTCCATTGCCACAGCTTATTTGTACATTCATCTATGATTTACCTTGACGATTTTGAATAAAACTTCTATGAATTGCAGTGGGTTCATTTTTAGACTTTTTTTCAGATCAGTTGAGTAAATTCCTAGGAGCACAATTGCTGGATTATATGGTTAGACTACGTTTACTTTGTAAGAAACTCCCAAATATTTTTTTCAATGTGGCCATAGCATGGACGTTCCAATCAGCAACGAATGAAAGGTTTTGTTGTTCCGTATTCTTGCCAGTGATCAGTATTGTCAGCTTTGGAATTTCAGACATTCTAATAGGTGTGTAGTGGATCTCACTGTAGCTTTCATTTGCATTTCTTTGGGAAAGACAGGACATGAATCCTACCTGAGGGACTGAGATTTATAAAATGCCTGACCAGCACTCTTCTAAATTACCAGAATCATAAAGAAGGAAAATATGAGCAACTATGAAAGTCAACAGGGGCCTATGAAGACATTGCTACTGAAGGTGACATGGTTTTGGGGATCCTAGAAGAGAAAAAGTACATCAAGTAAAACTCAAGGAAATTTGAATACAGTATGGATTTTATTTTAAATAATAATATAATAATAATGCCAATGTTCATTTATTAATGATGATGAATATATCAAAATCCACAGACATTAGTAATAGGGGAAATCTGTGTCAAGTATACAGAAGAGCACTCTTTTGGGAAACTTTTCATTAAATCTAAAAGTATTCTAAAATAAAAACCTTATACTGGGCACAGCAGTGTGGGCCTGTATTCCCAGTGGCTCAGGAAGCTGAGGCAGGAGGATCACAAGTTCAAAGCCAGCCTCAGTGAGACCCTGTCTCTAAATAAAATATAAAAAAAGGGCTGTAGCTCAGTGGTCAAGTGCCCCTGAGTTCAATCCCCAGTACCAACCAACAACAACAACAACAGCCTCCTGATAAAAATCATCCCCAAAAGGTCTCTCAAAAATTACAAGTACAATATACAGAGGGAGGTCCTAAGTCGGAAGTGTGTTATAAAAGTAATGAAATTTCCATATGTGAACAGTGGTGGTTTTCAGTGGGCCCTGGATCAAAATCCTTAAATTATTTCTGTAACTCAGTGGTAAGCATTATTACACCTCCATTAGCCAAGAGCTAATTGTCATGGAGTACTTAATATATTGTTTCCAGAATTATTTTTAAACCATCGTACACACTCTCAGTCATGATGCTATATTCTGCCTCTTGTAAATTGATGTACTGAATTGCAAAGTCTTACCTTTGAAAGCATGTACAGACTTTTAATTCTCAAGGGAAAATAATTCCAAACATTTCCTCATTAATTTTATAGTCCTCTTTCATTTGTCACTCAATATAGTATTCTAGGTTCATGAATGTGATATTTTGTTCAAGAAGGTAACATGCCAAACTCTTCCATAATATCCTCTTTTAGTATTTCTCTTTACATTTTATTAGTGGTATAAAGTCTCTGTAGTTGTCATCAGCTTTCAAAATAATTTAGGCAGTCTTAATTATAATGGCGTTATACTTAAATATCCATGAGGGTTGTTTTAATGTAAGCACTATACCCTAAGAAAACAAAAGATTTAGAATCATAACCTTCAGGGCAGACATCTGTCAGTTCAGTGTCTTCCATTTCTAACAAACTCATCCATGCAATTCCAATTCCTTAATCAAATAGCAAGCTCAGCTGTTTGGGTTGACATACAAGCAGACTTTTTTTCCAATTATTGTTTCACATTAAAAACAAAAAACCTTATTATCCATTCATCTAATACTTAGGTAACCCTTGATATAAACTAAATACATTCCTTACTGGTAGCATAAACGATGCCTTAAAATGGTCCAATAAGCTGTGTTGCTAGAGACAGTAAGCTTAACTTAATCTGCCTTCCTATAAAAACGTTGTGTTCAATAAGAATGCAATGGATACTGTGAAACCCATTGCCACTGGATCCTTTCCAAATATCATTTCAGAAAGGGCACTCTATGCTTGACCAAGCAGAGAAAAAAAACATCTTGCATCAGACAAAAGCAAGTACAAGGCTTTCATGTATGTATTTGTCTCATGAAAACATTTCATCTTAATACAAACTGGTCCCAACAGCTACTGCAGAAAATTGCTCTCTGTTTGCTTCCACCATGGGATGCCATCATTACTGACAAGATTGAGAAAGCTGTCGATGACGATTCAGGACTCAGTCCAATTGTGGTATCCAAGTGCAATGTAAGTGGATTTTTTTTTTTTATTGCTCTATTTGTGGATCTCTTTAATTCTTATTCATGTCCTGTGGTCCTGGCCTTACATGAAAATTCGATGCAATAAAGGCTTCAGCTTAGCTGAATTCAATTTCAGAAATCATCAAAAAGTAAGATTTATAAAGTAATTTTTAGAAATCTCCTTGACTATTCAGGTGAGAGAAATACACTTTGAGGACTTTTGCACCTGCTATTTGGAGACACTGTCCTCCTCCATCATGGAGGACATCCATTCTCTTTTAAGTTAACGAGGCTTAATTCCATTTCCATGGGCAATTGGCAAGAATAAATTAGCTTAGTCATTGAGACTTTGCTGTAACAAAACTCTTTATGATCAGGAGCCCATATCACAAATTTAGGGCCTTGCTATGAACATGCAAATCAACCTATCAGGATAATTTTTGAAGGTTGTTTGCTAAACATTGCATCTCAACTTCTGTACATTCCTTGTGCTTGTAGATTTCTTGTCATGAATTATTTTTCTCCTCCTTTCCCCTTCAAGAAACTATTTAATTCTGTATGCAAGGTAAAATTTAACCAATACTGAAGGCAAATATCCTTCCAAATATTTTAAATGTTGAGAACTCAAAATTTTAAGAAATCAATATATACGCAGTGTGGTGTGTCGTCCATTGGAGTTAAACTATCAAGGCAAACATGCTAGAATATTCCAGTCTAGCTGATGCACAGAGGCAAGGATTCTCTCATCCCCATCACCTGATTTGGACAGACATTAAGAAGAAGTGAATGACTTCAAAATAAATTCAAAAACCACTGGCAGCAACATGAATAGCATCATAATGGGCTCAACTCATTTAACTTGGGATGCACAAATGAAACCATGTCACCCTATGTGAAGAGTCTGCTGATTTCTGCACCTGAGAAAATTTTCCACATCAGCCCCTCTCCTTTAAGTTTAAAGCCAACGCAAATACACACTTTGCCTGATGAAATTCAGAAGTAACAATTTTGCTTCAAGGTCTCTTAACTAGGTATGCATGATATATTCTGGAGCAATGAGAATATGCATTTAAATTTACCACAAGGGAGTAGCTGAGCTCATATTTGCCTCACAAAATGAAGTTTTGAATTTCCAGATGAATAAATTAGACTGCAGATCACTATATTCATCCATATGGAAATAACATAACTATAATACAAGCTTCCAATTTTTTAAAAAAAAAAAAATTAGTGTTTTTCAAGGATAATAGATTATTATGGAATGTTTACAATTAAATAAACAAAAGCATAGGCAGTAACAGTATATCAAAACCAGGTATTTCAAATTTCAGTTGATGCAAATGTAAAAAGGTTAACCAAATCTGCTAAAGCAATGTACAGATGCTTGGGGAACATGTTAAAACAAGGGGACTGGAGATGAATAGGCTTAGGAGATATTCCACAGAACCCAAATGTCTTCGTTTCCTAAAATTGAGGCTCCAAAGCAAACAGAAGATGAAAAAATAAGCATGCATTCCTGATGAAATTAGAAGCAACTGAGTTGGCTGGAGGGGATTAGCCACACTTGGAAAGCAGCCAGGATACACACGGTCACATCCCTGTCATGCCAAGACCCATTCCACGTGGTGGAAACTGAAATCATGTGGCTAATTCAAGAAGCAGTTCTTCGTTTTCATTCTTAACTTAGGAATTAAGAATTTATCAGAAGTCATTATCTGGCAAGAATTGAATTAACAATCTCTTGAGACTTTCCTGCAAACAACCAATGCTTTTTTCCTTCCATCATTTGCCTTCGTGTCTTAAGAAGTATGTAATTTTACACACTAGCATGTACACTCTTGTTTGTTGTACTCTTCATTTAGGCTTTCCTTCAAATGTCACTGCACTTTGACATATTCATCAGAGTCTAGACATGGCTGTGAGGCATTGGGCACACACTTCTCAAAAGCTTCCTTCCCATCAAATTCTCAGTATTTAAGGAAAGTCTGGGATTAAGGTTGGAAACAGGGTGGACTCGGGGTTTGGCAGTGATAGCAGCACTCAGGACCCGAAGTCTGGAAAGACCTGTGAAGGTTTGGTAAGGAAATCAAGTGCACATCAAGAAGCAGTCCACACCAGAGGCCATCCAGCCCGGCCAGTCAGCAGGAGGTCAGCAGCGGGTAAGCACAGTGTCTGAGACTTGGAGAGCTGGGGAATGAGCTGGGACAATGGGGAGGCATTGGGGACAGGCCAGTTCCAGGAAGTGGGATAGCTAAGGAAAGCAGGCAATGTCACCTGTCAAATACCTTCAGTTCTCTTACCAGAAGCCAGCACAATTCCAGAACCAGAGAGGGAGGGGCCTTTAGGGAATATAAAGATTTCAGGATATTGGGTGGGAAGAAGGACAGTCATTGTCCTTATACTTCTTTTTAAAAAATGGGTAAAAATAATCAGAGCATATGAATGCAGCAAGGGATCCTTACATCTCAAATAACTTGATAATCTACTTGAACAATTCATTGAAAGTAGCAAAAATACTCTGCTGACTTAAAACTTCGAATTATTTGAACAAAATCAAGTACTTAAAAAGGAAATTGACACCCTGTATATTACCTTAATTTTAGAATGTTTGTAATCACACATATAAAACGGTTTGTTTTAGCTACAGTTATGGTATTAATGCAGCAAACTGTGGTTCTTTTGATTTAATAATTTTCAGGGGGCGGGGGATTCTAGATTTTCATTACCAATTTCCTTCAGTCATCTCATTAGAATAAACCTGGTATTCATTGGAGAGAATGTGGCTCATGGCTAGTTATCACTAGCATTAGACAGCATCATTTGTATTGTCTCGAAGGAAAAATCAGGGCCTTGCCTCTGAAATTCAATTCACTGCAATAATTGCTGCATTTGCAAATTTACCAGGCAGCTTAATGTAAAATATATCAATAAAATTAGTCGAGTCTGGCAGCAAACAAAACATACATTCCAATGTCACAGGGGTTAATAAGAAAATTTTCCGTTTTTATGGGAAATAAAACAAATGAAAAGATTGTATTGTCTGGGAAGATAAACCAGTGAAGCCACAAGTAGGTGAGAATGGTTCACACAAGTTGTACAAAATGATCACGACAGAGAGAAACAGTAGTTATTGAAAGGTAAACTATTGATGGATGTCATTTAACCAGTCACAGTTAATTATTATGTAAGAAGGTAGTATCCATCTGTGCTTCCTATGCCAAGAAATTAAGCATCTCTTAAGCTTAAAAATCTCCTCAATTTAAGAAACTTAATTCGACTTCAGATAGAAAAGAAAGAGGATAACTTTTCTGTTCTATCACTGCTTATAGGGATGGGTGATGGATCTGGAAGTACTCAGAGGTCCAGGCAAGAATAAGGAGAACCTTAGATTAGAAAGGCATGTCTTGCCCATCCACACCTTGGCCCCAAGTGGCTTCCTCCTCCTCACCTGGATTTCCACAACAGACCCTGCCCTGCCCTAAGGACTCCAGAGGTAGGCCAAGGCAGGCATATGAGATTCAAATGAGAATCTCTTTTAATCCACTCATATGCTCTAAACAGTATTCACTTTGTAGCTCCAGAGAGAAAAGCTGGCGATTTCTAATCCTAATTTTTTCTTTGAAGAACATGTGGTGGGAAAAAAAAAATCTCAATAAAAAAATTCCCCATAATTAGAATCTTATAGGCTAAGCAGGAAGTGACATGGAGAAACACTATAATTATTTTCCAAATGGAAAATTTCACAAAGGGATAGATTTTAGGTAACGCTTGATGTATTTTGAGGTTCAGCGTTGTTATTATTCTGTTGATGTTCTTGTATATTATTACTCTTGATATTTTTGATACCAATAGCAGTTATCACAGCCAGATCCTGAGACTTTTTTTTCAATTTTGGAATTTCATACATAGAGTTCAGAATTTAGTAACTGCCAGCAAGCAATGTTTGGACCACAGAAAACATTGTAATTGCTGTTATGTTTATTAGCTCAAACAAAGAAAATTAAAAAATCATATGAAGACCTGCATTATATATAAACTAGAATGTTATAGATACTCTGTAAAATGGTAAGTCCCCAGGCATTGTGAGAATTAAATGCTCTTTTAATCTTATTGTTTTGTTTTAGTATGCAATTAAGTATAAAGGACTCCATATTTTAGACTTCAATTACACACACAAAAATCATCTCCCCAAATAATCAGCTCGAGTAAAATAGTTCTAACAGACCCCGGATTAAAGGGATGCCAAGACACAATGGCAGCACATTACTAGAAAATTATTGTTTATTTAATGCTAGTTCAGAATTCATCAGTGAGGGTCCATTTGCTGGATGAAGATTTTAATTTTTGTGTAAAAAGCTTCTTCATCTAATGGGCTAATATCTTTTATACTCTCTTCCTTAAGCTCCAGGACATCATGGCACATGATTTTTAAACAAAGCCTTTGCTCCTGGCCATTAATCCTTTCTGAGTAAGCAAATAAGTAATCCTTTTAATCACCGGGGCTGATACAGCCCCATTGGTGAGACATCAGATAGTTCCCTGCAGATTTCAGGAGAATAATTTCCACAGTGAGAAAGAAGTGCAGGATAAACATCTCCATATAGGATGTCATAGCTGAATTAAAAAGCACCGTGCTAGGAGCAGAGATGGATTATTATTTTATTGCATTATAATCCATAGTATCATTAGCTTGGATGGCATGTTCATATACTCGTACCCTCCTTTCTCGCTGCAGTTTGGTGCAGATAACTGGCGCCTCTTTGCCCAGGCTGGATGAGAATGAAGAAAGAATGTATTTGAACACAACTTTTAAGCATGAAATACTGTGCCTGCCATAAAGTGTTGGAACTTTGTCATATTCTCTAAGTGGAACCATTTAAATTAATCTTTTTCAACCTTTAGGCCCAGTGCCGAACCTATTTATTTTCTTTGACCTCTCCCAATGTGTGACTTCTGGCCATTTATTCTTTTTAGCTGATTTTTTTCTTATCTCAAAGAGCTCAGTGGGATTTTATAAAGTAGAATTACTAAATGTGAACGCATTGCATCGACGGCTCTAGGAAACATTTCTTCAAAAAGATACGCCTATGATTTGTCAATAGAATTGAAGCTCACTTCGAGTGCACGTTGTCTTCCCCTGCAAAGCATCACTTGACCCATCATGAGGGACAGAATAAGCAATGACAAGAGGTTCTTTTTTGTTGTTACTATTTGATAAATTGGGACTAAGCCACCCCCCACCACCACCACCATCATCACCTGTATCACCACCACCACCATTAATCAGAGCTAATACTTAACACACATGTTTTAATATGGGTTTTTTTTTGTTTGTTTGTTTATTTGTTTTGTTTTGTTTTTTGCTACTGTGACATAAGACCCGACCAGAACCACTATAGAGGAGGAAAAGTTTATTTGGGGGCTCAGGGTTTCAGGGGGCTCAGGGATTCAGAGGTCTCAGTCCATAGACAGCAGGCTCCATTCCTCAGGGCTCAAGGTGAGGCAGACCATCATGACAGAAGAGTGTGGCAGAGGGAACCAGCTCACATATGATCAGGAAGCAGAGAGAGACTCCACTCACCAGATACAAAATATGTACCCCAAAGCATGCCCCCAATGCCCACCTCCTCCAGCCATACCCTACCTACCTTCATTCACCACTCAGTTAATTCAGCCAGCGAATTCATTCACTGATTGGGTTAAATAACTCAATCATTTCTCCTCTAAACTCTTATGTTGTCTCACACATGAGTTTTGGGAGACACCTTATATCTAAACCATAATAACACATAAAGTGGCCAGCACTATTTTGAAGATATTGGGGGGTGGTGTGTGTGTGTACACAGTTTATGTATGCATATAAAATTTCTGTAAATAACATATATCAATTTTATATATCAATAAATGTAATCCTAACAATTCTGTGGCAGTGTTTCTGTTATCATCCTTATTGATTGTTGAACAAATTGAAGCACAGAGGATAGCCCTTTAAAACAAGAACTAGAAAGTGTCAGGACTGGACTGGAGCTCTGTCAACAGTGGATGGGCTAAAGAACACTCTGTGAGTTTAGAGTTTGAGGAAGATGACTCTAACTAAAATATGCCACCTGGAGATTTCAGATGGCTTTGAATTGCCATGATATCCATAGGTTTAAATTAGACAAGGAATGTTTCTCTTAGAGTCTCAGAGGAAACATCAAATTTAAGGCACATGACAAAACTATCTTTCATTTTTAAAAATTAGGTCAATTAAAAAACCAGAAAACTATTAACACATTGAGCTTGTGTATTGTGTATACCTTCCATTTTCTTTTTTCAAATATATTTTTTTAGTTGTAGTTGGACACAATACCTTTATTTATTTATTTGTTTGTTTGTTTATTTTTATGTGGTGCTGAGGATTGAACCCAGTGCCTCACATGTGCAAGGAGAGTGCTCTACCACTGAGCCACAATCCCAGCCCCACACCTTCCATTTTCTATTGGTGATCTAGCAATACTTAATTTTTTTTTCCTTTTCATTGAATAAGATGAATTGTTTTCTAATATTTAATAAAGGCTAAAAATACTTTATGAAGAGCAATGAAGTAATAAAGGGCATTTGAATGAATAAGAGGATTCACATATTAGTACATCAGGTTCATCAAGGTCCTCAGTCCCACTAAAATATGTCACTAATTTTTAAAAAAAAATTTAAAAACCAAGTTGCCAACTTTTCTCTGAATGGCTTGCACTCTTTAAAGGGAATTTATGATTGTATGAAAAAATTTATTATTGTTATATTTTAGTAGCTAATATTTTGCTCTAGGAAAACAAATAAAAATCCGCCTGCATAGAAGATTTTTTTACATCTCTTTAATTATAGAATTCAATAATTCCTCAAAAACTATTGATTCACAGTGCCTTGTTTTCAAAAAGTTGATCTGGACCTCACTTAAGAGAATATTTCCTTAAGGGGGTTTCAACTTTTAAACATAATTCAAGAATGCAGTTATAAAATGAAGGAAATTTTGAGAGTATCTATACATGAAAATAATGTGATGTAAGGAAAAGTAAAATTCAAGGAGACGAAGCCTGCAGATGCCTGGTTGGGTGCCCAGCTCATGGGTGGCACAGTTTGCTTTCAAAAGCTCAGTTTCCATCTTCCCTGCTACTCTTTTATCCTATGAAAATGAAACATTATGAAAAGTATCACAACAGCAACAAAGTCTAGACTGCGATTTACCTCCTGGTTCACCTCCTGCGACTGCAGGTCTCCTCCATGCAGACAGGAAGCACTGGAGCCTAATTCCCTTCGCCTCTCACAGAGAAGGACTTCCACGTCACTGATGATTTCCTCAAAGCCACACAGCTGGTCAATGCCATACCTTGGACCCACACCCGCCCTCTTCTCTACATGGCTTTCTCTCCCTCCAGGAGGCACAAAGAAAAAGGGCGATTCTCCTTTGTGGAAGAGGTTCCATACTTTCACTCAGCAATTCCTTACTGAGTGCCTATTAAATAAGAGAGGAACACAGAGTGGCCTCAGGCATCACTCTGCTTTCAAGGAGCTTAAAATTTAATAGAATCTCTAGCCCCGAGTACCTTCAAAAGAATTCTACAGTAATAATAATATAATTATTTATTATTCATAGGCCACTAATGTTTTTTAATGACAAGACACATTTCGTATTTTAATAACAGCATTTCCCCCTTCTCTTGCTGAAGACAAAATTCGTAACAAAGAGCTGTGTCAAAGACAAATCACCCCATGTGAAGAGGGCCTCAAAAAAGGAGGGGTCTCTACAACTCCAAGACGCTTCCACCAAATAATGTGTCTTTGTTTTAGCAATGATATCTGCTCATGTAGGTTGCCCCAAATCCTCTCTTTTAGAAGGAAAATCTCCAACATATGGCCAAACACTTCCAACTGAAAAAGACATGTTTTGGTAGTTTTGATCCATTTGGTCAGTACTATTCTAGGCAAAAGAGACCCAGAATAAAGAAATCAACAAGTTCCTGCTCTGCCATTATGGTGCAGGGGACAAATACAATATGGCATACAGTGTCCTGAAGAATGGACAGGGTGAGGGGATGGACGGGGAATGGGAAGGGGCTATCTTAGATAGAGAATTCCTTTTTGTATAGGGGACATTTAAACGGATACCCAACCAAAGCTCGGGTGTGCTTTTAAAATAGAGGTAAAAGAACTTTCTGGTGGATATGGAGGGCTAGGGGAAGACAAAAGTAAAGGATAAATGCGAGGTTGGGGTCTGAGAAGCTAGGAAAATGGAGACGCCATTGACAGAGGCAGTCTGGGGAGAAACAGTCATGGCTGGTGGGAGAAGGGGAGGCTTGGCATGTGACTTCTGTCTTGGACATTTCATTGTTAAGATGCCCATTGAACATTCAAGTAGACAAGCTCAATAGGCAATGACTCACGAGAGCCTAGAGGACAGGGGGAGGTGGGGCCAGCAATATACATCAGCATGTCCGAGGTATTTAAACCCAGGGGGTTGGAGAAGATCTCAGAAAGGGTGGAAGTGTATGGGGAAGAGAAGACACAGAGACTAACTCCTCAAATGATCCAATGATGATGAGTTTGAGAGGCAAGATAGAGAAACAATGAGGTCCCACCCAACCAATGGGTACTAGTTGCCTACTATAAGAGGAACATGGGAAATGGCAAATGTTAGGATGTATAGAAATTGGAACCCTAGGATATTGCCAGTGACAATGTAAAATGGTACAGAAGCTACTGTGGAAAACACCCAGGTTATTTCTTAAAAAGTTAAAAAAATAGAATAATCATCTGACCCTGAAATTCCATACTATTTTGCATGCACATTTACAGCAGTTTTATTCACAAAAGGCAAAAAAGTGGAAATGACTTGTCTAGAATAGGTAAACTCATTAATACCAGAAGTAGAATAGTGGATCCTAGGGCCTGGAAGAGGAAGAAATGGGGAATTGTTGCTTAATTGGGACAAAGTTTCCATTTTGAGTGATTAAAAAGTTTTGAAAGTAGAAAGTGATAATGATTACATAATGCTGTGAATGTACTTGATTCTACTGAATTATGCTCTTAATAATAGTTAAAATGATAAACTTCATTGTGTGTGTGTGTGTGTCCATAGTTAATATTTTTTTAAAAAAGAGGATCAAAAACGATACCAAGAAAGAGTCCCTGATGAGGTTGGAAGAAAACAAAGAGGATGGAGGCCAAGCAGATAAAGTGCTTTGTGGAGAAGGAGATCATCATTTTAGAGGCTGCAGAGAGATCCAGCAAGACAACTGAGAAAAGATGGTGGAAGAAGTTGGAGATCATAATAACCTTGTATGGTGATACAAGGAACAGTCCTTGTTCCCAGAAGATGCATTCAGTTCCCACTAACCACTATTATCAGCACTAATCTTAGTATTACTGTGGCAATGGCATGGATTGTAACTAATTGCTGCAGAAAAATAGAAAAGGTAGCAAGAAATAGAGAGAGGAAAAACAGGAAAAAATATCAATATAAACTGTAGCACAGACACCATTTTTACTGGGCCTAACATTCATGCTTTTATTCCCTGCCCTCATAAGTATGGAATTAATCTATTTTAAAAGAAAATAGGGGACAGGGTGCTGATTGAAACTAATCAATCAAGTTGGGAGGTGATTAATCGGAGGCAGTCTGGTATGGCTGCAGGCATATCTACAATGCAGGTTGAGAAGTGGTCGTTTTATAGTTCATTACATATCTGTGTGATGTTATTTATTGTTTACTTAAGCAATAGCAATTGAAGCCCAGGCCAATTCCTGGGAATTAATGACCCACGGGGAGAGGCCATTACCTCTAGACATTAACCCCAGTCTGTTCAGTTTTTCCAGGAAAATTCCTTTGAAGGACTATTTACTCAACATTCCTTGTTACCACATTTTAAAATAATACTTTAAATATTCCTTTAATGGAAGGTCACTGAACTGCATGAACAGTTCCACACTTTTAAAAGCGATTGTTTGTCTTTAAGCTCAAAGAGGAAGAAAAGCTGCAAGGTCCACCTCTTGGAGACCTTTCTGAGCTTCATCCCTACTGTAGGCAGCATCCTGCAGGTAGAAGAGGCAGGGAGAGAGTGGGTCCAGACACACTTGAGGTGTTTCCACAGGGGAGTTCTGAAGCATCTTGACTTATGTCCTTTGAGAGTGACACCCAAGCATCTGCCCGCCAGAGTGTGAAGAAGTTCATGATTCAAGTTATTTCTCTTTGTCAGAGAACAAAGGGGAAAAAATGAAGAATTGGTCCAAGCAAACCACTGGCCCCCAGGCTGAGATGGTTCTTTGGGTTATATCTAAAATTTACATTGAATTCCTAATTAATTTCCAAAAAACAACTAAATAACCAATATTTTTTGAGAAGGAATAATCCTAATAATTCTGATTATTACCCAAACCAGGTCCTGAGAAAGCCAAAGCTGGAAACATCCTCAGTGATCCCTAAGCCAGGGGAGGGAACCTTATTTGCTTGAGGACAAAGAGAACCTAAGTATTCACAGAATCTAGACTTGAGTTACTTTTACCTCAGCTCTGCTGACAAAAATACACAGTAGCAACAATAGCACACGCACATTGAGCCAACCCTTCAAAAATCTTCACATATGGGGGTGGGGGGCGGTGCTGGGGTTGTGGCTCAGTGGAAGAGCACTTGCCTAGTACATGTGAGGCACTGAGTTCAATCCTCAGCCTCACATAAAAATAAGTCAACAAATAAATAAGCAAACAAATAAAAGCATGTGTGCATCTACAACTAAAAATTCACCATCACACTGATCTAGGCACTGTATTCTCATCTCTAATTCTTACATGAAGAATCTGAGGCACAGGGATGTTAAACAAGGTGTCCAATGTCACCCAGCTGGTAAATGAAAACAGGAAATTCTGAAGCCTCAGAAAGTGGCTCCACCACCTGTGCCTTAACCACATGCTCATGGGGATTAGGGAGGGAATTGTCTTATCAGCAATCTGTTTCCAGCACTTATTCTGGCTATAAAAAATATAAACACCATTCATGCTCTTCTTCTTCTATAGCGCTGTTCTAAATGCCTTCTAAATATCACCTCATGCCCTCATAATAACCCTTTCAGATATGATCCTCACTGTCCTCAATACCCAGAGAAGGAAACTGAGGCAGAGTGAGCTGCTCCTTGACCAGGATCGCACAGCTGGGAAACTTCATGGCATTTACTCTGGGTGTGGCTCCGGGTCAGGGAAGCCGAGCAGTACACTCAGCCTCTCCTTCCCCAGATCCTAGACACCCAAATCAATGACCCTTCTGTCATGACCTCACTCTTCCTTCTTCCACTTCCTGCCTGACTCCTGATCCTCCTTCAGTGTCTCGTCCCCCATACACAGGAGGCAGTCAGGAGCCTGGAGCCTGGAGCACGTTTCAGTATGCTGGAAGAACTTCCTCTAACTTCATGGTGACGTGGTGGGGGGTGGGGGAGGATGAAATGAGAGAAACAGGACAGAAGCCAGGGGAAGGGAGTGCCAAGGAGGGCCACCGACTGTGAGTCCCAGCTCTGGCCAGCACACCAGTGTCAACATGATCTATCAAGGGCTTCCCCGGGAAGCTCAGCCTGGCATGCTGCCTGCACTTCATTCCCACTTTCCATAGATCACAGCACTCTGAAGGAGGTACTGTTTGGATTCTCACTTCACAGAGAAGACTGAGGTTTAAAGAGGTTAATTAACTTGACAAGTCTCCCAGCTAGATGTCAGCAGAGTGAGGATGTAAACCCAGGTCATGAGAACCCCAGGTCTGTGAGCTCTGTCACTGTACACCTGGCCTCCCGGGGACCCCGCCAAGGCTCAGGTCTCCCCAGTGAGGCTGTAGGACAGGGACCAGGGACTGACACATGGAAGTTCAGTAAAACTGAATGTCCTTCCCAAGACCCCTCCCTTCCAATTTTCTTCTGAGATAGCTGAGAAGTATCAATGAGGGAGGGGTCCCTTCCTAGCCTTGTTTAGGGACTTCCTTTGGGGCCCTCTCTGTAATCTCAAGACTTCAGATTAGAGGTGGTTTCTCTGCCTGTGCTCATGCTATTTTTAATCATGTGTATGTATGAAGGGGAGGACAGAGGAGTCATTTGGTTCAAATTCAAAGGTAAAATTGTAAGGCCTATCCTAAAGATCTACTTTTGTGAATTCCATTCTTATACACAAGGCCTTTTGTACATATTATCTCTCTCAGTCTTCCTGCAATGTACTGAATAATTATGTCTCTCCAAAATCCATGTTGAAATCCTACCCCCCATCCCAGGTCATGGTAGAAAAAGGAAGAAATTTTAAGAGGTGTTTAGTCATAAGGATGGGGCTCTTATGAATGAGATAGAAAAAAAGAGACCCCAAAGGGCTCCTTTGCCCCTTATTCTATATGAGGATACAGCAAGAGGAAAGCCACCTATGAATCAAGTGGGCCCTCACCAGACCCAGGATCGGCTAGCAGCTTGGTCTTGGACTCCCAGCCTCTAAGCTACGAGAAATAAATGTGTTGTTTCTGAACCACCCAGTCTGTGATATTCTGTTATAGCATCCAAAGTAGGCTAAGACACCTCCCCCCCACTACTTAGCCATTCTTTTCTCTTCTTTATGGACAAAAGAACATGATTCACAGACAGACAGTGACCACCCCAAGTTCCCACGTTATGCCAGCTGTATCTGACAGTTTTCAAACCTAGGCCTTCTGTCTGGTCATTCAGACACCAGGGTACAACATGAATGGGTCTGTTGGGAACTGAGAAATGGATCGGTGTAAATACAACCCATTGGTATTTCATGCCGTGTGTACCCCAAGATTCCCACATGCAGCATCTGTCTCCCAAGAGCACATTTCAAAGCCCGCAACACAGCAGGTGAGGCGGACTGACGCGTCATAGGAAGGGAGGGCTCTTGGGGTGATGGTGCAAATGGCCAGGGGTTGAGAATACTTGCTTTGTGATTTACTTAAGACAACTGCCAAGTGACTGGGGACCTCCCTATGAGAGACATGATATGGGTGACCTTCTTGCTCCCTGGTGCATTCATGGTGAGAATCTGATGCCTGCTTTCTAACTAGGCCATCTGTTTCCAAGGCAGCTTCAAGCTTAGACATTGTTATGGGCTGATTATTTTGCCCCAAACTCATGTTGAAGCTCTAACCCCTGTACCTCCAAATGTGACCGCTGGAGAAGGCTGGCCTCTGATAGCAAGGACAGTGGCCTGGAACAGCTCTTCCCCTCGTGGCCCTCAGAAGAAACCAAATCTGCCAACACCTTGATCTTGGACATCTAACCCCCAGAACTATAAGAAAATAGATTTCTGGAGTTCACATTGCCAGTCTGTGATATTTTGTTATGGCTGCCCAAGCAGACGAATACCGACGCCAAATTTAAGAGTCTCAAAATTTGCTGTCAGTGCTTATCTAGCAGTGCTTATCTAACATTTTAGGTAAGTGTGAAATCTCTTAAAATACTTTGATATGTCACCAGTCAGGATGGAAAGTCCTCCCTGCCCTTTCCTAAGTTCTGAGCATCCCACTGACCACTTGACTTCTAAAAGTTCCATGCTTCCTGTTTCCCTTGATGTAGGCAGAGCTTTTCCCCTCAGGAAGGTTTTTAAATTAAATACCTTCCTAAGTTACCTGGAGTATTCCCAAATAATGAATTTGACATTTCGATGCAAATTGCAAGTGCACATTTAGTAGCAGATCCCCACATCCTGGAACTCAGTTACTGTCTGGTGAAGGAGGAAAGGAGACCTCTGATGTTTCAGACTTACAAGATTGGATTTTGAGTCTCTGACAATAGACTACGAAGACCTCTTTTTCAGAATAAAAGTTTAAAGTGTCCAGATCAAATTACGTGCTTCCAGCCAATGTTTATTGAGCACGTAGTATGTGCTAGGAGTAGGCAGGAAGTCTTTTAATGTACCCTTATAGCCCTTATAGTTGGACTGACTTATAGTTCCATTCCTTATAGTTCCATTGACCTTGGAGTCATTTTAGTTAAACATAAAATATTGCAGGCTGGGGTTATAGCTCAGTGGTAGAGCACTTGCCTAGCATGTGTGAGGTACTGGGTTCGATTCTCAGCACCACATATAAATAATATATATTTATATATTTTATATATATAAATGATATATGTCAGTATTGACATATAATATATGATAACCAAAAATTTTTTTAATAATAAAATAAAATATTGCATTCTTTAAACCGCTAATGTTTGTTGTTCCTTATCTTTCCTTCTTGATAAACACAGGGTTAAAGGAAGAACACCTGTGGCCTAGGGATGGGTGGAGTTGAGGGGTTTGGGACCAGAAATGGGGTGAAGCTCAAAATTCCAGTCTGACTTGGTTTTCTATATCATGGGTATTATTTGTTGATTTAAAATCATTTTTTTCACATTTTGACTCAATTCTATCAAAACAGCCCATATCAGATGCTCTTGATACCACATTATGCTGGAAATCAACACAGGAATAATGCTGACCCCCACCTCTAAGACACTAAGCATCAAATAGATACTATCACAACAAGAATCCACTTTCTATGAGGACAAATTCAATTCTAATTGAATCAAGGAAAGAGGAAGAGAGAGAAAGGATGTGAGGTGCCAAACTTCATTCTTTTTTATAACCAGGGCAGAGCATGGCTGCTTTGGGAAATGGGATGCGGCTGACCAGAAGAATAGAGAGTAGGGCCCCTAATGACAACCACGTGGAAGTAGCAAGTGGAAGGTCTGTGTCGCCCTGGGCATGCCCACTGCTTATCCTGAAGCCAGAAAGCATGTGAGCATCTAGTCCACCCAGAGCACCTTGGAGGGCCAGAATGGACACGTTCAGAGATGGGTCTTTCCAGGAGTTTCCACAAAAAGCAATCCCCAAAGCCTCAGCCTACCATTTATATTTTCCCCCAAGAAAGAGCTGATATTTTAAAATAATTTGGGGGTTTTAGAAAGGATCGTCTTTAATCTGAAAGTCTAATTACTCTCAAATGCCTGAGGATTTATAACCTACGCTTTTATAATCTCTTTTGAATGAACTTTGTTTCAGTAGCAATCACTAATGAATTATTGTCCTTTTTTCCTTTCTTAAGATGTGGACTAGCTGGCTTCTAAGGATGGAACACTTCCTCCTCGCTCATTCAGTTGTCTAGGATCTGAAATTTACTTTTTAAAAGATGTTCGTTTTGTTTCTCCAAAAAGAAATACAAGATAAACATTCAAAGATCTACAATAATTATAATAATAATAAAGCAAATCAGGTGGCCAGGGACACAGTTGGTTCAGTTGGTAGAGTGCTTGCCTCACATGCACAAGGCCCTGGGTTCAACCAGCACCACACACACACACACACATACACACACATACACATACACACACACACAAAAGCAAGTCATCTTAGAATCTGTGTAAGAGCCTCTTAATTTCTCTTAAAATCTACTCCATTTAAATCTACTCCATTTGTAAAAGCAAAATAAAAATCAAAACCCCTTTAAATACTCAATATACTGGATTTCCAAAAAATCCTCATGGCGTCCCCATTTCATATCACATTTAGGATTAACATTGACAAAGAGAATAGTGAGTAAAATCACTTTGGTTTTATGGTCAACTCAATTCATCGATTAGCAGTGAAAGATTCAGATGCCCTGACTCAGCAGTCTCATGACTTAAATCACACTGATAGTCACAAATTCGTGTGGACTTCGGCAGAAATTGCTCCTTTGAGTGACTCTATGATCCTGATCCTTAATCTCTTTTTCCCCATGTAGAAAGGAGAGCCTTCTTTACTGCAAGACCTCAATCTAGACTGAGAGACTAGGTATTAAGAGAAAAAAAAAAAAAAAAAAAATATATATATATATATATATATATATATATATATATATATATATATAGCGTAGTGAAGACTAATAGAAGGCAGCAGGGACCAAGATAACCTCAAAAGGCAGCTAATCCAAAATGTGTTTAGCTTTGGCTAAATAGAGATTTGAAATGGATAAGCTGGGGGCTGATCTGATCATAATCCCCAGCTACATACCCAAGCATTTTCTTTTTCAATCTTAAAATCATCAGCTGGTTCCAGCAAAGAAACTGAAGTAAAGCCAGAAGGCATTTAGCCTCTTCCCAAAGAGGGCATCATTCGACAGCTCACAGGAAGGACACACATCGACTCCACCAGGTGTCAGTTATTCTAATGGCTTCTGGTCCTCGTGTGACACAGGGTTTGCCCCCACTCTCTGCCATCGCAAGTTTTCAGGGCGATTTACCTTTCTTTGAGAGTTTAAGTAGACCAAAGGGAACTTATAAATTCCTTTTCTAGATAGTGAGATAAAGCAAGAAAACAAACACAATCTGGCCAAATGAGACCAATCTCGTCTCCTTCTCCAACCTTCTCAGGCAGAAAACACAGGGTTAAGCATGGCAAAGAGAAATTCAGCAATGGGAAGTGAAAGCCCATTAACATACCGAACTGTGTAAACATTATCATTTACACCTTGGGAACACATCACTAACACGAACCTTAAAAGGTTATGAAGATGCTGTCTTCTAGCAAAAGAAAGTAAACATGTGCAAATGATTATGATTTATTAATCTTGTTTTCTCTTCCAAAAGCAAGGCAGGAGAGGACAGTGACATTGTACCTGATTCCATTACTGATGAGTAATAAAGTGTGCTTGGGAGGGAGCGGGACGGGAGAAACACAGGGAAGATACGTAATTGAATTAAATGCCCTTATAAAAGCTTAAATTTTACACAATGATTTCCTTATTTAAGACAGAAGAGGAAATCAAAACTGAAAAGAGGAAGGATGGAAATGCAGGAAATTAACGGTATTTAAATAGAATAATGGAGCTTTGTTCATTAGAAGCAGCCTGAGAGCACTTGAGCCATTGTAACTCTGCTCTTTCATTCTTACCTGTAATAATGGCTGAGACCTACTGGGGACCTACAAAGGGCCAGGGACAGCCTCAATGCTTTATGTGTCTGAATTCATTTCATCCTCCCCAGGACTCAGTGAGGTGGGTAGTAGTATTATACCCACCTTCTAAAGGTGAGCTCGAAGCCTAGTTATGTTTAAGAGACTTTCCCAAAATGACAAAGCTAGTAAGTTAGGAAATGAGAATCTGAACACACCCCGGCTCCCAGGTCTTTCATTTACTTCCTAGGTAGTCCCTTCTCAACTAATTCATTTGGGAATGTTGTGGTTGGGATATGAGGTGTCCCTTAAAAGCTCCTGTGAAGGCAGGACTATTCAGAGTAAAATTATTAGACTGTGAGAGCTGTCACCTAATCATCCATCCTAGTTTGAATGAGCTGACTGGGCGGTAACTGTAGGCGGGTAGGGTGGCATGTGACCAGAGACGGTGGGTCACTGGGGCTGGTTAGAAAGGTGACTCTCTGGTCCTCTCTGCAGTCAGTCAGGCTCAAGCATCTCTCTTCTCTCTCTCCTTCCCGACTCTGGGAGCAGCTCTCCTCTGCTGGGCCCTTTCTCTCCTGATCTGCTGCCTCACCTCAGGCCCAGAGCAATGAAGTCAGATGACCCTGCACTGCAACTTCCAAAACTGTGAGCCCCAAATAAGTTTTTTTTTTTCCCTCCTCTAAATTGTTCTTGTCAGATATTTTGGTGACAGGGATGTAAAAAGCTAAAAAAAAAAAAAACAAGAAAAAATAAAACAGGGCAAAATGGAGTTTTCCTGTACATGCTTGTTCGGGGATTTTTATTTTTTTAATGACTATTAATCTCTACCATATAAACAGAACACCACAGAGGAAAACCAGAGAAAGAATGTTACAGCTTCTCAGTGGTGTTTGGCATCCAAGTGCAAGAAACTATTGATGTGAGCCACCAACTGACTGGCATGGAAACACTTTCAAGCAAATGCACAGGAGTGGGGAAGGGGTGTGCTGCCTAATTAGGTACAGCGGCTATGAATGACACCAAGACCTAAAATCAAACATTAGCTGTACCATGCACAATGTCCTGTGACCATGAGTAACAGTTTCAGCTTCTCTCTAGGTGCAAATTTCTATTTTAGTAAAGTGAAGATAACAAAACCCACTTTAAACAGTCAGTGGTTAAATGAAATAATGTATTAAATTCACTTAGCACAGTGCCTGGCCACAGTAGGAGTTTCATTTACTATGGTTATCATTGCTGTTATTACCAGTATGTTTCCATGAACATCTGACAATGTTGAATAAAAAAAGGCATTGGTACACTTCATTATTATGTACCACCAACAAAAACAATATTAACACCTTGTTTCCATAATCGAACCCCAGTTTTATCTCTAATTTGCGTTTTAAGTTTTTGATTTTACCAATGTTATATGAGCACACCACTGAAATCAGAATGTTAAATAGCTCAGAAATGGAAGACCATCACTCTTCTCCACATGCCTACCTCCCTTTGCCAGCACTGGCAATGCCAGTGGCTCTTAGGTACCAGCTGAGGCTGAGAACCACCTTCAGTCAAAAGAGCCACCTTGCCCAAGGTCAAGGTCCTGACTGTCTCAGTCAGCTTGGGCTACTACAACAAACCACCACAGATGCGGTGGCTTAAAAAACAGACGTTTCTCACTAAGATCAAGGTCCTGGTGAGGGCTCTCTTCTTGGCTTAGGGCAACCACCTTCTTGCTGTCTTCATGTGATTGGAACCAGCTCTGATGTCTCTCTTTTTATAAGGGCATTAATTCCATTATGAGGACCCCACTCTCATAACCTCATCTGACCCTAATTATCTCCCTTTCCACCCCTGAAATACCATCCCTTTGGGAATTAAGGTCTTCAATATACAGATTTGGGAGAGAGACAAGCATTTGTTCCATAGAACCTCCCTCATGGCTTCCAGCCCCAATAACTGGTGGACTCTAGACCATCTCAGCTCCAGAGCAAGATTTTTATTGTGGCTTCATCACCATCTCAATTCAGCTCCTCTCGGCCCATGCCTCCTCCTTCATCCTCCACAGCTGTTGATTCTAAGGACAGATGACGAAAAAGCTTCCTGCACAGAGAGTGCTTCCCGGGGAATCCAGCCGAAGACATCCTGAACTGACTTTCTGTCATGGTGGCGCGTCTGGCACACATGCCACTTCCCTCCCCTAATACTCTCAGTGTAACTCAGTCACAACTTTTGGTTCAGCCACTGTGTGTATCACTGTAACAATGAAATACTGCTCACTGCCAAGCCAAACGGCATCCTGTGATTACCACGCCTTTCTCCTACAAATTTTGTCTTAGAAGTATTGAAGCTATTATTATTCATTGGCTTCGTTTCTGTGAACTTCTTTTCTCCCAACACGTCAATGGATCTGTAGAATGTCTCAATCAATTTTGCAAATCTTTCTCATATAAGTACTTTAACAATTGTTCTTGGTTTGGGGATATTTCTCTCCTGCAGCCCTCTACCTACTTGCTCTAATAAGTACCTATTGTTCTGTTCATATGTCATTCTGACAATTGCTTTTATTATTCTTCTGTCAAAAACTTTGTTCACAAAACCCATACATGATTTTTTGCTGTTGTTTGTTTGTTTGTTTGTTTTGGTGCTGGAGATTGAACTCAGGTTCTCTGTACCACTGAGCTACATCCTCAGCCCTTTGTATTTGAGACATGGTCTCACTAAGTTTTCTAGACCGGCCTTGAACTTGAGATTTTCCTGTCTCAGCCTCCCAAGTAGCTGGGCTGATAGGAATATGCCACCATACCTGGCACATCTATCTTTCTTGGTAATATTCTTGTTTTGCTGGATTCTGTTCTTCAGTAGTGTCCTATAAGACAGGATGCATGGGAGGTGTATCCACACCTTTCATCCCTCACTAGTGTGACTGATAGTTTGGCTGGACATAAAATTCTTAGTTGAAAAACACTTTTTATCCAGAGTTTTACAATTTCCTTGATTCAGTGTAGTTAGTAATCATCCAAAGTCCTTCTGATACTCTTTTTTTTTTTTTTTAGGTATAAATGACTAAATATGGGCTGGGGAAGTGGCTCAAGCGGTAGCGCGCTGGCCTGGCATGCGTGCGGCCCGGGTTCGATCCTCAGCACCACATACCAACAAAGATGTTGTGTCCGCCGAGAACTAAAAAATAAGTATTAAAAAATTCTCTCTCTCTCTCTCTCTCTCTCTCTCTCTCTCTCTCCTCTCTCACTCTCTCTTAAAAAATAAATAAATAAATAAATAAATAAATAAATGACTAAATATCACTTGAAGCTTAAGAAAATTAAGGCCTTCAATATACAAATTATTTATTCCCAGTGTTCTGAAATATTCTGATGATTTCAGTCATCCATTTTTTATTTGCTGGGCTAGTGGATCCATTTAATCTGAGTTGCCGTATTCTTTTATTCAAAAAGAATTCTACTTCATTATTTCTTTGATAACTTTCCTCCTCATTGTTTCTCCTTACCTCTCAGGAATCCTTAAGTGGGAAAAAGGACTTCTTAAATTGATCCTACAATTTTATTTCTAATTCATTCCTTCTTCTTATTTTCTATCCTCATGAATTAACATTCCAATCCCTGTGCTCTGCTTTTTCATGTGGCCGACTATATTTCTAATTTTCAGGCACTTTTCTTGGGCTCTGCTCCTTTTCCAGAGCTCCTTGTTATTACAGACATATTCCACATATATTTGTAGATATTGCCAATTTTGTCTTTAGCTTTTTTCTACTCTCAGAAGAACTTTAGTCATTCTAGATGTCTACCCATCTCTCAATATGAGGCTTTTGTAAAATGTTAGGTGATTTTTTTTCTTAATATTTAAAGTTGATGTCTGTAATTATCCTTGGGCTCACTTCAGTGTTCTACTGGTATCCCTGAGTTTCTCCAGTGAAAAGAGCCAAGAGCCACATGGCTCCCAGGGCGATGTGTTGGGGAGAAGTGATGTGTCTTTCCACCAAAGCTGCACTTTCCACCCACACCTCATCTGTGCCTTCGACAGTTTCTGGTGTCCCCAGGTAGGGTTCCAAGGAGCAAACCAACTCATTTCTTTGGTGATATTGTCCTCTGTAGGTCAGGTGGAAATCACTTCTACTCTGATAAGTCAATTTCTGTTTTCTTTCTGCTTCAGCAAGATTTGTTAAATAATTTTTTTTTATCTGAAAAATCTGGTTCTCTTTGTCCTTGTGAATACACACACACATGCATACACACACATACATGTTCTCTTAATGCACTTTAGCTGGGTTTGAAGAGAAGAAAATGCATGTGTGTATATACTGTCATTTTAAGAAGAAGTCCTGTTATATGTCTTTTTTCCAAATATGCATTTAGCATTTTACAAGCATTTATGGTTGAAAAGCAGTATTTAATACAAGAATTAAGCTTCTCCACGAGAGGAGACTTCATTTACCTCACTTCGAAAAAAAATGGCTCATTCATGGTACTGAGCCAACAAAGGAGAGTTCATAGTTTCAAAACAGAAAAAAAAAATTTCAAATGTACAGAACCATGGCTTTACTGCAAACCTCAGCACAATTTTTTAAATGTGTCCTTAAATACACCTTTCTTTATAGAGCCATTTAGTAAAGTAAAAGAATGTAGGCATGAATGTACATTGTGTAATTTGAACAGAACAGACAAGCTTAGGCAAGGGATCTTGACATGCACTGTTTCTATTAGGCAGATCTCTCCAGAGTGATATGGATTCTAAATCAGAAATGTTACTCTTTTGTGCAATCTTTGAGTCAGCAATTAGAATGATGATATCAAAGCATTCTGCACACCAAGAGAAAGCAAAGTCCAATCTCAACGCTAAAGGCAATCAGAAAATAATTGAAAGGACATAGTAACATGATTAAATTGGATTGTATACAATATTTATAAACAGAAAATGAACAATTATGCCATGTGATGAAACAGAGCCTTTCTTTCAAAATTTTGCTCAAAATATTGCTGTTTTTATATATAAGAAAAACAGGCATAAGAGAAACTCAGATGAGGGGAGTAAAGACTATGAGATGTATGTGGAACATTTAAGTCATCTCTTTGACAGAGTTACTACTCTTCCTGGCGTAATGACTTCTATAAATTATTGAAACTTCCAGTCTGGTAGTAATGGTTTGGTAATAAGTCCAAACGCATTGGGGCATGAGAGACCTTCAAAACATTACACCAAATGTTAAATGCTATCGTCTGGTCCAGAAATTATTTCAGTAAATAACATCTGGCAAAAATAATTATCCTGCATTTAAGTTACTAAATGAGATATTTTTGAGAAAACAAAATGTAGACTTCATACTTATTTATAAAAATTCAAAATTGATCTTAAAAGTGAAAATGGGATGTTACTAGATGTGCTGTGATGAAGGGCAGACCTATCTCTGGCTTCTGGCTTGTCAGGTTTATGTCTTCATTTTATTATCTAGTATGAAGCTTGATCTCAGAGTTCAGATAATGCATACTGTGGAACTCTGGATATTTATAGCAGAAATTTGCAACTTCATCCATAAATACCAGTTAACATAAGTGAGTTATTTATGAAATATGCTCCTATTTTGAATTGTATCCTAGAATCACATTTTTATCCAAAAAGGCCTCCTTTTGGATAAAAGAAGCTAAATAAACATCTGTTTAAAATAGAATAAAATGCTCTGTGTACATGCATGTGTGTGTGTGTGTGTGTGTGTGTGTGTGTGTGTGTGTGTACCCCAATCGGGTCTAAGCAAGGCAAGGGAGGCACTCATTGCAGATACAACTCTAAATGGATGTCAAAATTCTAAGCAAACAAAGTAAATACTTCCCAATATTAATACTGTAAAAAAAATCTATGTGGCACAACAAGTAAAGATAATGCATTCCAGAGAGGATTCTGGAACAAAAACAGTACATTAGGTAAAAACAAAGTAAATGTAAATAAAGTATAGAGTTTAGTTAATTTTTAAAATGGACAGTTAACAAAAGATTGAAACTTTAAATAAAAATCTGTATAGTCAATTTTCTCTTTCACAAAGATGTCAGTATAGCTTGACATGACAGTGGTGCATGTTTGTGTATTTATTTACCATTTTTTGTTTTGTGATATGTTTAAAAATAAACAAAAAGTGGCTATGATGAATAATATTATAGTTTGTATAATACAGAAGTTATTACACTCTACCGAGGAATACTAATATTTATCTAAGTAGTTTATATACTCTTCAGTTATAGGTTACACTCCTGTACACAGAAAATATATTGTAATGTGCCTATAATCTCCTCTAAAGCTTTAATATTTTGTATGAACTACTGAATAAATATTTTGACTGATTGGAGAGCAGTTGTGAAGCACTAAATCTGGAATGAAGAGCCCTAAAGTGGTTTGGGTTCTCTACAATCCCAGGGGAGGCTTCAATTTTAGTGGACTGAGATTCTCATATATTAAATTGATTAAACTACATGATTTCTAAATATCCCATACTCAAGAGTTTATGAATTTGTGATTTTTGAATTTAGTTTTTTTAACCTTACATCAATTAAGAAAATCATATTAAACAAAACTATAAAAGAATTGAATTTTCCCCTATTATTCATTGATATCATCAAAATGAGATAAAAATGATTTGATTATCAAAGAATCCATAAATTTTTAAGGGTCAAAAAGTGAAATAGTATAGTGTGGTTACAAATCAAAGATCTTCAGGGATGAGATACTAAACCCCAAAGTTTGAAATGGACAGATACACTACTGGGGCCCTAAATTAATACTCTAAATGTAATTTTCTATCAAAAATGAAAATATGGAACTGGAGGTGTATAGCTCAGGAGCAGAGTGAGTGCTTGGCACATTAGAAGCCCTAAGTTCAATACTATCACCCCCAAAATGTACAAAACATTTCTTTTATTACTATGGAATCTATAAAAGCATACTTTCAAAATATGACTGATCTGATATAAATATTCTGGTAGAATCCAACACATCTATAACAATTATTCTATGGGAAAAGTTACTTAAATTCTAAAATTGGTACAGAAGTTTAAAAATACAACTTTTATCACACAAAAATTACATTATGGTTAACTATAGGTGATTTTCTAGAGAGTTGGAATAGAACATTTAAAAATGTTATAAGGACTATGTTTCTTTATATGATCAAAGACCATAACTCACTGGGTACAGTGGTGCATGCCTATAGTCCCAGCAGCTCGGGAGGCTGAGACAGGTGGATCATGAGTTCAAAGCCAGTCTCAGCAATTCAATGAGGCCCTAGGCAACTCAGTGAGACCCTATCTCTTAAAAACAACAACAACAACAGAAAAAAAACCTAGGGATGTGACTCAGTGGAAATCATCCCTGGGTTCAACCCCTGATACTGAAAACAAACAAACAAACAAAAAACATAACTGACAAAACTGTTTCAAACATTAAGATTTCTATGATTTAATTAGTCTAGTAATGACACAATTGTACCAAAGCATCCTCATTTCTAGACTTTACATTGAAACATATGAATTGTAATCTATCTCCTATCACCCAGTTCTAACAAGCAAATTTGTAACATCTTTAAAATTAGCAGAACAGTCAGCACGCAATAGTGTACTTAAGGCCATGTAGGGTTTACACTGACAGGCCCCAACTAGCAATTATTTGACTTGGGATTTGTCAACTATGCATCAGTGTCACAGTGATGAGCTCTCAGTAGAAACTTAACTTCAGATTTTGAATTTTGCTCCTTTTCTAGGCTAGGGGGCTGTGGTCACAGCTTTTTCAGGATGCTGGGCATCAGCAAGAAGTAGCACCTCTCACTCTGCTACATGATCACCAGGGGGAACAACTGACACTCCAGTGAACTGTATTGTCAGGGTTTTGAGGGGATCCAGGGTTTGATACTTTATTATAAAACAGGCTTTGTGCTAGATGACTTTGCCCAACTACAGGCTAATGTGAGTGTTCCAAGAACATTTAAAGTGGGCTAAAGTAAGCTCTGATATTCCGTAGGTTAGGCATATCAAATGCATTTTTGATTTATGATATTTTCAACTTACAATGGGGTTACAGGGCTATAACCTAATCATAAGTCAAGGACCATCTGCATTATCACTCAGCAGTTTGAGAAATGAGAGATATAAGATTGAAGTTAAGTAAGAAGTTGGAGTCAAAAATTATTTTTTAAATAAAGTTTATTTCCTCACAGAGATACAAAATAAAAATTCTAAAGGATTTTATTTAAAGAATTGTTAAGAAATTATTTATAAATAGAAATGAAATGGTAAAGAAGTTTTAAATGTATTATTCATTTTTCCCTGCATATATGATAAATGTTATTTTGGGATTTTATTTGAATTCAAAGTGATTTATTCATCAAATCATCTCCTTCTCCTCCCCAAACAGAAAAGTAAGCATATCTCTATCTTGTTTTAAAATTCCTCATGAATTCTGACTGAGTAGAGATCAATAGAAAACTTCCGCTGTCGTGAAGGATGGATATCAATGGAGAAATTAAAGCAAACTAAATAGAAGTTTAGGCAAAGCCAAACATTCACAAATCATTCTAGATATTGATGTGTTTGCCTACACTTACCTACACTCCCATGGCCTTGTAAAGAGAAAAGGCAATCACTTAAATGCACCATCAGTGTTGTTATGGCTTAGATCTGCACTGTCCCCCAAGGGCTCATGTGTTGAAGGTTTGGTCCCCAGTGTAGCAATATTCAGAGGTAAGGGTATGGGAAAATGGTTGGATTAATCCATTGAGGGATTCAATGATGAACTGATCATTAGGAAGCAAAAAAAAAAAAATTGTAAGAGGTAGAACCTCCTCATAGTGAGTGTTCCCTGTGGGTATTCCCATGGGAACTATATCTTGTCCCAGGCCCCTTCTTCTCTTCCTCTCTCCTATCACTCTGCTTCCTGGCTCTGCTAAACCATTCCACCCTGATGAGATTGTGCCTCATCGCAGGTCCCAAAACAATGGACATATCTGACATGATTTGAAACCTCTGAATCATGAGCCAAAATATATCTTTCCTCCTCTAAGTTGTTTGTTTTTTTTTTTTTTTTCAAGTATTTTGTCCCAGTGAAGAAGCGTCAACTAACACGAGTGTTTTCAATATTCTAAAAACAAATGGCGCCCCGTCTGTGTGTTCCTATTGGCAACTTGGTAAGATGCCTTAAAAGGAAGGATCTGTGGGAAGTGACTTTTTAATGTGCTTTAATGATTTTAATGCACTTAAAATGGCAGCTAGCTAGTTCTGGTAGGCTCCAGTTGTCTTAATTTGTTAATTAAGTTGTCTTAATTTGTTAATTCCTTTCTTTCTTTTTCTTTTTCTTTTTTTCTTTTTCTATTTTTGGAAAATTATAACACTTCCAAATATCATGTTATTTTTCAATACAGTCAAAAATAATCAGATGAATCTTAAAAGCATTTGGATTGTTACGGCAGTTTTAGTTTAAGATCTGCTTTAGTATCAAGCTATTATAAAGAGAGATCCAAACACGTACCTTAACTGCCCATTGCTACTAGCAGATGGTGGTGGGAAGGAGACCTACCCTTGAAATGAGGCATCATTTCCATCAATATGCTCCTTGGTTACAAAACAAAGATTAGCTACATCTGAGTCATTACTTTCTGGCCCAGGTTATGAAAAATGATCCATTAGTCTATCTAACTACACAGAGAGACACACTTCCACTAATTCTGTATGTTTATTTGAAAAGTTGAATTGTGTCCTTTGTAATTGAGCCATGCAGAACGATTAGATATAGTTCTGTCTCCTTTTCTCCTATTTTGAGCTATATTTTACATGATTCATTCACAGGAAAGAGTGTAGAAATGCAATTTTCATGAGGGTTTATTACGTTCAGGAAGAATGATGCTTTGAAATCCACATTTCAATATAATGTAATATTGGGGGAAAAAAAGAAATTACATTTGATTTTTTTTCCCAAACTCTATTTGTTCTTTGATCCTAAAGAATGATTGTAATGAGGTCTTGCAAATAATCCATATAGAATACACTGATTACTCCATTTTGAAAACATACTGCCAAATGCTGACTCCCTTCATTGACTCGAGATAATTCTCCCATTCCTTCTGACTTGGGAATCCAGTCTTTGAAAGGAGTTGCTTATTCTGAGAGTTGGAAATTTGGATATTTTTGTTTAAAATTTATCACCTATGTATCTCACCAAGATGGACAAAATATTTATTTATTTAGTTTGTTTTTCGTCTTTGTTTTTTGACATATGAATGCCATCCAATCACTGTCAAAACCAAACAAGAGTTACTGGCCAAAAAGTGTGTGACCTGGCCTGTACCACACACAGCTGCAGTCCAGTTGGCCCTGTAGCCAGGCCCCATCTGTAAGGGCTGGATGTTGGTGACACTGGCCAGTCTGAAGCCTATTTAAGGAAGCCTGAAAAAGCAAAGCAGACAGATGGTAAAGCAATGCAGTAATGAGGAAAATTTAGCTTATGTTGATGATGTAGTTTGCCTTCCAAGAGGATGTCACAACTACCAAGTAATATTCCATAATGGGGCATCTATCACTCACAGGCATGCAAACATTTGTGCTTCACCACAAAAATCTCAGTTTAGGTGTCATAAATTTCACCATGTGTAAACAGGACACAACACTCAGCTAATATGACAATCTGCAATGTGAATGGCATAACACAATTATTAAGGAAGTGATTCCAATTCCACTGGCTTAGTGCCTACCTCTTTTCTTTGGTTAAGAAGGTCTTGTGAGTTGTTTGGGTTTGGTATTTGCTGTGTGACTCAGCTCAAGTGAAACTAAAAGTAGTTTTTAGAAATAATGGGTTACACCAAATGCAGATTAAACACCAGTATGGCGTGGCTACCCAGGAGGGAAGGAAGTGAAGGAAGGCCAGTATGCTGGTTCATGGGGCCCTGGGGAGAGGGAGGAGCTGGATTTCATCCTAACTGCAACTGAAAGTCACTAGTGAGTTTTGATGAGGAAGGATGTCATAACTCTATTTATATTCTAAGGCTGCCCTTGCACTTGCTGGTTGGAGAACAGATTGGAAGAGACTGCAATGTCCATTGTGGGAAAACAGATTAGGAGATTGCTGTATTTCCCTGCAAAATGAACAGCCTAGTTTGGGACTGAAATATCACATCTGCAGCATGGCTAATAGGATGGATGGACAGGAGGGCACCAGCTTTGGCTGCCGGCTCTCTCTGGCATGCCTCATTTCTTTATGAAGTTGCTTTTTTTGTGTGCCTTAAATCTCAATGCCATTATGATTTATGACCACATGAAATCTTTTAAATTAAGATTTGTTTGATTGTCTGTTTCTATTAGGGTGACCATAATAGCAATTTTCCTTTCCCAAACAAATGTTTTGCCAAGCGCTGAACTCGGAGTCTGTGTATGGATCATGACAGTGATTAATTTCTGTCGCTAAATTCTTTATTTTCTATAACTAATTTAAGATAGCTGCCACTTTTTAATAACTAAAGGATATAAATCCAGTGGGTTATTTTTTCCTTAGGTAATTGATATAACATCTTCATATTAGTGACTATAAATTATGGCTCTGTTACCCCATTCTGTCACCCAGCAAGGCTGCTCAAAGTAGGCATAGTGCAGGCTGCCACGGTGCAGCGGTGCGTACAATTTATCCTAAACTAAACAACAAATCATAGAGCCAAACACTGTCTAAACCAATAATTTACTTAGGATTTCATCCAGCTGATGCAAAACTCACTGGCCTTGCGATCTTGCTTCGTTTATTTGTTTTCATTTTGAAAGGTTAGTGGGGCCCAACTAAAAGAGCAGACTCTCTCCTTAGAACCAGCATTGAGGCCGGAAAGAGGGATGTCATTTACCTTTTTTTATTCTGCTGAAAGTATTGAGTAAATAATGGAATCAACTAGTAAATAAGGCCATAAAGTACCTCAACATTTCTGAGGACTAAAACATTTCCAATCCTAATGACTTGTTTCTGCTATGTAAAACGCAATTTCTCTTGTTCCAACACCACTTCTCTGAAGATACATCCACAGCATCGATGACCCTTCAGCAGAATCTCTTCCTAGGATACAAACACCAGCACAAAGCTGAAGTCCCAGAACTGATGCCAAATAGATAAATGATTTTTGAATTGCACTGTGTGGGCTTATATGTAACATAATTCTGTCACTTAACCAAAGGCAGTGGTGGAGGGGAAGGGGTTCTAACCAGTCTCAAAATGGCATCCGCACCACTCAGAGAGAATGAGGACATCTGTGAGTATTTATACCCATAAAAACATTTAGTACATTCTCAAATCAAGGAATCCCAGCTGCAAAAGAATGTAGGCCCCTGCTCTGAAGCCATCAACCCCTCTCAGCCATCGGTAATAAGGACACCCCAATAGTGGCACCCTGACTTCTTCTATACAAGTGTAATTGGTTACATTTAACTTCACAGGATTTGTGGATGAATGATGGCTGCGTGTTTATGCAAAGTGTCTCTGTAAAGAAATGAGGCTAATTTTCTTCTTGAATAACTTGTGAAGGCAGAAGAGCAATCACACTGCAGCAGGAATATATGACAACACGTTTCAACGAGGAGCAGCAGTATTTCCAAGTCCAGCCAGTCGACTGTCATCTGCTAACAGCTGCAGTGAATATTACTTGACGTCAGTACAAAAATGGCTGATCACGTGAAGCAAAAAAATGAATGTTGGGCTCTGTGGGACAAATCTCCCACACACCCACCAGAAATGCTAAGACAAGCTTCTGGGAACAAAAGAAAGTGGAGAACCACGATTTTAATACCAACAAACTTTTTAAGAGGTTGTGGGAGATGTTTACATTACTACACCAAAGGACTGTCTGGTCAATCTCTGGGATTCGTTAGTAAAAATGTTAAAGATGTCAAAGATTTAGATCATTTAAGATGCAAATGATGGCTTAATGACTTACATGTAAGGAAGGGAAAAAATATAAAATAGTAGGGTTGAAAAGGACATAAACGTCCATTTGGTCCAACCTCATCTTTTTAATAGATAAAGAGACTGAAACCCAAATCATATGACTCAATAGACTGTATATATTTGGGGTGACCCATGTAAATAACTAAGGTGGCTCACATTTGCTTCATCCTCAAAAAACGTAGAGCAACACCGACTTTTTAAGTTTTTTAAAAATGTTTCTTTTAATATAACCTAGATACAAAAGATTCAGTGGAAAACACCAACATCCCCAGGATTCACAAAGTACAGGTATCAAAATTATGATCAACACCAAGGTTTCTTATTTTGATATCCAATTTTACTGAAGTAACAAATTCTGATTACTGTGTCTGCTGCATATTGTACCACATGGCCCCAATCAGTTTTATCAGGATAGCAAAATGTTGAAACTCTCAAACACTGAAGGATTCTATACAACACAAGTACATTGGCAAAAACTAGTGGCTTTCAGCTTTAGTACAGTAAGTCTTTGACTAAAATCATGGGTTTTGTTTTATTCCAACTCAAAGTTCATCACTCTGATTATAGATCTTCTTCCCTAGACTGGGCTCCTAATGATTTTTGTTTATTTCTAAAATTCTGGCAAATGACATCTGTTTTTCCTTATTTGAGAATATTCAAAATATGCCAAGGGTTCTAAAACCATCTTAAGAAATAAGATCCTTACCAGACAAGTTCCTATTATCTACTCAAACCACTTTGAAATGGAAAGCATTCCTTTGAGCATTTTTTGAAATGGAAAGCATTGAAGAAGTTTGAGAAAGTTTATTTTGGAAGTCAGTAATAAAATTTATATTTTATAATTAAATATCTTTTATTTATATTAGCCCCATTTCTGTAGTTTCCATGAACTCTGAAGCACTGTATCTCCTTTAAGGGCTCCCCACAGTCCTTGGCAAAATGAGATAGTCTGTATACAGGCTGCACTCACGAAGGGTGACTGACATATGATCTTAACCTTGTCCAGGTCAACATCCATTCCCAAAGCATGGAAATGCATGGAATTCATATCAGGAGTGAGGAAGCCTGTGCTGACCCCAGCAGGCCTCCTGCAGGACAGGTCCCGAGGTGGGGAGCTGGAACTAAACTGTACGATTAGAAGATCATGGTTCATCTTTCATAGCTAACAGAAAATTCACTGATTCACTGTCTCAGAGAAGCACTTTTCTATATTTTCCCTTTCTAAAAGAAGAAGAAAAGGCACCCCCAAATTAGTATCAATGACTATGGTTACTACATATTAATACTCGTAGGCCAAAGATGGCTTCTGCAGTTCTTAACCATATTTTTGAATACTAAGAACACTGTACTAATGAGACGGAAGCAGCTGTATCTCTAGGTACAGGGGTGATGTGCGTGTGTGTGCACGCAGGTATGCGCATGGACAGGTGTGTGATTTCCCATTTGCTTTATGCCTCTGAAATGATAAGCTCTCTGGAAGGCCTGGACACCTTCCTGTCCTCTGGGCCACACCTGCCTTCCAGGAACACAGCACTTCCCCGCTGTGTGCACATGTTTTAATCACCCTGCAGCAAAGGGAAGCAGCCCTGGTTTTCTGAATGTCAGAATCAGCACTGATAACAGTAATGTTTAAGCAAATGCACCGAGTGTTACATTTCTCTTTCAAAGTGAAATCGGTCATACTCCTTGTAAAATCAAAGGAAACACGAGTTACATTCCAATTCTGTTGTATTCTGACAGTTTACTGCTACAGGGCTGTAAGGCAAAAATAAATGCAGGAACCCACAAATTGCTTGCAATTGTCTGCGAACTCCTTAAGTACACAGTGAGTAGCACTAAAAGCAGAAATCTGGATTCCAAACAAATTCCAACAGGCTTCAAATTGCCTCTTACCACATTTCTTTGGGGAAATGCTCAAGTGCAGAGTGCCGAGGTCTCCCCTGGTTCGCCGAGCTTCCCGTGTTCATTCCTGTCCTGACTGAGCCATCACGAGGTTGGATCCCACAAGTGTGTCACCAAAGGGCCCTCCATGGTGTCATCCTCAGTGCCAGCATATGTAAATATGATATGATTTCAGGGAAATATGACCTAATTAGAGGCTATTATTATGCAGCCCTCTATGAGCCCTAATTTGCATGTTTCCAATAAAAGTACACAGATCACAGTTAGCACACACAAGCTGTCATTTTTTCAATACTATAATTATTACTTGCAAGGCTGGAAAATATCTCTATCCATTTCCAGAAAAGGGTTATAGAGAGATGTCTACAAATGATGATGGAATAATGACCATTTCCTTCTGCTTTCCAAAAATTTCCATCATGGCAATATATTGGAAACTTTGCAAGTCTATAAATCAGGGATAAACGTTCATACTGTTGAGCTTAAAATTTAGGGGGTTAAAAACATAGCTAAGAAAGAGTGAGAACTAATATCCCAATGAACGATGATGGCATTATTAGAGATGTGGAAGTGGTCTCTGTGTTTTCAGTGAAGGCACTAGTTAAGTTTCAAAGGCAGGGGTGATATGAGTAAGATGCACTTGCCAGGAGAACATGACCAAGATCAGGAATCTAGAAGAAGATGATGACCTTCAGTTTGACCACATAAATAATGAGGAATATACAGGGTTATATCCTTACCCTCTAAATATAACTGCAATCTATTTTATCAACAAATTAAACCATAGAGCCAGGGATGTACATGGTTTTAACATTATGATACAATGCTACAAACTGATCAATTGATATTCAATATGCAATGATAATTTCCATTAAAAGTTGTTATTACCTGTCTATTGCCTTATCAGATTTTTGTATATTTATTCATGTACTTTCTTCTACTTATTATGTGTATTTGTATTTATTGTGAGTCAGCTCAGACCTCTTCTGAAAAATATGAACACTAATAAAAGTATTATCCTCTAGTCCAAAGAAGAAAAAAAAAAAACTTAAAAATACTGGTATGGGAGTACTAGACTTTGAAATCTTAATTCTTTTGTATCCTGCAGAGGACTAGGCTTAAACCATGCATTTAGTGGTTTGATACTAGTTTGATAATTTCCTTACGGGGATTAAAAATCATGTCTTTCAGGATATAAACTCCTGAAGGTAAAGAGTTTCTCCACACTCCTAGAGAGCTATAGGCCTTTATCACTCATTAATTAGAACAATCACTGGCTAAACCATTTCGTGTGTGTGTGTGTGTGTGTGTGTGTGTGCGCGCGCGCGCGCGTGTATACATGCGTGTACCTGCAGTTTCAGGTATTCCCTGTTATAAATTCTTAATCTCAGTCATTCCTTGTTATTATTTGGATGTGAGGGGTCCCCCAAGAGCTCATGCTTGAAACAACGCAAGAACGTTCAGAGGAGAAATGATTGGGTTGTGAGAGTCTTAACCCAACCAGTGAATTCATTCCTTATGGGATTAACTGACTGGTGACTGGAGGCAGGTGGGTGTGGCTGGAGGGGGTGGGGATAGGGGGCATGGGTTTGGGGTACATAATTGTATCTGGTGAGTGGAGTCTCTCCCTTTGCTTCCTGATCACCATGTGAGGGGCTTCCCTCTGCCACACTCTTCCTCCATGATGTCCTGCCTCACCTTAAGCCCCTAGGAATGGAGCCAGCTGTCTACGGATAGAGACCGCTGAAACTGTGAGCGCCTAAATAGACTTTTCCTTCTGTAAAATTGTTCTGGTTGGTCCTTTAGTCATGGCAGCAAAAGAGGCTGACTACAACACTCATTCATTCAACTCAGACTTGGTAGGTACCAAGCGTTCAAGCTGCTCAGGGTGCAACAGGGGACCAACCCACCATATATAAACAATCCCTACACCTTGGGTTCTTATTTTCTAGTAGGGACACAGATGAAAAAGAAATTACATAATACTCTAATTAAATAAGCTTCATAATATATTAAATGGATGAGAGGGAAATGGAGGGGAAAAAAGTATCCCAGGGAAGAAAGACAGGGAGTGTCATAGGGCAAGGGGAAGGTGTAATTTTAAATCTAGTGGCCAAAGAAGCTCTCCAGAGAAAAGAACATTTAAGAAAATACCTAAGGAATACCTGGGAAAGAGCTTTCCAGGCAGAGGAGACAGCAAGTGCAAAGGCCCTGAGGTGGGAATAAACCTGTTTGCTCTAGGAATAGAAGGTAAGTGAGTGAGTTGGAGCAGTGATATGGGCTCCTGATCAGCAGCTGTAGCAACATTTGAAACTTTGTCAGAAATGCAAATTTCCAGATCTACTTTTTCATAACCCCAGCTGAGGACCAGGGTCTATCCATCTGTGCTTTAACAGCTCTCTCCCCTCCCCCATTATTCTGGTCCTCAACAAACTGTGAAAATCCTGACCTGAGGGCAGGTGGACAAGAGGGAAGGAAGGACAAAGTCGATGAAGCTAGAGACAGACTTTTATTCTGAGGGAGGTGGGAAGTCAGGGACATCTCTCTGTCACTGAAATGGAAATAAATAAGTAAATAAATAAGAGTGACTGAGATAAGTTGATAATATGATGATGCAGGTTGGCAACAGAGAGCCAACTAAGTGAAATACATTATTTTCAGGAAATTTAGGCTCATATTTTCACTCAGCTAGCAAAAAAAATGCACATTTTTAATTAACTACTATTTAAAGCAGATTGCACACGCAAATTATGCATATGGAAGATGCGCCATGACTTCACATCTGTATTTTGACTTCTAACCAGCACTCATTTTGCTTAAGAAAAAGAATCTACCCCTCAATATGTTCCAGTGTAAGCTAAGCAGGTAAAGACTGTGTCCTCTCCAAGTTCTGCAAAATGCATCATTCTATGTCTCCTACAGGAAGGCACCCGTATGTGCCAAGACCTATGGATGACTCTTGCATTTTGTACTATATGATGAACCAGTTTCTCTTCAGGGAGAGACAGGATGTGCAACAAGCAGATCAGGAATGAGAGAGAGGAAAGGAAGGCATCAATTTATCCAAAGTCTGAATGACAGCAAATTGAAACAATTTGCACAGTGTTGACATCAAAATTGTATGTAAGAAAACTGCAATTTAATTGCTATTTGTATATACACATTTAGAAACTAGACACAGAAACTCATCATAGAACAGGAAAACAATCACTTGTCTGTTTTCAGGAATTATAACTTTCCTTACATTGAGCATGGAAATGAATACCAATGCGCCTTGCCTTTGACTCTTCCACCTTTCAGCTCAATGGTCAGTATTTTGCACGGAACATGAAGTGCCTCTGGTTCCTCTGTCATACGACTGTATTCCACCTATATTTACTGAAAACCTATGCCATATAGGTGCTTCAGACCCCAACTAGATCTGTCTGCACAAATTATTCACTAACAGACACAATTTCCTCTCAAAAAAGTTGGGTAGCAAAGACAGTTATAATCTGGGCAACAAAGAGATGGATCTCAAGATGTCAACTAGTTCAGGTTATTAGCATAAAAATATCATTAAGTGCCATTAACTAAAATGCAGTTTAGACAGAGAGAAGGCCCTTGGCCTTTAAATCAACAACAATCAATAAATGGAGAGTAGCTTAGTAGCCATCCATTGACCTAATTGTACTTTGAGATCAAAGGACCGATTACCTGGGCCATCTAGGTTAGTCGTGTTCCTGGGTAAATACTTCAGATGCAAAATTGATAATCATCAGTCAACTGCTGTATGCACAAACTCTGAAATTTCTTTTCCCTTGGGAATTATTGTCTATGGATTCTCCAAAGACTTCACTGCCTGATTGAGAAGAAAAGCAACGTAATCTCTCTTTCCCTCCTTCCTATTTCCTCTTCCCTCCCTTTTTCATAAGCCAAAGGATATATGGCTCCACTGTCAAACCCAGAGAGGTGGCAAAGGGGTGAAGAAGGTGATTAGCCTTTCTCTAGTAGTTCCTCAAGAAAACATCCTCTATCTGATTGGCCTTGTGATAATGATTTAAAAAAACAATTTATATAGTACGCACCACCCAAGCACCACTGAAGTGCTCATTTGTTCACAAGAAGTCACAACCCCCACACACAGAAGAGGCACTATTACTCTTCCTATTGTACAGGTGAGGAAACTGGGGAACAGAGCACTGAAGTAACTTGCCCAAGGTCACACAGCTAGTTAATGGTGGAACATGATTCTAATCCCAACTATCCATGCTCTGGAACAAAGACTACACCACAGCCCACCTCCTCCACACGAGAACAAGTAGATGTCCTTCTACAGCAGTGGGCATCTTGTTTCTCACTACACGGTGGACTCCATTTCCAAGGCTCGTGTGTTAGTCAGCCTTTCATTGCTGTGATAAATACCTAAGATGACTTGCATTCCTTGTGGAAAAATTGAGAATTGCAGTAATTAGACCACTGAAATCTTGATAGGGTCACACGTGTTGCTGAGCCATATCCTACTCTGGTAATCCCATAATTAAAAGAATTTGCCTAATGTGGATGCCTTGTTCTTGCTGAATCCAGGATGCCTCTTACTCGCCCCTGCTTTTGGTCCCAGAAGTTTAGTCAAATGTACCAGGTTACCCTTCTGAATACTGAGGACCTACCCCCACTTCCTAAAATCCACCTTTTCCCACCTTTGGTCATTAGAACACGTCCCAGACCTTCTGCCACACTGTCTGAAAGACACCAACTGACTATGAAAACATATCAGCAAACTCTGTAATTTTCAGTCTCATTCAACTAAATTTGTGTCCTAATTCTGCTTCTTCATCTTCCACTTTGATGATGATTGTTTTATTATTTCCACACGAATGATCACTGTTTGACAAAGTACATGAGAGAAAAACAAAGAACGACAAAACCCTTTCCTGGAACCACCCAGGGCCTGGGAAAACACCACCCGACATGTGTGTGCGCACGCAGGAGAGTGCATGCATGTACACACACTCAAGTGCATGCACACGGATGTGCAACTGGTTCCTGGCAGAAGAGCAGAGCAGCCCAGGTGACGTCACCTCCACTCTTCATGCCTTCATTGTGGCCATCCCTTAAGACAGAAAGCTCAGTCCAGGAGTCTGAGTGGCCAAGGAGACCACTTCGGAGCTTTCACCAAACTCAAACCAGGAGGCAGCCGGGAAGAACCCATTTCTAAACCCTTGCTGTACCTGAGCTCTGTGCAGATGGAGGAGCCTGCTTGTCCGTATTAGCCCTTCCAGGTCCTCATGGTTTTGTGATGCCATCATCACAACCCCAGTGAATTAGGGACTCCATAGTAAATTTTATAGGCAAGGAAATCAGAAGTCAATAAAGACAGTCACTTGCTCAAAGGCACAGACACAACCTAGGAGCTTTTCAGTACCCAGCCTGTTCTTCTAAGTCACTGATCACACTCGAGGGGGCTATGATTATCACACCCAGGTGTGGGCTCCTTGCCAAACACCATTGGCAGGGACGGGAGGTCGAGTGGATGTCCCCCTCTGGACCACAGCTCTCAGGAGGTGCTTGTCTGATCCAGGCATCTGTCTCCTGGGGAAGACAGACTCCTGAAGGGCAGAGACTCTTCCACAGCATGATCTCTCCAAGGCTTCTAATAATCAGACCTGCCCCCTCGAGTTGTCTTAAAGATTAAATGAGAAAATTCACCTAAATCACTCTGTAAATATCAGATATTATAATTGACAGTAATAACTCTGAGAATAACTTTGCCACTAAAGACTTTTTTTTTCTTTTTTTATATTTTAAAATATTTTTATTATGGAAAATTTATAATATGTATGATATAGAAAGAATAGCAATAATGAACCTTTGTAAAATTATCTGCTAGCTTTAATAAACTCATTAACAATTATATTTTATCTATAGTCTCACAGACAGACAGACAGACACAAACACACATACACATACTATATACATATATAGACTCAGTCATTTTGGATCAAATTCCAGCCATAATTTCATCTGGAAATATTTGTGTATGATTCTCTAAAACAGAGGGATGCTTTTTTGAAAAGAAGCAAAACCAGAATATAATACTACAATCAAAATTTTAACAGTAATTGCTCAATATTATCAAATCCAGTTAATGTTTATATTTCTCATATTCTTGTTAGTTTAGTTTGAATAGGATCCCAAGTAAGGTGTGTCCTTTGTAATGGTGACGTCTCACAGATCTTTCAATCTACAGCTCTCCTCTTTTCCTTCCTTTCTTTTTTCCTGGTTAAGAAAAAAAAATTTTTTTTCTTTTTTTGGTTGAAAAAACTAGGTCATCTCTTTCAGTTGATACAATTTCCCATGGAATCCTGGGAGCCATATAAAAATGACTTTTCTTTCAGTGTAAGCATCCTACTTTCCTTTGTCCTTCTCAAGGGTAACTTTTTTACTTATAATAACTGAAATGTTCACATTTGTTCCTGTAGATCTAAATTTACTTGGGCAACACATATATTTATTTTACTTAAATACTTATGTAGCATATACTGTCAGGAACTATTCTAATTTTATTTCAAATATGACTTCATTTAATTGCCATAATAATGTAGTCATCACCTTTTAACAGATAGGATATCTACATAAAGCTCACTTAACCTCTGTGTTTCTCTCTATATATCCCAATCTCTCTCCCTCTTTACCCCCTCCCTCTCTCTCTGAGGATTTAACCCAGGGGCTTTACCACTGAGCTACATCCCCAACCCCCTTTGCTATGGCACATGTCTGAAATCCCAGCAACTCAGGAGGGAGGCTGAGGCAGGACGATCATAAGTTCAAGGTCACCCTCCATCATTTAGTGAGGCCCTCAACACCCTCTGTTTTCTTCATACATGGTGAGCACTTAATAAGTACTAAATGTTGAATCCCTTCTAGAAATGAATTTCAAGGCCTAACTGTGACATCTCTTTTTAAACATTTTACCTTATAATCAACCACATAGTTATTAACACAGGACACAGACTGGTAAGTTCAAAATCTTTGGATGCTTTTTCTCTAGGGATTCCTAGCATACACTAGTTTCAGGATGAGTTAATGAAGGGAACATCAATCATCATCTAATAAAAATATATAAAATGTAATGAAATAGTTAAGAAGAAAAAGCAGAATATCAGAATCTGTTAGAATCACATTTATTTTCTTCAAATAAAGTGATTGAACTTTAGAAGATGAATGTTCTATTTAATATATTTAATAAAAACAATCTACAGTATGTGACTAGTCCAGGAGTAAGTTAAATAGGCAGGATTAAAGTTAAATCATAACCCCAAGTTCAGATATAAACTTATTATTGATCTTATTGGGCTTGGGTGTTAACATTCCCAGAACAATTATCTCTAATAAATTGAAGTGTGTGCTCAGACTGCCTTTATAAATTGATGGATTGTCAAAATAATGGAAAATGTGGTATTCTTTAAAATTCCCTTTCTATTTGGTTTTAGAGCAATATAGTAATTTAGAGAACAATGGCCTTCTTGTCTTTCCATATTTTAAGATTTATTTCAAATACACTTTTCCAGATAAGACAGTAGTGACATAGTGACATCCTTGACTCCAAATAAGGTCAAATTAATTGTTTTCTCTTTTACTTTTGGGAGGTGGAAAACAGTAAAACCTTGGTTCCTTCTTGATGAGGGAAAGTAGCTTTTGGTTGCTCACCTGTATTTTAAAATACCCTGCAGAGGTGCTCAGGAGGAAACCTCAGCACCTGGATCTTCTGGAAGCCTCTGTTGTACTGCGGAGGTGACCATCCCAGTTGTTCCCACTGGCTATACCAGTCTCCCTTCAGCCCCCTTAGAACAGGCAAGCAGCTTGTTTCTTTAGGGGCAACCCGAATGCTTTCCCAGACAAATACTATAAGTATGAAGGAAAGCCAAAGGCCATTGCAGTTCTGAAATAAGGAATGAAGTGTTTTCCAGGTAAGACTTTTTTTCTCATCTAATAGTGATTTTGTACATCATAAAATAACTGTGTGATCTGTTCATCATGCAGGAACAGCCCCAGGATAGCTTCCCAAAAACATGCAGGTCATGTGAAAAGTATTAGTGTTTAGTCTCAGAGCACATGGCTAAGAACCATTTCCATTCAACAATTAAAAATACACAAGACCTCAAGTGATCCAGAGGCCTATAGCAGGCAACCTCTCTGCCCTCAAGAAAATGGAAACACACACACACACACACACACACACACACACGTGAACGTGCTCAGAAACAGAGCCGAAGACCACTTGGACCAGATACAAATCAACCTGCTCCATAAAAATTCCATTACAATTTTATTGACATTGTATTTTTCCTAAGAAATATTTTTATTGACATATTTTAATTGTGCCTACTTTAGAGTACTGTATCACTCGATACATGTATGTAACGTGTAATTATCAAACAGGATAATTAGCATTGCCACCTCCTTAAACATTTATCATTTCTTTGTGTGGGGATGTTGTTACTAAAATTCTTGTCTATGTAAAACTCATTTTTGTGTTTTTCCTTTTTTTTTTTTTTTTTAAAGAAGAGGTCTAGGAAACTAAAAGGGCCACAGTCACTGACTAGAATCTTATTGTTAAGTTTTATAAATGTTAATAACGTCTCCAGACTGCATTTTGAATGTAGGTTACAAAACGGCGATGAGAAATCCTTTCTTAGTTTCCTATACAAGCACGCACACAGAGGAATTAGACACAGGAAGGGTCTTGTTTAGAGGAGTCTGGGAAGAAACCTTTTAAATCTCTTCAAAGAAACGCCAACATGATGTGCCCTGAAAACATAAGAGAACACAGGAGAAGCTATGCGGACATACAAGCACAGTCACCCCCAGATAGGTCAGGGCCCTGCAAAACACTGGTTCTGTACATATTCCAGGTTCTCACTGGACCATTCCCTCCTCACAGTGAGGACTGACGCTGGGTACCACCCAGACCCTGGGACAAGGACATGAGATGACAGCCAATAACACGTGAGCTTCATGGAAAACAGCAGCAACACCACTGATCTCCAGAAGCACCATTTCTGTGTGCCCTTTTTTCATAATGCATTTGAAAGTAGATACATTTCAAGAGCTCAGAAAATGATAGTACTCTACAATGAGCACGTCATGCCAAGGGAATCCCTTGATTCACTACAACTCTTAGACCCCTGCTAACAAATGTGAAACTCAAGAACAGTTTGAGCAATTATCTAGCCAAAGACTTCTCAAAACTTTTTAGCAAAGACTCCTAAGACAGCAAAGAATAACAACATCCTGTGAGTGGGTGGTTCTCCTGAGTGTTCATCATGTGTCACTAGCTTCCAGGACAATAGTCTGCAGACCCCCAGCAAAAAGAAAAACGTTTCCCCTCGGGGTTTCTCAAACCCCTGGTTTGAAGAGAAATTCTCTTTGCCTCTGGGAGGTCTAACACTGAAGGAAAGCTAACAGTGTTAAGGTAATAGGCCTATTAAGGGAGACAATTAGGGCCACCACCTTCAGAAGGAATTGATGTGGTTCTTAAAGAACAGGGTATTTTCCACTAGAGTTGGTTGTTATAAAATAGGGAGCCTGACTCTTCCCTGGTCTCTTGCTTCCTTACTTCTCTGCCTGTTACAAGAATCCATTTACCATGAGGCCCTCGCCAGAGCCAAGCAGACCATGCTGCTGTGCTCTTGGACTTCCAGAACTTTGAGCTACATAACCTTCTTTTCTTTATCAACCAGTCACTAGTATTTTGTTATAGCAACAAAATCAGACTAAGACATTCTATCTTATAACAAAAACAAGAATTTGACCCAACTCATGATTACCCTGCCCTTTTTCAAAAGAATCTAAGGCAGAACACCAGGGAAGTCATTCCATGGTGAATGCTTGAATATAGACACAGGAAGCAAATCTCTCATTTTAAAAATGAAGTAACTTATTTAACACATTTTAAAACCTAGGCCATGTAGTTACCTAAGAGAAGTTAGGTTTCTCGCAGAAATCTCAACTGCTCAACTGTTTGTTTTTCACTCATAGTTTGGGAGTTTTCAGTCTGTGGTCGGTTGGCCCTTGTAGCTTTGGGGCCTGTGGTAAGACAGCAGAGTAGGGCAGGAGCATGTGCTGTAGCAAAGCCACTCACCTAATGACCAGGACACAAAAGAGAAAGAGAGAGGACAGAATGGAGTCTTATGACCCCTTTCAAGGACATGCTTCCAGTGACCTGAGGTCCACCCACCAGTCCCCACCTCTTAAAGGTTTCTCCACCTCCCAGGACTGCCGCAGGCTGGAGACCAAGTCTTCACCACGTGAACTTGGGGAGACACTTCAGACCCAAGCCTCAGCACCAGGCATACGGGAGACAGTTCTAGAAACCCTGGCCTGCTGGACACAGGGCAACCTGTCATGATTACCAAGACGCTTTCCCCCAGACCCTGCACTGAATGTGCAGAGCTGTTCAAGGGTCAGGTGACCTCCTGGAGAACCCACAGAAGACCCGGTTTGCCCCACCATGTTTTCCAGCAGGCTTGATGCTAGGTCTGTCATTCTCTTGAGGCTTAAACTTGTAGGTGGCCCACAGGCTGCAGGCTGCTGCAGGTGGTAGGTGGCGGTGGGGGTGTGTTTCAGAGTACATAAAAAGGGGGGTTGAATTATTTCCCCAAAAAATTTAAATCAAGATATTTTATATATAAATATCCAGATCAATGACCTCTCTTTAAAGATTGGAACCTATACCAAATGTGGGATTAGCCGTAGTCAGGGGCCACCAGACAGGTTCCTGCCCTCAGGGAAGGGCTGGTCCTGATTCACTATCAGCATTAACTTGTTTGAACCCTGTGGACTTTGAGATAGGAAAACTGGCAGACAGACATTCAGAAATATTTTTCAGGCCCATAGCTAAGTTATCCCACCCTCAGCTATAGGGCAGGTTTGTGACTGCAATATCTCTTACTGTTTGTAAAACGTTTAGCATGAGATACATTACATCTCAAAGGGTGCCACTGGATAATGGTTTTACATTCTTTCCATCCTCCCTACTCTCTACCATTTCTTTCTATCTGTTCATTCTTCTCTCTTGGAGCATAGAATGGGGAAAAAGCCATGTCCCAGCTTGCGCATAAAAACACAAATATATGCATTTCTATGTATGTGGATGATATGGGGGATAATATGTGTACAAGTAATCCAGGAGAGGTCAGGTGGGAGAATTATGGTTGACACCCTACTCTGTCACAGCCCAGGGAGGAAAACCCTTCTCTCCTAGCTCCAAGCCCCTTTGTTTCATCCCACACTGTACCTCAAAGCTCTTCGAGCCTCCTTTCTAGAACTGCTCTTATTCAAAAACTTCAGCTCCCAGGGCACTTACTGAGAAAAGTAACTTAAATTTATCATTGCCTTTAAACGAGGAAGTGCTTTTTATTTAGATGCGCCATAAGAGGAACATCGCCTTCGGTATTCCGACAAAACAACACACAATGGAGGCAAAAATATGTTCCAGAGAAATGTCAATACATCTTATTATAGTCATCCCGTGGTAGCATGGGATTGAGATGATTAAATTCACAGCTCCAATAAACAGCACGCAAATTACTTCTTGAAGGGAGAGGCATAATAATACCTGGAGCGTAAAAAGAGGAGATGAAGTTTAATTAAGTGTTGCCCACTGAAATCATATCGAAAAAGCATGATGAAAGGGGAAATCAGAAAGTCTAGAGCCTGCACGAGGATGAGAGGGACAGACTGTCAAGTATAGAAGACACTGCGTGTGCACCTTCCATATACTGTGCGCATGTTATAATGCATATGTAATACACGATCTATCATGGAAGCATATCATCGGTATAACAGACCTATATGCCTAAGTTAACCCTACCACAAATCAACCTTCTGTATTTAAATATTTGTATTTTTTAATATTTTAATATCACTATGGTATCCACAGAGAACAATTCAAACCCCAAATAGGACTGACATGCCTTTTGTAGTTAACATGAATGGATATAGATACCTTCAACACATCTGGTATTTATCCATTAGCCAAATAAAATCAGTGAGTTTAAGAGCAGGTCCCCAACTAAAATTTACATCTTCAATCAGAACATTCATGAGTTGAGAAAGAAAAAGAGAAATCCATCTTTGAGACTAAATATTATGATACATGCTTTAAAATACAGTTTTTAAATGTAATATGTTTAGTGGGTTTTTTTTTTTTTTTATCAAAATGTGGAAACTCCAGTGTCCTGTCTGACATAGCCTTTTAAGCTATTTTTCACAATGCTCAAGCCCATCAAAAGATCCTTTCAAGAAAGAGTATATTGATAACCAGTGCATGTATATATCAGTCCTTTGCTTCCCTGCATCAAAGTCCACGTGCTCCCTCTTCTGAGTTACACTGTGCTTACTAGTTGTTCAATGAATGCAAATTGAGTCAATTCAGTCATTAGGGAAAGCAAGACTTTCCCCTCATGGATGGCATTTGAAACGTTCAAGTCAGTTAAGAAGGAGTCTTTGTGGTGAAAGCTTCCATCAGTATCCTGAATGAATTAAACCATGTAAAATCACCATAACTATTTATCACTCACCAGAGTTATGGTCCTAGTGGTGACAGCAAACACTACATGTAACATGGACTATGTGACAGACATTATTCTAATTACCTTACAAGTGTCAACAGTTTAATCTGGAAGCAACCTGCATAAGAGTGAATGATAACAGGATCTTCTTTTTAATGATAAGGAACAAAACACTCAGATGTTACATTACTTGCCCAAAGTCCCTGGGCTAGTATGTGACATCACCCGGATTTAGAAGGAGCCAATCTACCTCTGGAATTTCTTCTCATAATTGTGTGCCAAGTTTTATGATAGGATCTCAACATACATGATCATACTTACTCCTCATAGCCACTCACATATATTAGTCACATTTATAGGTGAGGAAACAGATTTCAGTATGATGCCCAAGGCTTCCCTGGAAGCAAACAAGTCTTGAAGCCAGGATTTGCAGCTGTGTCCACCTAAATATAGAATCCACAGGCTTTGTACTTTGTTGAAGTATTTCTATGAACATATGGAAAATAGATGTGGTGATTTCAGATTAAAAGCAAACATCATCACCTCATCTTTCTAGAACATACACTCATCCCACAATGGTGACCAAGTGGATGGCTCCATAGATGACCACATAACCTTGAAGCCCCAGTAAATGGAAAAGAATAGGTGATTTTTAAAAAATTCAAGATAGATTATACAATCTCTGAAACTGTTAAAACCTCATACTAGCCTTTAAATTTCAATTAAATCAGCTATATACCAATCACCCATATTTAGCAATTTAAGTTCTTATTCCGGAATTCCACCATCTCCACCTTGATTTCAAATCCTCTCTCTCTCTCTCTCTCTCTCTCTCTCTCTCTCTCTCTCTCTTTCTCTTTTCCTCCCTCCCTCCCTCCCTCCTTCCCTTTTTCTTGAAGCTGAGAGGTCACAGTTACAGTTCATTAGAATACTCAAGGATCTGAAATGAGCTCTCAGACTACTGTAGTTACATTACAGTAGCAATGATAGAAATCAGGCATCCCTTCAAGAAAATTTTTAAAAAGTTGTTTCCCGTATCCATCAAAAGCTACAACAAAAAACCCCTCTTCTCACATTCACGGCCGTCACAATAGCTGCCTTTGACAACTAAATGCCAAGTGATCAAAACAAATGTTAATTAGTACAGAGCATTGACTATTCATACAGACAGGCCATCATCTGTTAATTATCAGACCAATAACACAGTATTGATCACAATTTGTCAAGTTGGAAATAATGGAAACCAGTAAAAGAAGGAAGATTCTTTTGAGTAAACAATACGCTTTCCCTTCAGAAATGCTTAACCAGCTATTCCATTGTGCGTTACCCTCTCTGTCAATAAATGCTTTTCATATAATTGTCTCTCTCTTGATTGTGGCTGGTGTTTAAAACAAAACTCATGTGATCTGGTGAGAACATATTAGGCTCATATATCATTTTGGCAGCCCCTACCAAGGCATGATGGAAATAAGAGTCGATACATTGCAGAAGGAAATTGGTGCATCCTACCTATGTGCTTCACTTTACAATACTGTTAGTTAACATTCGTTTCTCATCCATTTAAAAAAAAAGAAAACATTTACAGAAGGCCTGTTGTGTGCCTTCTGGATTTAATTATTCAGATAGATGCTTTTGTATTCTAAGTCTACAATGCAAAGACACATAAAGCTTTTACCTTCACAGAAAGAGGCAAAACCCATTATTGTCTTTGCCTTAGATTCCTCAGTAAGGTCAGTTTTCAGTCTAAAGGAAAAAAAAAATTAGATCCTACTAGAATCTGAAATGCAGTCCTAAGTATAGTAGCCCTTCCTTAGTAATCACATCTTCTAAAACCTTCATAATAACCTTACTAGGAAATGCAACACATAAGGACTCAAACCACTTAAAGGATGGAATTATGACTAAACTCACACAAATAAACTCTCACTACACCTATTGAGGTTCTCCAGCTATTCCAATATGATTTTTTTTTGTCATGAGGACAACTCTCTATCATAGGGGAAAATATTTTAGCAGTAAATATAAGAGTTAAGATTGAAATACTCAGTTTTACCTTATTTCTGATCCTTTCCATTTTGGACAGTGGAAAAAAGACAAGGATTATTTCACATTTTAAGAAACTGGAAACTGTCTCAACTTGCTGATAATTAGCATTGTCCCAGGGAATGGCCCCTTCACAGGGCAAGTGTTTTAAGTCTGTGTAATCTCAGCAGCTCATCTTAAAATTGGCTTTAAAACAGCTTTTCTGTGATAACCATATGTGCCCATTTTCTGCCTGAAGAATTTTCATAATTTTAAATCTCAGGAAAACACGAATCATAATGGGAATTGTAACATGACATCAGCTATAGCAATTCTTGGACAAAGGAGGAGAGCATAAAATAATTGCAATGGTTATCCAAGTTCTAGTTGGAGAACTGTCTGGCTAAATGGATTACCCTTTGACTCTTCACCTCTGAGACTGTAGTTGGATCCAAGTCCTGACCAGAGTGACTAAAAAATCATTGTGACCACTGATGTGAGAAAGGCCCATAGTGAAATTAGAATGGTAGTCTCAGCCCAGCTGTTTCAGAGCCTTATTTTCAAATCCCCAAACCACTGCAAACAAGTACCCTCTGCAGAAGATCCACATAAAAACCATGTTTCTAGGAAAAAAAATAAAAAGGTTACACACACACACACACACAAGAATTACCCATACATGTTACTCAAATAAGATCTTGTTATAAAACATATGTACATTGATTTTTTTAAAGTGCTTGGCTATTTAATCATTAGCATCCTTTGAAACTCTATGTTGTTAACTTAGTAATTCCTTTGTTATGACCAACTTAATGTTACTCCCACAATCAGACAAACTTAAATATTTAAACAATAATATTTTCATTTTTATGTGAATTCACTTCAACTCCAATAGAAGGAAAATCTAGACATGTCAAACTGTAGGCAGCCTGACAGACCCAGCTATGAATGAGATGCAATCAGCTGACATCCAAAAACATACACAGAAACTTCCAGTAATGCTAAGGCCTTGAAGGAGTTAATAGACTCAGCATGTTTCAAGAAAACTACCCTGTTAAATTACAAATTACAGCCAGCTCTGTTTCGTTTAGAGTGAATAATTCATTTGTGCCTTGAATTCTTTCTCTATATCTGATTTAAAACACTGCTTCCAACAACAGGTGCTTATCCATAAAAATGGCTCTCCTGATTCTGTTGGAGAACGGTTGATTACTAGCAGAGGAAAAGGGAAAGATGTTGTGGCTTTTATGGTCCAAGCCAGGTCCCCTCTAACAAGACTCCCAAAACAAATACCTTTGCAAAACCTATTATTACACCAGGGAAAACAAGACCCATTCCATCAAAAATAAATCTGAAGCATCTAAACAACGTCACATTCGTTTTTCATAGTGAATTATTTGCAATGTCCCTGCCTCATCATTTCTAACCGTATGAGCAGCCAGGCTCTTGCCTTGACAATTGCACTGTTTACTACCAACTTCCTGCAAGAATCCAAGCTTCGTATAAAGTGACAAAAATTAAACCAACCACTCCCATTTTCTGTAGATGACATTATGGGTTCCCCTATTTCAACTTCCATGTTTGATTTAATTTGATTAGAGAATTATTAGCAAACCTGAAACACTAAATCATAGCAGTAATATAGAAGAGAAATTGCAAAACTAGTTGGCAAGCCTTGTATATCAGGAAGATTTTCAAGTATTGCTCCTTTCAAGACGCCTGATTAGGAGACTGTGATTGCAATCACTAATTCTTTTCTCAAGGGTCACAGGATTGTTCGAATGGGCTAGAAATTACAATTACAAAGCAAAATGAGGGATGCCGGCTGATGGTCCTTTTTCTGACATCCAATCCTCTTTTTAAGTACGCTGCATTCCAATAATTGCTTTTCATCAGTTCTCTATTTAATAGTAATATTTTATGGTTTTGCATTTTCATTGAAAAATCTCATTAGCCCACAAAATGTTTGACTGTGAGTTTTCACATCATTGAAAGCCTTGCTTTCTGCTTCCAAGTCTCAAGGCTTCAGAAAATGTTTAAGCACTGGGGCCAGTGTGTTTCTTTTGCAGCCACAGGTTCACTTGCAAGATTATAGGTTTTGGCTCTTAATACACTCCTGACGTAATTCCTTACCTTTGACAGCCCTTTGCTCCACAAATACAGAAAATGAATGAATGACAATAAGCCCCTCTAAATTCTTTTGATGGCTATACTACAGAGCCAAAAGTAATAGATAAAACAGTAAGTAAATGAATGAATGAATCAATCAACAAAGGAGCAGTGATTTGGGATACTTTTTTTCTGTAATGGCTAGGGAAGGAAGAGAGAAAAAACTGTTTAATAGTGATTCTAATCATGGATTATTGACTGGGCAACTAACAGACTGTTTGGGAGGACAGAGAGTAAGGACTAGAGAGAACAGAATAAAAGATACAGGTTTTCAAAGGTTATGGCTGCTGAGGTCTATTCAGCAGCATTGTCTTGCTAAGCTACAAAGGAATATGAACTTTATTTTCTCCATCACATAGGCTCATAGCACTCCTCTCTGGATTAATAAGCTATAATGAGCACAGTAGCATTTTTTAAAAAAATGAATTAGCCTTTGGAGACTCTCTCAAATATATTCTATGTTCCTCTGACCCACCTGTGTCATCCCTAGATATATTATACTCTACAATGACATTGCCATCATAGAAACACAGTTAAACTGGGGAGATGGCAGACTCTGGGGGCTGGAGTCAAACATCTTGGCTCCATCCTGCTTCCACTACTTGCCAGCTGTGTAATACAGAGCAAACTCTTTTGCTGTGCCTCAGCTTCTTCATCTCTACAATGGGAATTTTTAATATCTCCCCAAAGGGTGATGGTCAAGATTGAAAGTTATGGTCTGGGGTTGTAGCTCAGTGGTAGAGGCAGTACCACTTGCTTAGCACATGTGAGGCACTTAGTTTGATTCTTTGCATGACATAAAAATGAACAAAATAAAGGTATGTGTCCACCTACAACTAAAAATATTTTTTTAAAAAGATTGAGAGTTATTTAAGTGCTTAAAATGTTATATCTGTCACAGAGGCAAGGTCCAGTATTTACTCATTAAAATCACTGTTACTATGTTATTGTTTGCTTTGGTACCAGGGACTGAACTCAGGGGCACTCAAACACTGAGCCATATCCTCAGCCCTATTTTGTATTTTTTTATTTAGACACAGGGTCTCACTGAGTTGCTTAGTGCTTTGCTGTTGCTGAGGCTGGCTTTGACCTCGAGATCCTCCTGCCTCAGCCTCCCAAGCTACTGGGATTACAGGCGTGAGCCAGACAGATACATAGTAAAAGCCAATTTGAATTCATAAAATAGCACACACAAATAATAAAAATATTTCTCCTCTTTCCTTTTCTTTACAATAAAATTCCTTGAGAATATAGTGCATATTCACTGGTCCCAATTTTTCTCTTGAATCCACTCTAATCACTCTTCTGCAACTACCTCCGTTAAAACTGGTTTCATCAAAGTCACCAATGGTCCCCACACTGCTTGTGCCAAGGGTCACTTCGGAGTTCTCATCTCGTTGCTGTATCACCACACCTGGAAGAGTGGTTACTTCTCATCCTTAAAACCTTTCCTTTCCCTGCTTGCAAGTCATCACCCTCCTGTTTTTCTGTTTTTGTGCTTCTCTCCCACCCAACATTGGAATGCGGGGGCTCAGATCTTGCACCTCATCTTTTTTCTACGTATGCTTATCCTAGGTTACCTCATGCTGTCTCATGGCTTTCAATGCCATCTGCATGCAGATGTCTCCCAGATCCCTCCTCTGAACTCCAGAGCTAGACACCCCAAATGCAACACTCCTCCAGCTGAATGCCCATCTTCCCCCTAAAATGATCCCAGGGAAAATGGGAACTGTCCTTCCTTACAGGTGTCCAAGCCAAAACATTTAGAACATCTTGACTTCTCTTAGTTGGCTCCACCTTTAAAACTTACCCAGAATCCAAACACCTGCAGCCTTCTTTACTCCTTCAAGCTTCTTCCTAGGTTATTGCAAGAGCCCCTGAAAATTCTCCCTTACTTTTATCCTTGTCTGGCTTTATTCTCATGCATCAGCCTAAGTGATCCCATTAATATAAGTGAGAGAACTTCATGCTTCTGCTCAAAATCCTCCAGTGCCTCCCATTCCCGCCAGAGGAAGAGCCCATGTTTTGTGCCTGGTATGACCCCCCCCCCAAGGCCTTCCCCGCTGCCCTTTCTCTTTGTCTCTCTCTCATTCAAGCTGCTCCAGTCACACAGGTTTCCCTGCTACTTCTTAAAGACACAAGGCACACCGTGTCTCCACATCTTGATCCCTGTTGTTGCCCCTGCCTGGAATGTTTGATCATCAGCTACCCACAAGGTTTGCAATTTCCGTGAGGACTTTGATCTAACTCACCTTCTTTTAGGGACTCCTCCCCGCAGGCTATTTTATCTAAAATTGCAAACCCCTTCCTGGCTTTGCCTTCTCACATTCCTACTATTTATTCTTTATCATTAATCACGTCCAAAAACATGATATGATATACCTTGCTTATTCTTTGCTTCCCAACTAGAGAGTACAAGATCCATTGAAAGTAGAATTTTTATGTATTTGGTTCAACATTGAATCTCTGGCACTCATAAACATTCCTGGCCCATGATGTGACATCAGTTAGTGTCTGTGAACCAACTCTTCCCTCAAAACACTTGAGAATATTCTGCAAGGTCAAACTTGCATGGCTAGTAGTAAAAATAAAGAAAAAAAAAACTATTCTTTATTTTGGGCTGAATTACGTCCTCTCCCCCAAATTTGTATGTTTGAGTCTTAACCTTTAATGTAACTATATTTGGAAATGAGATTTGTAAAGAGATAACTAAAATTAAGAGATCATAAGGGTGGGGACCTAATTCAATATGACTGGTATCCCTATAAGAAGACATCAAAAACATCAGGGAGGCAAAGGTGTCCATCTACAATCCAAGAAGAGAGGCCTCAGAAGAAACCAAACCTACCAGCAACTTCATTGCAGACTCCTAAACTCTCAAACTGTGGAAAAATTAATTGCTGTTGTTCAGTGCCCTCAGTCTGTGATATTTTGTTTCTGTAACCCTAGCAGACGAATACAGCCTTGTGCAAAAGTTATTTTTATTTATTTATTTACTTATTTTGCAAAATTTATTTTAAAGAGCACTTTCTGTTATTCATTTTAAAATAAAACACAGGTATAGATAATCCCACAACAAAGAGATCACTTAATGAGTGTATTAAAAGCCAACATCTTGCAGAATAGCACACATAAAGAGATTTGCCACAACCCTGACTTTATAGAAATCAAGTCCTTCGGTTTCTTTACAGTTTTGTCACTGAAGCAAGATTCCCAGACACTGCAGTTTAGACTTGCCTGTCTTTCAGATCTGATGTGTTCGTCCTTCCCATAACTTTCTTTCCTTTACCTACTGAAGAGTCTGGTTCATTTGTTCTGTGCAGTTTACAAAACTAGGCTGAAGTTCACTACTCTCTGTAATTCCTACAAATCAGCAGCAGTATCTAGAGGCCTGCTCAGAATCAGATCCTATCGCTTTGCCAGAAAAGTAGAAATTCTAATTTTCATGGATCTTGAACTCTCTAGTTGGGAAACAAAGAATAAGCAAGATAAAGCATATCATATTTTAGGCAGTGATAAAGAATAAAAAGTAGAAAGAGGAGGAGGCAAATCCTGAGAGGGGTTTGCAATTTTAGATAAAACAGCCCTGGGAGAGGAGAGTCTCTAAGAGAAGGTGAAGTAGACTGAAGACCGAGCAGAAATTGCAAACCATGTGAATCGCTGGGAGATGAACATTCCATTTGTTTTAGCTTTTCCATTGGGGAACACATGATGACTCTTGTCCCTCTTGTTGTGATGGTTCTACTCTTGACACTGGACTCCAGAGATACTGGGAACACATTAAGGAGCTCAAAATGGTGCTACTAGAATTCTGTTATTTAATTCTGATATATGGATTAGAATACTTGTATAAAGAGCCTCCCCACCACCACCACCAACTGGTTCCTACTGGTGAGGCTCATATAGAAAACTCAGAGAAATGCTATGTTCTTTCTATTTGCCAGTTTTCAAACTAATAAACTGGTTCCCCGTCATACTCAATGAAATCAGTTTTTGTTGTTGTTGCTTTTTGTTTTTAATCATGAACTATTCTGAGACAGAAAGGCAGAATCTTTTCAAGAAGCCTGATATTTTGGGTACAGGACTCCTTTCTTTAGCTGAGACAACCAAAAGGATAATTGTTTCTGTCGTTCAGGGGCCTCATGTGAGCTTCAGAAGACAAATCTAAAAATATGGCCCAGTGCCAAAGCTTCTAGAGGTCCTGCTGTTGAAAACCACCGTGGATGGAACAACGTCCCCCAAATGAGGTCACAGAGATGCTCCACTTGGCCAGGTTTATTCTCCATTGTCATTACTAGAATGAACTGAGTGTCTGCCTTGTGCTGGTCCTCAGAATAGCAGGAAGAATAAGGCAATAGAATAGCTATTAGGAACCTAGGAGTTTGGTGGGAAATCAAGACCAAACAATTAGTTTCAATACCATGCAGCAAGGGCTGTGATAGAGATACACTTAAAACATTATAAAAGCAATTTAGAAGGGTGCCTGTAGAGGGTGAATGCAGGGGAGACTCCCTGCAGGAGGACACATTTATGCCGGCTTTGAGGGAAGAGCAGGAGTTTGCCAAGCAAATCAGGCAAAGAAAGGCTTTCCAGAGACAGGGAACAGACTTGTGAGGCCATGAACTGCTTAGAAAAATGGCAATAGATCTCTGTACTTAGAACAAAACACATCCGAGGGCATGTAAGGAAAAATACAACTTAATAGGCAGGCAGGGGACAGGCCACAGAAGACACTGGACACTCTCTTAAGGACTTTGATATTTGTGCCTGAAAATGCAAAGTTTTTGAGCAGGAAAATATATGAACCATTTGCAATTTTAGAAATGCTACTTTCTAGTTATGTCAAAGTAAGTGAGGAGAGAGTTGTAGCTGGAGTCAGGGAGACCAATTAAGAGACTATTAACAAAGTCTAAGTGAAATTCAGGTGACAGGAAGAGGCAGTTTTAAAAATTAAATGCAAACATAAAATAATAATAATGCCACTGGGTTCCTTCGAACACAGCGATTGCAGCCAAGTCAGGTACCGCCTGAGCGCTGCACTCTTTCCTAGAATCCTTAGGACCACTCCAGGCCACTTGCAGAGCTCTTGACCCTATCGGAGGTGAAGGCACTTAGGCAAGCAAAGATTGAGGAATGTGTCTGGGAACACAGAGGTCTTTCCACAACAGAGTCTGTATTCAGGTTCAGGGCTTCTGGCTCCAAAGTCCTTGCTCTTAATGCCAATACCGCATAAAAGTAAGAAGGGGTGGGTGAAAGCAGTCAAGAAGTGGCCGCATGTGGGTCCGGAGCCCAGGCCTGGGAGCGACTTCATCTGAAGCAGAATGCTGCTCTATCTCCCTGAGCTTCAGTTTAAGCAATGATAAACATCTTAAAATATTTTTGTAGGATTATTGTGAGGAATAAAATAATATATGCAAATGAGATGTGCAATGTCTGTTACAAAGAAAAAAAAACTCCTGTAAATTGTGGGTATTATTACTGTCGTTATTCAAAAATATTCCCTATGTTCTCCATACAAGTGATGTTCCTTGACATAGGAAAAACCGGTGTAGAGGCAGGGAGAAATAGAGGTGGGTGGTTTTTAGGGGGCAGAAGGTGATCATTTCAGACTATTTTTCCTTTTGCAAAAAGCCTTTTTTTGAAGCAGAAACCAAATTCTATTTCTTTTACTGCTCACAGTTTCTGGTAAATAATAGTTTCTCAAAAATGTGTATTAGGATTATAAATTTAATACCTAATAAAAAAACTAATATGATATAGAAGGAAAGAAGTAATTCGTTTATTTTATCTGTAGCTAATCTGTTATCCTCAGTAGCTCTGTTCAGTGAGTTAATCATGGGAAACATTGAACTATTACATTTGTATCCAGCTGAAAGCTTAGTCTGATTACCTTTTGGGTTATGCTGAGTCCCTCTTTAAGAAAACAGTAATCTCGGCCTTTCACACTGTTTCTCTTCTTTTCCTGCCTCTTCTTTTCTCTTACTAAAATAGCATCCAGATGGATGCTTCAAATCAGGATAAAGCCGCCCAACACAGGACTCCCAAGAAGCAGACAAGGACACCAGACTCCTAATATCCTCCGAGGTCTTCTCCCAAAGATGGGGTGGCTCAGACCCTGCAGAGGTAGCCTTCCTACTCCCACAACCTCCCGAACCTGTGACTCAGTGGTGCACCTGTATTTTGAGAATTGGGATAGCAACTATACTATCATTTGACCTTTGTTTTAGTCAGCTTTTACCCTGCTGTGTCTGAATGACCTGATCAGCACAATTGTACAGGAGAAAAGGTTATTTGGGGGCTCAGAGTTTCAGAGGTTTAAATCTACAGATAGCCGGCTCCATTCCTCAGAACTCAGGATGAGGCAGGACATGATGGAAGAAGAGTGTGGCAGACGCAAGCCACTCACAGGTTAATCAAGAAGCAGAGAGAAAGACTCCACTCTCCAGATACAGATATAGAATAAATACCCCAAAGGCACACCCCCAGGGACCCATCTCCTCCAGGCACAACTACCTGCTTTCAGTTACTTCTCAATTAATCCCTATCACCAAGATTAATTCACTGATTAGGTTAAGAGTCTCATAACCCAATCATTTCTCTTGCATTGTCTCACATAAGAGCTTTTGGGGGACACCTCACATCCAAATCATAACAACCTCATTGAGCCTCCACGGCCAGGAGAGAACTAAAGATCTCCTCATTAAAATTTAAACTGCAGCTATTGCACATTGCAAAAACTGCATGTAAAAATATGTCAAACCAAGTTCATATAAAATTTATCATAAAATGTAGAAATAATTTATCAAAGAGACAAAGAAGAATCAAACCTTAGAATGAAAAAATAAATACAAAGGGATCAAGTTATATTTATCAGTTTAAAAAATGACATGCTTTGCAGGTTCTGACACTAGTTATACATTGGTAACAAAATGTTTTGCAAGGAAATTATATAGAACTGTTTCTTTTCTTGAGGCAGGGCAATATGCATGTTTGTCTGAAATTAGCAATAAACTTTAAATCACCAAACTCTTAGGTTTGGGTCTGACATTTATAGGATATGGGAAGTCTTTAAGAAACACTTTATTTCTAAGTCAATATCTTGCTTGGTAGTTTCATCTTTTGAAGATGAAAATTGATTTTTCTCAACGCTGCAAATAGCCTGCTCCCCTCCCCCTCACTGCGAAAACCAGAAGCACTGGCAGGACAGTCTGCAACACCCTGACTGTGGGCAGCCACAGGATGCCATTTGGGCATGGCCCACATACACGGGAGATAGGATTAGGTGACTTTTTCAATGTTGAAAATTTTTAAATAATTGTTTTTACTATTGACAAAAGAGATGGCTCAGTAGTACTTTTGTCAGAAACCATCCTGACTGTCTTATCTGAATTTTTGTTTCAGGCAACAAATAGATTCAGATTTGCCTTAAAAATAGCCCAATATGTTGACCTGTGACAGACTTATTTTTCTATGAGGACTAACATATTAATAACCATTGGGTAACATTCAAAATCTGTTGCTATTTAATGTAAATCCTGGGGGGAAAATCAAGTAAAAAAATAAAAATTATTTTTTCCTCAACTATTTCACTCTTATTACAGGATTTGAGAAGAAATGTTAAAAAGAAATGCTGAAGTATCCCCCCCACAATGTTACATGGATTTTGTGAATGAGAAGAAATGTGACTCCCTATAGGTTAAGGAGTATCTCCTGTGTTCCAGCCTTCTGCAGAGGGCTGGGTGCTTAGGTGATGGTATCAGAGTTGTACTTCCCCTTGGAATGTAGACAGGTGCAAAAGAATATCACTCACATACTAACAGTGAAAAAACAAGCAGATCATCTACAAAATCACAACTTTCTGTAACTATCAGGAAAATTAAGTCACGAGGCAATACAATGAACTGAATTCAAATGGAGAAATTTCCTCCCAAGAAACAAACTGTTCTGCTATTGGTAGACTATGGGGAGAACTGGTAGGAAGAAAAGGTTAAATTTTATGAACTCTTAAAGTCTAATGTGGGCTAGCTTGAAAGTTCAGAATGATTGGAAGCCCTAGACATGAGAAGGATCTGCACCTACTTATAACTCTCTGCTGTGTGATCATGCACAGGACTGGGGGTAAGGGACAAGACCTGGGGCAATGGCACAGAAGTGTGAGAGGCAACTGGCTGCCACTTGGGGACAACATCAAAGTTCTGCTACTTTCCCAGTGACTTCTGTTCAATAAAACAAAACCCTTAAGCTGCTAAGGCAGGGTTAGAAAACCCTTCTGGGGGAAGGATAGAAGCAAAAGTCTTCTGTCCTGGGGAGAGGGAGGAGAGAAATCCTAGGACTAAAATCTGCAAATGGGAGTAAGAATCCATCCATTACTGATGGAAAAGGAGCTGAAAACTCTTGTCTACTCAGGTTTGATTGTTATGGTAAGAACAAGGAAGAAAGAAGCAGAAGAGCTGAGAAAGCCCTGCCCCTATGACCCAGGGTCTCTAGACTCACATGACCTTCCTAGGGTTGATGATGGGCCACATCAGTTAACAACCCTCCACTCAATTGGTCCAATCACAAATCTAGCACTTAGTAATGAGCAATAGCAATCTGCTGCTGGAAGAAGGGTAAGAATGGTCCAGGTGTTCAGGAGCTGCAGAAATACGAGTATGAAAGAGGAATAGTAGGAAATATCCTTTAGTGTCCCAGATCCATAGCACAGGGTAAGAATAGCTCAGCAATGGAGGAACTTGAAGAACATGCTGCATTACACTGAAAATTAACTATAGCAACAACAAAGCCAAACTCAGTCTAAAAACAAACTAGACTAACTCAACCACTTAATGGCCCCATCGAACAAGAAGTGTATCTATTTCTAGATATTAATAAAATTTACTTCAGTTTCTTCTGTTCTTCTACACACAATGTCTGACGTTCAATCAAAAGTAACAAGGCATGTACAAAAGTAAGATAAAAGATAAATTAACAAGTCTTTGTCTTCATTAAATTCCTATTTAGGGGAGAGGATTGTAAGTCAATAGCTAAAATGTATTATAACAAAGAGTTGTGTTAGAAATGTTTCAAAGTGTTACAGAAATATTGCTTATATAGGGGAATGGGCAATCATTTCTGCTTAGGGAGAGGTACTAAGGAATGTAAATAAGAGATATTAAATGAGATTCTGCCATAAGGGCAAGTGGAAAGAGCACTTCAGTAGAGAATATTGCTTGTGCAAAGGTTTGGACAGATGAAAAAGACATGAAATATTGGCAAATGCACAGTTAGGTCAATAGAGCATTAGGGGAAAATACAGTTCTCCCATTGTTTGGTGCTTCCTTCATGGTATCTGTGAATGTGCATCAGTATACAATGCTAATTGTTCTCTGCACAAAGAAAAACAAATTGACTACATGCTAGAGGTAAAGTGACTCATTACCACATAACTAGCTAGCCATGGAAGGAAGTTTCCTGAGTGGACTCATCTATAAGCAATTATTGGCAAATTTGGATTTCCTTGATACTGATGATTGCTGATATTTAATTTAAAAGATGATCTTAAAAGAAAAATACCTGTAATCATTAAATCCTATTATCTATCCCAAAGATAGAATATTGGCATATATCTAAATAAATTTCCGGTATTGTATCATTACAGAAAATGATACCAAACATTTTTCTTTTCTCTTTTTGAAAAGCTGAAATATGAGGACTGTATGACTTTTAATACTTTCAGTAATGATAATTAGTTTCTGTATTTGAACAACATCATAAACATTAACATGTGTGTTTTTAGGGGATATAAAAATTATAAACTTCTGGAAATCATCCAGAACAAAGCAAGATTTTGAGAGCTTTTGGATATAAAATGTATTAAGGAAATGTTGCAATTATACAAAATCTTCAATACAATTGGCTTAAACTGATTTTCATTATGAAATTTAAGCTCTCATATGTAGTTAATGCAGTTTACTTAAAGACAAGTACTGAGAAGTTCAGGAATATGACAAAATTAATCTTAGCTCTTCTTCCCATTCTTTCTGTGAGGAAGTTGACTCCTTTCACACAGCCTCTACACACAATATGTAGACTGTGTAATGTCCCCTGGGAGCAGGGAGCTGTGGAAGGTTTAAATTACCATTGTCATCACTGATCTTCTTCCTCTCTTTCACCCAGATGTCAATGACTAGATACTTTGGATAGTCTACTCCAATGGTATGAATGTAGATGTCCCCATAAAATCATGACTTATGAATGATTTCTTATGTTAATGGTACGAAGAGGGTTGGAACTTAATCCCACTCTGGTGTGTAGAGGTGGGGCCTTTGGGAAATGATGATATTAGATTTGATCATTAGAGTGAAGGTCCCATGACTATGTCCAGGTGGTTTTATATGAAGAGAGAGCACAGAAGATATAGAGATACACATGTATATATCTGCCATGATGTGATACAGACAAGGGAAATCCTAGCAAGAGCTTACACCATGTTTTTTGGACTTCAGCCTCCAAAACCATGAGCCAGAGTAAACTTCATTCCTTATAAAGTAGTCTGCCTCAAGGACTTCATTATGGTAACAAAAACACTGACTAATACATTTACCCACTTTTTATTTCTACATTCATTGCAATCCTGTATTCCTTTCTCTAGACCTGAAAGACTAAATGAGAATGAAACACATCTAGGATAGGAAAGACTATAGGCACACCCATGCTTCCCAGAAAGACAGGTATACCCCAGGGAGTGTGCAAGTGTGTTGAGTTCAGGTGCTAGGGATAAGTGTGGACCACCTTCCTGGATCATTAATTTCTCTCAAATACTTTTGAAGCAAATATTACATTTTTATTATCAAACATAGGTATAGCATGAATTAGGATATAAATTATAATTTGAATATTTTAAAATTAAACAAAAGAAATAGTGTTTTTCATCTTTGCCCCAGGATACGTTACCAGATCTGCCAGGTCCTCCTCATACTGTTTCAACAACTTCGTAGTAAATCATACCTACCTTGAGAGATACCATAGTGGATACGGAAGGAAGCTCTGTATCTTGCTGGTGAATTAACAAGTAAAGTACAGAAATCTGGGGGAATGATATTATTAAATAGGAGGCAGCTCAAGTTTAGTCATGATATCCTTCAAGAGCTCACTGTGTTTAAGAATGAGCTAAACAAAGGCCCAAACCCTTGATGGATGGAATCAGATATCACTTTATCAATGTTCTAGGCTCAAAGCCATCATCTTACAATGGACACTCCAGGAAAAAGCCCTAATCCAGTAAAAACAGCCCAGTGAGCAAGGGAAAATGTGTTCCTGATATCTGTTGGAGCTTCTCTGGGGAATTCTGATACTTGTCTTCAGGCTCCAGGTCTCGATTTGCCTTATCCCAGTGAAATCAGCTTTCTGAGCATGGATTAGAGCAGACAGAACATCCTTTTGACTTCACAGCACTAACCCCTCACTACCACCGCTATGTGAGGCTGACTCTCAGCAGCGTGGGATTCACTTGAATAGCTGTTGCACCGATACCATCGCTGAAGTCCAGCTTGTTTCCACAAGAGAATTTACAGTGCTAAGACAGACTTTTCTGGCTCCTTCCACTGCCCCCCTCCCCTTTTTAGAATAAATCTCAATGACATTGTGCTATTCGTGAGAGCTAATTTCCCTCTGGACTATTTGGCATTGGGAAATACAAGACAAAGAAAGACACCGAGGTCAGAATCAGAGAGAAGCCACACTCACTACCGGCTGGCCTCTGCAGATCGGCACGCCTCACGAGGCTTCTCTGCATCACAGGTGACTAATTATGTGCCTTTTTCTTTTTTAATGAGTAGAAGAGAAAGAGCCCCTTCCAAAAACCATACATAGAAGCCACATCTTCTAGGGACAAGCTGCTGTTAAACCTGGCCAGACCATCCATTCCTGAGGTTTCTACCTGGGCATACTTTGCTTGTATTAAAGGGCTGGTCACCAGCCTGAGGCACTACTGGAAGGTGGTGGGACCTAACGGAAGTACATTAGGTGTGCCCTTGAGTCCCCTTGAAGGGGATGTTGGGCACTCAGCTCCTTCCTTCCTCCCTCTCTTTTGCTCCCACCATGATGTATGCCTTACCACGGGCCCAAAGACAATGAGGTCAAGTGACCAAGGACTGAAACCTCTAAAACCATGAGCCCAAATAGATCTTTCCTCCTTATAAACAGATTGTCTCCAATATTTTGTCATAATCATGAAAAGCGAGCTACCACAAGCTCTATTCTTTTCTATCTCAGTAAATGGTGGAAATTGCTTCATCCTGGAAATAAAATCTCAAAAACTCATGAGCAGGTAAGGACTGATCACCATACAGAGGTGTCTGTAAAGAACACATTTCAGAGGCTTCCTGTTCTTTCTCCAACTTTCTTGCCTTTAGCTCAGCAGACTAGGAAAACATGGAAAGAATTTCTTTTAGTTTAAAGTAGCCTTCAGAGACAAGCACAGCCTCCATGTGCAATGCCTGATTGAGCAATTTCTCCTCACACTCAGTGGGAGATGTGTGCATCCTCCCTTCAATGCTCACCTTAGTAGACGATAAATAAACCACTCTTCAGAAAATTACCTTTTCCAATGTACTCAATGATACCCTAGTGCCCTGTAAGAGCTGATTTCCATCACCGTAAAAATTAATTCACCTCATATAGTAAGCAGTCTACTTCTCGAGAGTAATTTTATTATAGGATCAAAGCCAATACTTTACAAAAAAGGGAAATTTCTCATCTGAATGACACCATGTGTAGGAATCTTGAAACAAGATTTTTTTTTCTTCTTTTACTCCAGATACTACTTAGAAAATGATACTCTCACATCTTCTAATTTTCAATGAAGAAGAAAGGATGCCAATATCAAGACTTTTGAGAAGATAAATCATCAAAATTGATTGATAGGAGCCAGCAAATTGTTCCAAACTTTTTCATGTGAGTAGGGTTGTTTTAGTCTATAACAAAATACCACAGACTTGGTGACTTAAATAGTGTAAATTATTTGCAATAGATATGAATGGAAATTTATTTCTCTATTTCTGAGGCTGGGAAATGCAAATATAAGGCACCATCAGATTTGGTGTCTGCTGAGGACACACCCACATCTTGTAGATAGCTCTGCCTTTTCAAGATATATTCCATAGCTGTACCTTGGTGCATGTCCTTGGAGAAAGATCCCTCTCTGTCTCTTCTTACAGGCACTAATCTCATCATGGAGGACCCATCCGCATAGTCCCATCTCAACCTAATTACCTCCCAGGGATCTCATCCCGAATACCAACACATTGGGGAAAGGCCTTAACAAATAAAATGGCAGGTGACACAAACATTCAGACCATAATAGAGGTACAGTGGAAACAGCCTTGAGCTCGGTGACTTTAGGTGAACTTAAAGTCTCTGGGCTTCATTTCCCACCTTCAAAGTTAGGAAAGTTTAATGGAAGTTCCTTTACTGTTCCTTTTCTGTTTAAAACATCTTTTCTGTTTAAAAGTCTGAACCACAAGCAATGTCCCTGGATAAAAATTCATCAGTTGTTTTTCTCTTTCCGTTTGATGTGAGTATGTGTGGGTGTTGGAATAGAAGTGGGAGGTTAACTTTGTGAAGCTAACACACCAGAACTGCTTTCAAAATATAATTAAGTTGCTTGGCTGAAACCTTCCATTCAAATATCAAAGTATGCTTAGAAGATATAAGATGTAGAAGATAGTATTGTGCTTTAGTTAGATATAATGGCCATGAAATGCCACTGCACATTTTAGTAGCCAGTAATTTTTTAAAATTCTGATAGTTTCTAATCTCAAATCAGATGAGAGGTGATTTCTTTAAAAATGTCCTTGTTGCCCCAACAATGTCTCCTAGATTTCTGCATGAAAATGCTTGTTTCTTTGTCCAAATATATGTCTTGGCTTAAAAGATGGTTGGTTCAGACCTCAGAGTGAGCCCCTGGTGTTTATATAAATAGGGTTTTCGATTGGCAAGCAATTAGCCATTCATGACATTTGACACTGTTACTAATGTCATCAGAGTATCTAATTAAGTGTACTTATGCACATGACACTCCATGATGCAAGGGATTCAAAACACAAACATACCTCCTGGTTTCTGGGTACCACAGGCTTAATACTGGGGCTGAAATTCATTACAATCTGATTATGGATTCAGCAATGATCCCTTTGAAAAATGCAAACCACTAGTTTTCCAAGAAATTTAATTTGGCATTCCTGGCCTTTTCTTTAGTCTCTGCAATATTTTCTCCATCCTCAATTAGATGAATCAGCTCTGCTACAGCCACTAGTTTACAGTGATTAACGAAAATAGACCAGTGGGTTTGTTTAAAGCTTATTTCTATTTCAGCCTGGAGCACAGGAAGGCTTGGGTAATGAGCAGCAGCTGAGATTAGACCTGCTTGACTTGATCAAGGCTGTGGGGAAACACAAGGTGATCACGTGCCCTCTCCTTCTCTGTCCTGTGACGGCTGGAGCTGTGAGAGGGAGCACAGGGTCAGAGCAAGAGCACAGGTCTGGGGATCTGGCAGGTCTGCACTCAAATCCCAGACCCACGTCATACAGCCTGTGAGATGCCTGGGAGCAGGCTCACTCTTGGAGGCCACTGACTTATGTATAATCAGAGATAAAGATTCCCGATTCCAAGACGCATCAGCAGATGGAATGAGAGAGACCGGTGGGACAGTGAGTTCTCTGTTCATGTCAGGGAGTCCGGTTGCTTTCCTCTACTTCAGTACTTTCCATTGCTCCTCTCTCCCTCCTTCCCGACTTCCTTTCTTCCTTCCCTCCCTCTCTCCTTTCCTACTTCTCATTGTACATACTCTTTTGTGCTTTAGACACTGCCTAGGTATTGTCTACAACAGGAACAAGATACTGTCCATGTGCCGAAATCACTTATTATTTAGTGGGAGAAAAGAGTAATAAATATGTTTAATACAATGATAACTACAGGGTAAGTGGCTAGGAGGGTGAGGGAAGCACATGGAAGGTACACTGAATGCATCCCAGAGCTGGAAAGCCTAGATGGAGTTGATGAAGAACAGGGGGTGGCTAGATAAAAGCATATGGATGGTAGATAGCTTGTAGACAAAGAGGAGCATCATGTGCAAAGGCCCAAAAGATAGCCTTTTCAACAAAGGTGCTGGGAAAATTAGAAATCCATATGTAGTAGGATAGAATTTAGTCCCTATCTCTCACCCTGCACAAAACTCAATTCAAAGTAGATCAAGGATTTAGGCATTAGGCCAGAGACCCTGCACCTAACAAAAAAAAAAAATGTAGGCCCCACACTCCATGGTGTGGCCTAGGAATCGACTTCCTCAACAACATTCCTAAAGCACAAGAAGTAAAATCAAGAATCACACTAAAAAGGATGGTATCACACTAAAAAGCTTTTTCACAGCAAGGGAAATAATCAAGAACCTAAGCCTATAGAATGGAAGAAAATCTTTACCACCTGTACCTCAGAGCATTAATCTCCAGGATAGATAAAGAACTAAAAAAACACCAAAAACAAATAATCCAATCAATAAATGGGCAAAAGAACTGAACAAGCACTTCACAGAAGAAGAAATACAAATGGCCAATGAGTATATGAAAAAAAAAATGTTCAACATCTCTAGCAATGAGAGAAATGTAAATTAAGACTACACTGAGATTCCGTCAGAATGGCACTAATCAATAATGCAAGTAATAATAAATGTTGGCGAGGATGTGGGGAAAGGTAACTCTCATACATTGTGATGGGACTGCCAATTGGTGCAACCATGATAGAAAGCAGTATGGAGATTCCTCAGAAAACTTGGTATGGAACCACCATTTGACCCAGCTATCCCACTCCTTGGTTTATGCACAAAGGACTTAAAATCAGCATACTACAGTGACACAGCCACATCAATGTTTATAGCAGCTCAATTAACAATAGCCAAACTATAGAACCAAACTAGGTACCTTTCAACAGATGAATGGATAAGAAAATGTGGTCTAGGTACACAATGGAATATTACTCAGCCATAACAAGAATTTAATTATGGCATTTGCCAGTAAATGTATGGAACTGGAGACTATCTTGCTAAGTGAAATTAGTCAATCTCAAAAAACCAAAGGCTGAATGTTTTCTTTGATATGTGGATGATGACACACAATAAGGGGTGGGGTGGGGGGGGATAGAAGTTCATTGGAGTAGCAAAGGGAAACAAAGAGAGGGAGGATGGGAATAGGAAAAACAGTAAAATGAATCAGACAGACTTTCCTATGTTCATATGTGAATTCTCGACCCGTGAAACTCCTCATCATGTACAACCACAAGAATGGATCCTACGTAGAATAAGTGGTACTCCATAGACATATGATATGTCAAAATATACTCTACTGTATATCTAAAAAAGAGGGGAAAAGAGAACAAACAGGAAAAAAATAAAAAGTCCAGAAGGCAGGTGCTTCTGTCTGACTGGAGGAAGGGCACAAAAAGGTAAAAGGTAGTCCCAGAAAACGAAGTACTTTGTAGACCTTGCGGAGGGACTTAAACTTCACCTAGAAGACAACCTGGAGCAGGTGCAGGTTTTCCAGCAGGGGATGCAACTGAGCTTTAGGAAGATGGGGGAGGAAGTACAGGAGGAGCCAAGGTGGTGAGACCAGATGTGAAGCCTTTAACTTTCTCCAGGGAAGAGACAATGGTAGCCAAATGCAAAGGAGAATTTTTATCATCCCCTTTTGAAACTTAGAACAGTCTTGGAAACTTCTGGAAGTTTCTGTCTTGTAAATTAGGCTAAGGTCTTTTCCCCACTGTGCCAGGTGTTAACAGTTTATAACACACATACTTGCTGTGGTCACTTATGTGTTTCCTTTGTGACTCAGGGTACTTAAGCCAGAACTGCGGCCTGCAAGCTGGAGAGCCAGCTAACTCCCTAGTTGGTGCACTGTCGTGTTTCTGTCCAGGAGGCCCTTCTTTATAAAGTCACCTTAAAACCAAACAAACCAAACTTATTTTTTTAAAATCTGATTGGCATTCTAGAGAATAAATTTGATGCCAGGCACTTATAGCACACACCAGCAATCCCAGCTATTTGGGAGGTTGAGGCAAACACTCAGCACTTTTAATATTTTGTTTTGAGACACAATCTCCCTAAATTGTTGAGGCTGCCTACCATGTGCAAGGCCCTGAATTAAATCCCTAGCATATTAAAAAGAGAAAAAGAAAAAGAAAAAAAGGAAAGAAAGAAAAAAGCAAAGATCAATTCAATTAAAGTTTAATACTATATATGTATGGAAGGAAAGAATACTGCCTGAAATATAACTTCCCCACCTAAATGACCTTCACTAAGTACTGCCACTATGATTCAGAAAGACTTATGAGTGTTTAATAAGACACACCCATCAGAGTGGGTGAAGGGCAAGGTGGCTGAAGAATTCTAATATCAAGAAATTTGCCGACCCTGTCATTTTTATAAGAAATTCAGGCATTTTAAAAGCAATTATTCTAAGTTATAATTTTACCCAACTTGAATTAGAAAGATTTATTCTTTGAAGTTATAAAATAAGAAAAAAAGAATCTTACACTTACTCATCTTGAAAAATAGCATATAAATAAAAGAGCTTTTTTTTTTTTTAAGTTAAAAGGGGTAACTCAGCATGTAGAACTAATGTTTAAAAATGCACTCTGGATCCACATAAATACAGCCACCACTGATTATTCAAAGAGGAGCATGAAGAAATAGCAGGAGGCATCATTTTAACACTGGCAATTTTAAAAATTATTTGGGCTCACAATATTTCTTTGCCAGAAAGCAATGAAGTGTGAAACCAATTCAACAAAACCAAATAGATTGGGACACCAGTACTTACATATTTTTACCAAGCACTCAGCATGCAGATACCATCTGAACTCTATGGCTCAATGTCATAAATTCTCCTCTGAGGCTCATTTGTTACCATTTGGATTCATTTATCATCCCAAAGGGACAAACGCAAAGGAAAACACAATTGAATGCAGTTGATCCATAAATGTTCACGTTTGCATGGGGCTTCATTTAAACAAAAAGAAACTTCTTTGTATTTTCTTTGTAACCCACTTTCTACACAGTCTTTAAGAATACAAATACATTTCTAAAAAAAAAAAAAATGTCTACTTTCCTTCCTTTCTCTTTTCTCTGATCATTTTATTGAACTACTACTTGTTGGATGTCCTTACACATTATAAGCACTTTTAAATTGAATCTAGTGTAGTTTCAACAAAACTATGAAATAGGTTGTATAAGTTTGCTAGGGCTGCTGTAACAGTGTAGCACAGACTGGGAGGCTTTAACAACAGAAATTTCTCAGGATTCTGCAGGCTGGAATCCAGGAAGGAAGTGTGAGCAGGGTTTCTTCCTTCTGCAGGACAAAAATGGAATGAACCATTCTAAGCTTCTGTCTCTGGTTTGTAGATGTCTATCTTTTTCTAGTGTCTTCACATTTTCCCTCTGCATTTGAATTTCCTCTTCTTACAAGGACACTCATCATATTGGATTAGGCACACCCATATGACCTCATGTTATCTTAAATACCCTCTGTAAAGAAGCAGTCACCTTCTGAAGTGCCGGGGTCAGGACTTCAACATATGACATTTTGCAGGGAGTAATGTTTAGCCCATAACATAGATATTATGGTCTCATTTTACAGATGAGCAAATTTGGGTTTGGAAAGTCCAAGATTAGAAAGATGGTAAATTGGGAAGTAAATATTCTTGGGATTCATCTAATTCCAAAGAGCTCTTCCTCACCACCCTGAATTTCTCCCCACCCCTGCCTTCCCTCTATATCATAACCCCTCATCCTTTATCTCTAGGGTCACCAGTGGTACAAAACAGAATCAGCTGATGAAGCAAGGGAAAAAAAAAATTTCCACCAGAGGTCAGGAGGAGTGTAAATAGAGGCACACTGACTGCTCTAATCCACAATCACCTGAATATCACATGGTGATGAGTATCTCAGACCCAGAACATAAGAGAATCCAGGAGTGTTCAATTAATGATAGAAAACGCCAATGCAAACATGTTCAAAAGATAAATGATAAACTCTGAATGAATGTCTCTGTTAAATATATAATTAAAGGTTTTACAATTAAACACTAGCAAAGAATAAGGAGGACCGGAAGGAAGTGGAGCGTGTTTCATATTTAGATCAGGCTGGTCTACAGCTCAGGGAAATCTTCTTCATCTCCTGCTGTTCAAGAACACCTGTGGGAGGGGTGTCAGGAGCTCCAGAAAACAACTCAATTATTTATTAATTGATTATTTTCAGACCATTACAGCTTTTAAATATTTTGTTCACCTTCACTTCCCACAACGAAAACAATTCTGTAAATGAAATGTGTAGACACTCAACACATGGCAGTTGGATAAAATGATTGGAGAACAGAGAAGGGAACCAAAGTAGGAATATTTTTATAAATATATTTGTATTCCCAAGGCATATGCAGATATGGAAGGCGGGCCATGAAGAAAGTACAGAGAGGTTTCTTTTGTATTTAAATTATGCCCAATGCAAATGTGAGCATTTATTAATGCTCAAACAAAGTTGACAGAAATTTTTATTTACATCATAAAAGCAAATTCTAACATGAACGCTTTTGAAAGTTTGGCTCTATATTAAAATATTAAGTAAAGAGAAGTCTTACTAAGTTTTCAATAATTCAAGAGCAAGTCGGATTAAATGTCCAATAGTTTTTCTAATATGTACACACTAGAAAATAACCATGATGAACACAGTAGGTACGTGAGGGGCACCTTGTTAACGACTGGAAACTGTTCCTCAAAGGAAACTTGAGCTACAACTTTCAGAAGTTGGCTTTGTACATAATCATGTATCAGTCCCTATTTATAGCAGAAATTAACTTGGACAAAATTTAAAATGAAAGGATCACAATCTCAATCTCAGTGTGGACCCTCAAATCTCAGTATCCTTGTACAGTTACACAATTCAGAACCAAAGGGAAGTCAATCTTTAGTATCATCTCAATGGGTTATTTATGCCGGAAACCCTAATTTTAGCTTCTAGGGCTGGGGATGTAGCTCAGTGGTAAGGTCTTGACAATGATGTAAAAGTCTCTGGGTTTGATCCACAGTATTGCAATAAAAATAAATCCTCATTTTAGCTTCTATTCTTAGGAAAATGAATTAGTTTTTAAATTTGTTTTTCTTTTTATTCATACAACAAAATTAACTGAATACTGTTTTCTACCCCCCTTTACTTTATAAAAATTTGTCAAAAGATAAGATCATTCATCCAAGCCACAATCATTACCTAATAATAAAAATTTCTTATAATGTAATACTTGCCAGTGAGACACACATACCACCGGCACACGTACTTTAGTGAATTTAAACTAGAAAATGACTTCAAGCTCGAGTGTATGTAGGAATAAGATACACAACTGGATCTAGCCATCTTTGCCTGTCTGAGTGGGACTAGGTCCAATGAAAAATTCAGCCCACTAAAAGGCCTCTCAATGGGTCCTTATCTTTGGAAAGCATAGAGTTGCCCTTGAAGAGTACATATATTTTCACCATTCCTTCTAATCCCACTGAAAAGCATAGTGACATAATTCCAATGCATATGTAAATAATTACTAAGCAGTAGATAATTATGCCCAAATCAATACTCTATGTTGAAACCTGGGCAGTGCAATGAAAGCTCCCCTCAGGAATATTCTCAGTTGTTATGGTAAATTTCTCTGTTACTTTTGCATTTTGATTGATTAATACACAATGCACTTGACATGGTTCCTATTTGGAATGCAAAATGCAAGTAACACACCAGAAGACACAGTTCAATCCTTCCATTTCTTAGTGGACTTTTGCTTTAATCTTTCAGAAACACTGCAGAAATTTGAAGTTCTTTTACTAGCTTTAAAAAGACTTCAGTAATCTATAAATAAAATGATAGCCTAAACTTGAAGGACCATTTAAATGGATAGATGTATCAAGAATTTTCTAGCAAATTATTCCTTTTATAATACTAAAGCCAGAATTTGATGGTAGTTCTTGCAGACGTATGAATCCGACACAATTAGGTAAACCATTTACTTTGGTAAATCTACCTTAGTTCTATATACATTCCTAAAAAATACATTTCTCTACAAAGAAAGTTCATGTGAAATTTTTTTTGTTTACTTAAGACAAGAAAACTGAGAACATGCAAAACACTGAAGCATATTTCACTAGGCAACAGTGAAATCTGATTTGTACTCAGCTTTCTTGCTGCCCTACACAGTTCACCTCCACCTTACGGGCCTAATGAGGAGATGTCTAATGCTTTTTTGTGCACAAGTGTTTCAATCCACTAAATCACTGTTCATAATTTCCATCTCCCTTTCTCGGCACTGACAAAACATGACACTTGATGTACAGAGCACCTCACCAAGATGTCAATGGATTTATCTGATGTGCTATCTCAACCAGACCAGTAAGGTGATTCAAAGCGCTCTGTCATCTGCTCCCCAAAGAGGAAGATGACTGCTACAACGAAGTAGCTTTCTGGGCATTTCCATTTCCTTCTTTCTTCTTTCTTTCTCTCCACCTTCAACCCCCCATAAAAACAGGCTTCTGTCTTTCTCTGTTGTTTGCCATTTGAAAGTATGGACCATGTATATTTTGATCCTTACTACTGCCAGGCTTAAAGGGATCTGGTTATCTTTTTTTCAAGGCCATCAAAACACAAGAAGACAATGTATCCTTCTCCCACTCTTCCCCACTCCACCCCCGCAACCTGTCACAGCCCATTGTTCTGATTTGCACTGGAAGTACAATTTGTAATTGGCTACAAATTAACTATAGGATTTAAATTTCTCTTCCGGGATTACTAGAGTAGTCCAATCTATTTTGCATGGGTTTCTATTTGACATGAGTATTTAAATGTAATTTTTTCATTAAAGAGATGATGAGTGAAGAACATAATTTAATGGAATTGTGCCTAATAAAATGAGAAGGGTTTGGACAATAATTAGAAGTGGAGATTTTTTTTCCTTGAAAATTAAATGTTCAGAGTTTCTGTATGCCCTTCATTATAAGCAAGATCCTCAACCATCTCCTAATTCATCTTGCAAATTATTAAAATTCAGTTGTTCTTGAAGAGTTGAAGATAATGTGGAATTTCCACGTGCACCTAAGTATGTCTTCAGGCACCAAGTTTTCGGACATCTGCATCTTTATCACAGCTTTGTCTCCACAATGCTCTCTACTTCCATCTCCCCATGATGGAGGCAGGTGTGTTCATTTGGAATGTACTTTCTCTTCCACAATATTTTTTTACTTAAAATATATTTGTTTGGATATTTATGGCAGTCTCTAGCTGAGAGGTTTGGACTTTGTAGCTCAAATCTCTGGTCTATTCACAGTTCCCAGATAAAACAAAGTTGGAATAACCAAGCAATATGTAAACCAAGCTATTATGTACTCTGAGGTTTTACTTGATAAAAATGCCTGGGTGGGAATGTGTTTCATCATTAACAAACATCTTTAACAGTAGGATTCTATTTTAACTCTGCAAACAACTGGGGGAAGTGGGGAGGAAGAAATGCAGACTTTTAAACTAAGTCTAAAGATTAAATATTCAAAGTATGAGTGAGTCAACAGACTAGGTATTGTGACACACTACGAGTAGAAATTTAAAACTTAAAGGACCAAAGCTTCTTGTAAGGTCCTTACTGAATTCTCTGCTTTTAATTTCCCAATACTTGGCCTAAAGGAACAGGATCCTGAGGGCCAATTAATCAGAATTCAAGATGGGAAAGAGAGGGGTTTGTATATAGATTTTCTGGGAAACACATATATACATACAGATTATACAGTATTTCACAAACACAAATTACTATGTTCCTAACCCTTAAAATATGAGAGGCAAGCAACTCCTCTGGCCCATCATGATGAGGCACTTACTGGAACAAAATTAGGAGCACTCAGCACACTGCACCGCCAAGAGAGCATGTGCCCAGCTGAAAATGATCCTCAGTACTAAATATCTGGCCACAGAATGGTGGATTTTCCCTGCTATTTGCACATGAACTCCTACATTCTCTAGCTTTCCAAATTATTTTTATTGACCTCAACATCTCTCTGCAACAACCTTCACACACCATTATTTTCATTAGCATGCTTTATCCCTAACTGTGAAAACCTTTCACCACCCATTGTATGTACTGCCTCTCCTCCATAAATCAGTTCAAACATATGTCGCCGCTTTGCTATGATTCTGATCATGTGCAAAGGTTCTCCACCCTCTCCTCTAGGGATCTTGCTTGGGGACCCCTTCCCACTTCCCAAACTTCCATAGGTTTCACATGCCTGCTCATAATTTAAAAACAAACGTCTCTATGAATTTCTTTCATTTATTATATGTGCTTTTTGTGTATTTATCTTGGAATATGTTTCTATTTTCTACCTTCCAAGCTCTGTTTCATCCAAAGCCTATCCAGAGGCATATTAATTTGACTATCTAAAAAATATACAATTGTATCAAGGGATCATAACCAAAATAAATGAACCCTTCTACTTTAATACACATTAGTTTTTAAAATATTTTATATCATCTGTATATTATGCATCATCTAAATTGTGCATTTCATCTAATGTGCATATACATGTTCATATACAATTTTTTACATCTATCATGTTATGCTTTCATTGGCACTTAAAAAAATGTAAAGCATTGATGAATATCTAATTACTTTTCTTTAATCATGCCCTTTAGTGAGGATGTTGAAATCTGTGTCTAAGCCCCTTAAGTAGTGGCTCAGTGTTTATTATGAAAATAATTGTATTATTATCTAACCTCTGCCTGCCCATGCAGAGGCTCAGGAAACGAGTTAGAATGTAGTCGACAGGAGGGAAGCAGCTCATTTATCTAGCAGGACATGTAAGCTTCAAGATCCTTTTCAACCAGCTAAAAACAATTACAACCAGGCACATTAGCAAGACTCTTGCTTCCACCCTGATTTATCTTCCTCTTCAACCAGATAATTTTTATTTAATGCTTTAGGGCTATGTTTTTCTGGCTTTTGCTCTGGTCTGTTCTAGTAAATTAGCCAAGAATTAAGGAAGAATGTAATTCAATCTGTGATTTCAATTCCCCACCGGCAGATCCTGTTTACCATATTCCTTCTCATTAATATTTTTAAAATATTCCAGTTGTTCTTTACTGTGTGAAATCGCAGGGCTAGGACCCAGTCCTATAAAAGATTGTGGCACATACTTATATACATGTAGACTTGGTAATACTTCCAGAGTGCATCACGCTTGGCAGAAATATCACTCAGGGTCAGATGTTTGCTGCTACACACGTCAAACACAGGTGCACAGGGACTATGAGGCAGATGCCAGCTCACATGGGACCACCCACCCAATATAGTGGTGTAGAGTGCACAGAGACAGAAGAAAATAGGCCTGAATGACTGAAAAAGAAAAAAAAAACAGAATTTGAATTTCTGGACTCCTGGAGGACTGATATAAGACATACAGGAACAGAATCCCAAACATACACCTGCTTTACCTTGAAAGAGCTCCATGACTTAGCTTAATCTCAGAACCTATCACACACAGCCTCTTACTCTCATTGGTGCTGAGGAAGACCAGGTTAGAATAGTGGTTCCCAACCAGGATGGTGAAAGAGAGACATTACTGTTATAATCTGACCCTATATTTAGAAAAATATTATTGTTCTAATAATGGAAACTAAATAAAATAAAGGTTAAGGGAAATACAAGTAAGTTTTATTTTTTCCTAATCAAAAGAAAGCCTGGATTTAATATAAATGATTAGATGACAAAATTTTCCTCCAGATCTGAGGCCTACAGTTTCCTCCTCCAGGGATTAGATTGCCACTCTATCAGCATTTGGCACTGAACTGGGAAGGGCTGGTTATTTCCTGTAATTAGTCCTGCATATCAGCAGTAATAATGAACTTCAATTTTACTTTGATTAAATATAAAACATTTAATTCAAATATTAGTCAAACACACGCATAACACAAACATCCGTTCAGATCCTTGAATGACTTGCTTCTCCTACCCTCCAACAGCCTGGGAGTGCCCTGAGCCTTGCTAATCTTGAATCATGTAAATTACATCCTGTTTTAAAGAATTTGCAACTTGCTAGTTAATAACTAGCTAACAATATGCATCCTGTTTGTTTTAGAATCACTTCTGACAGAGCAATGGGCTAGAGACCCAATCCAGAGGAGGACTATCTCCCTCAAGAATAAAATACTTCACACTCAAACATTTAATGTTTAAAGATCAGGACTGTTAGTTAAATGAATTAATCTGGTGTGAAAACTATTTGCATTTTTATCATCATCAGAATTTCTTTCACCCCCAACTGTTTAGTTCACTGCTTGTATAATTATAATTAGCTGGAGGGGGGGCATTTTGTTCAATGCTAAATGGCATTCAAGAATTCTCAAAAGAAATAACTTGTAAAATCTTCTAGTGGTGCAGAACACGTGGGTAAAGTAAGAGAGATCAGCCCCCCCCTTTTTTAGAGAGAAGGAAGTCATTCTTTCTGCGAGAGGAAGGGCAATATCTTCTCAAGGCATTAATTCATTTTCTCCTGTGTCCAGTATTCAACTAATTCATGCAAATATGCAGGTGACACCTAACGAGCTCCTGCTCTGTACCAGAAATTGTGCATGGTGCTGAAGGATCCGAAGCCTCATGGATCAAGGATACTATGGGCTGGAGGATTGGGGCGGAGTAAAGGGGTTCTCTAAATAAAATTCCACTGGGGATTTGATAGAAATCAGGATCTCTAATGTAGGTGGTCTTCAGCGCCTAGTAGGTGGTAAGGACCAGGAAATTCTTTTCATGGATTGGTCTACACCACTCCCTGCCACCCCAGCTCACCACTGCCCAGCCTTACCAGGCTCCTTTCTTTTGCCCAAACATGCCACACTGATTTCTTCCTAGGAGCATTTGCACTTGGATTCCTCCACAGAAAGCCCTGCCTAGAATCTCCCCATCCATCAGTTTTCTGATTTCCCTTTTCTTCAGCCCAGGAATCCATACAGTATCTTTTCATCTCCACAAAAGCACAATTCTCAACAGTTGGGTTTATTTGGTGACTTGTTGATGACCTGCTTCTCTCCCTGGGCCACCATTCCCTGAACTGCTCAGCTGTGTGCCGGGTGGGGGGGGCGGGGTGCAATGAATGCTTTGTGTGAATGAACTTGTGAAGTGAATGGATGAATGAATGAATGGAAGAAATTGTTTCTATATGACAAATTTATCCCAGGATAGAAGTTTGCTCAGGGAACTAGGAGGATGAGGAGGAAAGATGTGACATCAGACTTTTGAGTCTGAACCTTTTTTCCCCCAGAGGATGACAAATCTGAGCCAAGCGGTAAAGACTTAGCTGGACGACAAAGAGAACAGAGAGCAAGTGTTTTTCACATCAAGGGCACATTATTGCGATGGACTAAATGTGTCCCTCTAAAATCCATGTGTTTGAATCCTAACCTCTAATGTGAGGGGGTGAGGCCTTTGGGACATAATTAGGTCCTGAATGGGATGGGTGCTCTTTTTAAAAGTCACCTCAAGAGAGTGCTCCGCTCTTTCCATCACCCAAGGACACAAGAAGACAGCCATTTGCAAACCAGGAAGCAGGTCCTACCAAACTCAGGATCTGGCTGCACCTTGATCTTGGACTTCCCAGCCTTCAGAAGAGAGAGATGTCGATGTCTGTGGTTTCAGCCTGTCAGTCGATGGTAAAATTTGTTATAACGGCCTGATCTAAAACCACTCTCTCTAAAGGTGTGTACATAGCACACACGTGTATGCATAACTCATTCGCACATATAAGTATGAAAGTACATAGGTTATTTGCTTTGTGATAAGAAATATGCTAATTTTTTTTCTCTCTTACTCAATCTCTGCCCCACTGGCCTTGACTAAAATACCTACAAACAGTAGGTATTCAATACTTTAATGCAACACATATTACACTGAAAGTCCATGCTGATTGTCTTATGGACATTAATCCACAGAATTGAGTCCACTTACAACTCCACGAAGTGGGCCCTGACTGAGATACAAAAAAAAGTGAAGAAGATTTCTCAGAGTCATTCAGCTAACTCAACAGAACCAGATCCCCAGCAGACTGCAGTCCTACCCTACAGCTCTGCACTGTGGAGTTTGCTGTCCCTTCCTCTGGTCTTAGGGAACTAAAGGAAATGACAAAGTGTTATAGGGACCAGAACCTCCAGCCAGATGCCAGCCTCAGGCATGTGTGAGTGACAGGTGTGCCTGACTCGCGGCTCGACTGGGCTTGTGGTGGCCAGCAAGGCATGGGTGGCAGGAGCCCTGGATGACTGCTTCAGACCCTAATCACCTGTTTCCAGGATGCCTGAACAAATACAGTGATGTTCTACGTTTGTTGTTTTGTGAAGAATTTAATACAAAATGAGAACATAGAATTTAATATAGAATTCACATTAGAATTTAACATAAAGTAACATATTGAATTTGGTAGGCCCCACCCCCAAACACACAGAGCAGGGTGGAGAGAAGGGGGCACAAACTCAGTTATGAAATGAAGGGAGAAAAACAACTGGCCACTAATTATATGAAATAAATACTCAACATCTTTAACCATCAGAGAAATGCAAATTGAAACTACATTGAGATTCTATCCAACCTCAGTCAGAATGACTATCATCAAGAATACAAAATGCAATAACTGCTGGTGAGGATGTAGGAAAAAGGAACCTCATATTCTGTGGATGGGGGATATGAATTAATAGAGCCACTGTAGAAATTAGTATGGGACTCCCCCCAAAAACCTAAAGATAGAACTACCATATGGTCTACCTACACATTCAAAACAGATCAAAGAACTAAGTGTAAGACCCAAAACTTTGATTCTGATAGAAGAAAATAAATCCTTCAAGACATAGACACAGCAATGATTTGCTGAACAGGACTCCAGTAGCTCAGTAAATAACAGTAAGAATTGACAAATAGAACTGCATCGAATTAAAAAGCTCCTGCACAGCAAAGGAATCAATCAACAGTGAAGGGCTGGCCTACAGAACAGGAGGAAATCTTTGCCAGTAACTCTTTCAACAGAGGATTAATATCCAGAATATATAAAGAACTTAGAACACTTAACAACAACAAAAGGCAAATAACCCAAACAACAAATGGACAATGAACCCAACAGACACTTCTCAAAAGAAGTAAGAATGGCCAATAATTACATTAAAATATATTCAAAACCTTTAGCCATCAAGGAAACGCAAATCAAAACTAGATTGCAATTTCATCTCACCCTAGTCAGAATGACAGAATGACTATTATCAAGAACACAAAAACAATGCTGGTGAGAATGTGGCAAAAAGGAAGCTTCATACATCATCGGTGGGAATGTAAATTGGTCAACAATTTTCACAGTCACTATGGAGACCAGTATGGAGGCTCCTCAAAAACAAAAACAGAACTACCATATGATCTGATTTTGATGAAATTAATATCCTCCAGTCCAGAGTGTTTTCCTCCTCAGGCACACTCTGTTACAGATGGGGATGAGCAGGCAGTTTCTGTGGGGAGTTGGGGGCGGGGCAGGCTTGGCTCAGCTTTGGCATTCACTGAGGAGCATGCATTTTTCTGTGCACCCTGTTCCCACCTCTTCTCCTTGGGACAGGCTCCTTGGTACCCCACTTTGTCTTCCCCTTGCCCCTAAACTGGTTTTCCATATTTCCAAGTATGTATCTGAAGGCCTTAAAGTTGGCATACTAGAGAGAAGCCTGTTTACCACAGCGCAATTTACAATACCAAGTTATGGGATCAGCCTGGGTGCCCACCAACAGATGGATGGGAAAAGGAAATAGGGTGAATATACACGATGAAGTATTATTTGGCCATAAGGAAGAATGAAATCATGTCATTTGTAGGTAAATGGATGGAACTGGAGATCATCGCATTAAGTGAAGTAGGTCAGACGCACAGTGACAAGTATTGCATGTTTTTTGTCATGTGGAATCCAGGGGTGAAAAGATGGCCTACAAGTAAAAGAGACTATTAGAGAAGAGGAAGGGCATGGTGGGAGGGGAGGGTGAGCCGAGTGATAGGGGATAGAAAGGATGCGAGTATGTTATATTCCTGTACAAATGTGACACAATGGAGCCCATTATTAGGTATAATTGTTATGCACTAGTTTAAAAAGAATGAAGAGAGGAGGAGGGGAAACCAGTTTAGGGGCCAGGGGAAGACAAAGTGGGGTACCAGGGAGCCTGGCCCTAGGAGAAGAGGTGGGGACAGGGAGCACAGAAAAATGCATGCTCTTCAGTGAATGCCAAAGCTGAGCCCAGCCTGGCTCCCCCCAGGCCCCACAGAAACAGCCTGCTCATCTCCATCTGAAACAGAGTGTGCCTGAGGAGGAAGATACTCTAGACTGGAGGACGTTAATTTGATCACTATCGGAAAATCTGGAAGAGGAGAGATGAATTAAGCAGAGGAAGAAATGTTCTGTGCTTCTAACCACTTTTGGATTACTTATACAATGTAAGTAAGAATTGCGAGAGGTGTGTGTGTGTATACACACACACACACACCACATACACCTGCTTCATGACCCTGCTGTGCCTTTAGTGAGCTTCTCACCTTGCCCTTGCAGTGTTTATGGTCTTGCTAAGACCATACTCCCTTGGAGTCATAAGTCCTACCTACTTCATAGTGTGAGTATCTTGCACAACACTGGACATGTGGTACACTCTGTAAACTCTGCATGAGTAAGTGAATGAAAGGAAGAACATCTATAGTTTTTTTTTTTTTAATGACATAGCAACTTGAAGGAATAATCACATTCTTAATTTCTACTAGCAAAAACATTAATTTAAAAAAGAAAAAAAAAAAGCCAGGCCTGGTGGTATATGCCTGTAATCCCAGCAGGTTGGGAGGCTGAGGCAGGAGGATTGTAAGTTCAAAGCCAGCCTCAGCGAAAGCAAGGTGCTAAGCAATTTTGTGAGACCCTCTCTCTAATAAAATATAAAATAGGGCTGGGTATGTGGCTCAGTGGTCAAGTGTCCCTGGGTTCAATCCCTGCTAACCCCCATCCCAAAATTAATTAGCAGCATCATATAACTTAACTATTTAATGTCCTGATCCACTTATTATATTGCCCTGTATTCTCTGGTTGCAGAAAACAAAGGCTATGTTAACGCCTAAGTTATCATTCCAAATAAGGAACAATCTGAAAAGCACAACGGGACTAAGAAGAACTGACGCTTCTGATTTTTAGAGGTCTTATGATAAAAAAAATATATATTTAGATATCTATATATCTATATATTGCTATATATAGCATATCTATATATCTATATATTGCTATGTATATATAGCAATATATAGATATATAGATATAAAAACTCAAAGTAATTTTTTTAATTAAAAAAAACCCAATAGGGAAATATATCTCTGATTATATAAACTAACCAATGAGAAAAAGATGTTTGAACAAGTCCTAAAAATGTCTGTTCATTGTCCAAGAAGGAGAAATGTAACGCTTTTCTTATTTTAATGCCTGGACAACTCACATTGGTTTTGCGGCTCCAATGAGCCGTGACTTTCATGGAGTCAGTTGTAACAGGGAAGCACCTGGGCTGGAGGAGAGATGTGACTGCCTTCAAAATGCAGACTGACAGAACTTTGATGTGGGTAGGGACTTCTGTATCATGGGCTGTTATTTATTGATGCCAGTATCCACCTTTCAAAATCATTTTCCAGGTTACCAAACATGAATCACTTACAATCAGAATACTTTTTATTATTATTCACACTTGATCTCAGAAGTCCCAGGCTATCACTACAGAAGGAAAAAAAAATCTTATTTCATAGTTTTGATATCACAAATTATTGCCAAACTTTCTATCTCATATTTAAAAGCAGCATACACTGAATCAACCAACCACAATTTCATTTTTATTTCTAGAATTTTAAGTTTGATGAAGAAGTGTGACCTTTCATAAGCAAGGCAGGTAAACCCTACCAACATATCATGTTCCATAAGCAAAAAATCACAAGTATTTGGGAAAAGAAGCCCCGATAAGTTTGTGACAGATTGTGCCAGCCACAGGGTCTATTGCACAAGGAAATCACAGGGAAGATTCTGTCTCCATCTCCTTTCATGACAACCCATCTACTAACATTGAAAGGGGCAATATCAGAAAAAAGGAACGGTAGGTTAATTGTTATCACATTACACTTACCCACCTGGCACCCCTTACCAGCTGCTGCCTAAGCAGACTGTCACAGTGAACAAAGAGCTTTAATCTGCAGAGGAACCAACACTCTGCTATATTAATAAAGTCACTTCTTGTTGTCTCTTAATAATGAGCTGTCAGATGCTTTGCTTGGATTAAAAACAACAACTTCCTGGTAGGAACAGACCTGGCCTTGGGACTCACTGTGGACGGGACTGTTTCAGTCTCTCAGATTCTCTCAGGAACCTAGCTTTGGTCCATCTTGCCCCGAGAGCATAATCCTGCAAACTCCAGAAAACCCTTCCTGCAGTTGCATGGATCATAGTGTGAGGGTGAGCAAGTCTTCATCATTTCCTGTTATAAATACATTATTAATTATCAGGAACAGATATTGTCTACCCCCTTTTCTCTTTCTTCCTTCCCCTCTGTGACCCCTGTTGCCCCAGGGCAGGACACGGGGCTCTGCAGCACATTGCCTTATGAATCTTCCTCAAATACCCAATTATCCTGCGGCAGCAGTCCTGTCAGTGTCCCGACAGCTGTGTGCCTCACACAGGCCCTGCTGTCAGAGGTGAAAGACTGCCAGGCGGCCTCGGATTCCTCCCTGCATTTCCATTACAATGTGGGGAAGATGAGGCGCAGGCACTTGGAAAGGAGTTCCTTAGGGATGCCAGGGAGGTCAAAGACTGCTTAGAAGAAAAGGCTAAGGTGAAAATTAAAAAAAGGAAAAGTGCCAATACCGTCTAGACAGGTGCTGGGGCTCTTAGGGGCAGAATAGCAAGACTCCTCTCCCAGACCCCGTGTAGCTATTGTCGGAGACAGAGCGCACGGGCACTCAGACTGATTTTAATTGAGATCAATTTAACAAGTACCATCTTCTGCAAAGTCCTTCAATTGATTGAAAACCAAATGAAGCTCTTGTAAGTGGTGACAGGTTTTTCTGTTGTCGGCCCCACCCCTCCCCAACATGATGATTTTTCTGAACTTATAGAGATTCTCTGCTCTAGGAAACTGGCACTCATTCTGGGCCAATCCCTACATATCTGTTTTAAAATAATCATTAGTATTTGAGAGGAATTTTTGTGAGCCTAATCTGTATCCCCAATTATTTGTCAAAAGCAAACATTTATGAGTGAGTTCAGAGGTCCCAGAATTCTACCTGTTGCCTAGAGAGCAGCCTCTCTAAATCTCATGGATACCACTGTGGGGACCATAGTACCAACACCTGTGTCCTGAGCTGATTGTATCTTATAAGGTTTTTGCTACAAGGAGTTACAGTTTAGAGAATGTGCTTGAGCCTGCACTGTCTGAATGAGTGTAATGGCCACCTATGTCCCAGGATGCTATCACTAAATAAACAGCTTCTTAGTTATGCAGATGTAAGTCATTTTTGGTGTTTAACCTTATCTAAGGCCTACGAACACACACTCACACACACACACACACACACACACACACACACACACAAACATATGCACACACACATGCACAGGGACAGACCCCTCCTCTCTGTTCCACAAAACTGCTAAATAAATGATGGCTTCAACCATAGGAAGAATGAGATCCTTCAATGACAGAAAGCACACTACAGGGGATCCCACATGTGATGGGAAATAGTTCCTTATGTTGAGACCTGGGTAAAAAGAATGTCTGTTTAACTGCAGAGTAAGCGATTTAAGATTTACAATGCAAAGGAGTTACTTACTAAAAGGGTTGTAAGGATAGAAATGCACCATAGTAAAGAAAGGCACAGCTGTTCTCTAGAACACTCCATTTAATACAACTACACAAGAATTCCCATATTTCAGTAAGTTATCACCCTGAAATAATCACTTGAATTGATACTGAAAGATCAAATGACACAACGTAAGTCATGACGTTTTGTACTTGGTACACAGGAGGAGGTGTGTGTGTGTATGTGGCATGTTTGCTTGTCTGAAATACATATATATGTATATAACACACATCCCACTCATATTTGAAGCCTACATACGTATTTCAACACGGCTGTGATCGTTCACATTGGACGTGTTTCCAATTCCCTCTGAATGATGTTCAGACCCATCAGCACATTCTCCTTAGCAAGATTTATGTAGTACTTCATATTTGCAAAGAACAATTTTAGACTGAAAAAACTTCCTGTGACATTGGCCTTGATTTCTGGATGGTGTTGTCTTTCATAAGTGAGAGTAATAAAAGAGGGCCCCGCTAGCGAGCCAAGAAATATCACCTGGGTTCAAGACGGAGACACACCACTGCCAAACAAGGAGGTAGCTACTTGGGGTGGCTTCTGCCAAAGATTAAAGATAACTCCAAAAAAGGAGTCAGGAGACTGTTGGAATAGTGACAGCTTCAGGAGAGTAAATCTGTAGTTTCCTAAGTAACCCAAATTCAATACTCATTTGGCCATGTAGACATGGGGAGTTGGTGAACTATATATTTACTTAATCATCGGGACTCATTCCTTTAGGTGATGTACCTAAACCCTGTTGATACATCTGGACCTACTACAGCTGGAAAAAGTACTAAATGTTTTTTTTTTGTTGTTGTTTTTTGGTTTTTTTTTTTTTTGTGTGTGTGTGTGTGTTGAGGGGGGGTTAGCTCAGAGAAGAAAAGAGACTTTATTAATTCCTAGAACAAGAATGAAAGGATGAATCAAACACTTCTCATTTCAATTTTCCACTATACCTTGTCATTCTAGAAATGAGATTTAATGAAGACAAATTAAAACTGTTAAAACTTGTTATTAAATATTCACCCAACTAGCTATCAATTTTAGACAACCAAAAACTAGTCTTCACGACCAAGCAACCAATGGCATAATGACTTGAGTCCACTGGATGAGCAGGTCTCTGGGCCTCACACTTCCAAAGCCTGCTCCTTTCTGTTTTAATTCCTTGCCCACCAGGCACTGCTCCTTGTGCAATGCTTCCTACAGTGGAGAGAATTGGCTGAAAAACCCATAAGAAAAGTCCACTTAGGCCCATTCTTTCTTTCTAATTTTATAATAAAATTATTATTTTGAACTAGATAGAAAAAAGCAGCTTTATTCATCCATTGTCAAATGTTATCTTAAAATTTCTCACACAAGAAGTTCAATTAATTTTTCTATTAAAAATGTAAACACATCCCCTCTCCCAAACCAGAAAGAACTGATTACAAATGTGATGATTCTTTTTTTGCTTGTAAGTTGATATGCCTTAGATTAGGTATGGTATAGGCCAGCATTAGTTTACAAATAGCTAAAACAATATTTATTTTTTAAAATAATCACTGCATGAAGATAAGTGCCATGAAATAAAGTATAATGCAGATATGAGTTTGTCTAGTAGGGGAATTAAAATTTAGATTTCAAAAAACAGATAGTCCTAATTTTTGTTTGAAGCTAATGATTACATATGTGAATGTATTTATTTGCATGTATAATTCAATATTTGGATTGAATTTGGATTAAAAAGTGTACTGTTTAGGTGCTCTTCATTGTGGGACATTTTTTAAACAATGAGGCATTTCTCTGCAAAGTTATGATAGGCTCTAATTTACAGATCTCAGTCTGAGCATTAGCATTAGTGCAGAATTCTCTTTCAAACTGTTCCAAGATAGTACATTTTGTGTGCGTTGATTTTTCCAAACAAAATAACTTTTTCAGAGATTAAAGAAATGTAAAGGTTTTGCATTCACTCCAATAAGCATCACCCTATGAACGTGCCACATATCACCCCAGAGACAATTATATTCCAACAGAGAGTAAAATCATTCACCTTATCTATTTCCTAGAAAGCCCCATAGCAATAAGACAGAATTGCTTCTGATAATACATGATTGTTCTCCTAAAGTACCAACATATCTTCTCTCTTTTCAGAATTGTAATTTTTAATATGTTACTATATAGGTACACTTGCAAAGACCTCCCCCTCCCTAACAAACAAACAAACAAAAACCCATTTTCAATGCCATTAAATTTCATCGGAGAAAGGAAGACAGTTAACAGAGGTAAGCATCTGCTGGCCCCTATGCTTTATAAACACCACCCACTCACTTTGTCCTCCTACTAGCAATGGGAGGTATTGTCACCATTTTACATATGAGGATAATGATGTTCAGAAAACTTCATTATATTTTCTAAGGTAATTAACTGATATGTTTTGGAGCTGTTTTCCCTCTGGGCTGGCTTCCTCCCTTTTAGTACTACACTAATTTAGAATAACAGTATGGTAAACAGAATTTGCATTTAACTTTCAACATTTTCCAATCCAGGCGATCTTGGAGACATTGATTGTCAGCCTGGGCTCTCTTGCTCACTGCCCTCACATCATTGCTTTTGAAATGGATTTTTGTCTTGCTCCTCTTTCTTAATGACTTCCCTCTTACTAAAACTTTCTAAGACTCTCAGCAAGCTTCATCCCTTCACTTCAAAGGCTAACCTAAAAATACAAACCAGGAGAACATGCCAAAGATGGAAAGACTTCAGCAGAAATGCACACTTCCACTATTTTGTATATTGATGGTTCTAGGAAGAGTTTTTATATTAGCCTGATTGTCACCTTGAGCATGGAGCCTTTTTATTGCCTCACACACAAAAAAACTATATCAAGTAGACTTCTGACTAGGTTTCTCTGTAATGAATGAAGTCAGGATTTTGACCCCTAGTGATGATGGGCTAATTTGTTATAAACTGTCCCACTTGAAACAATTTGAAGAGCTGGACCCCCAAAATTTTTGTTTTAAATATTCGAGGCTATACAAATCAATAGAGATTAGATTACTATACAAACCCTGAGACCAAGATAGGTTCAGAGAGGTGAGCCTGGTATCAGACATGGATTTTACCTAAAGGTACTTAAGCAGGGAATTAGAAGCTTCAGAGGACTTCTTTCAGTCTTAAAGAGCAGAAATGACAAAAGTTGGATTTTATGGTCATTGCATTTTATTTTAGACCCTATTTCAGAAAGGCTCTATCCTAAAAATAAAAGTAAACAGACCAGCATTCACAAATCTAAATACAAATTCGAAATCAATTCAATCCCTCTTTGGATGAAAATAACCACCCTTATCCTAAGTGCTTCCTGAAATAAAACCGCATCCATTTTGGTTAAAGATATTTAACATGGAGAATTCCAAATTACCTCTTCATTTTAGTGTATTAAATTTGGTAATACATAAAAAATCAACCATAATATTAGAAGACAATATAAACCAGAGAAAGACACTTACAAGATATTCCAATACTAGTGTTATCAGAAATAAAAGTTCTTAAAACGAAGATTAGTACAATTAGAAGTTAAAAAACAAGATACAGAATTTTAGCAGAAACTCAAAATTAAAGCAAAAATGAAAAAAAAAAAGAAGGGGAAAAATAAAAGAAAACAGATCAAATGAAAATAACACACAGAAACGAACAAAACAGAATACAGTGCACTGCAAAAAGTTAGGACCTAAATGTAATTCAAGGCCCAGATTGAGAGGAGAAAGAAAGTGGCACGCCCAAAGTATAGAAAATATATGAAGAGATTAAATTCAAATTTTTCTAAAATTGTTGAAAAAATATAAGCAGAGTTCCAAGAAGTTCAGTGAATTTCAAGCAAGAAAACAAATCCAACAGGTGTCATGTTACTATTTCATGTTGCTACCAGAGAGGGGAACCAATGTGCCTTCCCAGAGGTAGCAACAAGACAGCTAACACCTCACAGCAACAAGTCAATGGATGATTGAATTGCATCTTCAAAATGTTAAAAGTGAACAGCAACCATAACATGCTATTCACACTAATAATGTTCTTTATAAATAAAATATCCTTTATAAATTACAGTAAAATGAAGACACTGTCAGATAAGTGAAAATTAATATTCTTCACCGGAATAGTGCATTAAAGTACACTAATGGTCAAGCTTTAGTCAAGAGGGAAATGATTCCGGTGGTAATATGAAGGAGGAATAAATAAAGTAAAACAGAATAAATATGAGAATAAATTTAGATGAATATTGATTTTTATAATATAATAATTATGCCTTGTGAGGTTTAGAAATGTGTGGTTCTATGTGTATATCTTCTTTGGATAAAGATAATTTCAAATTGTCTCTATGTTTTACTGTAATACTCCTGGGGATAAATTAAAAACTACTAAGAATGTTAGATAATGAAGAAAAACGAGAGATGGAGTTTAAAACTCTATATTTGTGTACATACATATATACAATAAAGATGTCATGTTTTCCTAATTTTTAAATAAATTTAATGCATATTCAATTAAAATTCTAGTGCAATACTTTTATTAAATTAATAAGCTAATTCTAAAATGAACACAGAATCACAGGGGCCAAAACTATTGTGAAGAAATATTTATTATATTGTACACCAAGACTTCTTGCAAACATCTAGTAATTAAGCTATTATAGTATTGGTTCAAAGATGACATATAAAACACTAACTAGAAAGACCAGAGAGACCAGAATCAGGCCCACACTTACTTAATTTAGAAGTGAAATCAATGGGTCAACAAAGAAATAGTGAAACCTAACAGGTAGGTAACAAAGTGATAAAGCAGAGCCATAGGTACAGGATGCTTAACAAATGCGACCAGGTGAAATAGATATTCAGACAGGCAAAGAACATCTTCTCTCCCTCCTTATCTCATTACATAAATCAATCCATATGATGATACCTCTAACTATGAAAGATAAATCATATAGCATTTAGAAGGTAATGGAATATTTTTTGACCTTGAAATTGCCCGAGATTTTGCAAATGCAACATAAAGAGTATTAGTTATAAAGGGCACAACTCATAAACTAAACTACATGCATTGAAAGATGCTATAAAACACAATAAAAAGACAAGTCAGAGTCAGAGAAGATATCCACAACACATTAAGAAATACTAGTTTCCAGGGTATATCAAGAATTTCTACATACTGATAAGGAAGACAATTGGCTGTTTAAGAAAGGGAAAAAGATACAAATAGATACTTTGCAAAAGAGTATACCTACGTGAGTGATAAATATTGGTAAGTCTTACATATGATATGCACAAACCTCAGAAGTAGCAACTAGACAGCCAACACTTCATCTAATATGATGCCAATTTCATTACAATGCCACGGTTTATCTGTAATTGTATGAAATATAAACTTGGCTTATAGTTCTAAAGCCCCCCAAAATCACTAAGTAAATAATAGTTGTTTTATCATGATCAGTGATGAATGACACTACTTCTTTGAAAGCCTGCCAGTGATTGGCCACTGCACATCTGTTATTTAGTTCACACACTGATGACGAAGCATGAAGCCAGGGATGAACTCACATGATGATTTACACAAATGGCTAATCAACAGAGGGGATGGGTCAACAAAGAAATAGTGAAACCTAACAGTAAGAAGGAAAAAAAAAAGGACGAATGATTTAGAAGTGGAATCAATATTTAATATAAATGGACTTAGAGAAGAAATAACTGACCATACAAATGCAGACACTACTGTCATGTGAGACTCAGATTGTGCAGCCAGAGGAACCCAATGGAGGCACATTTATCCACATAACTGAGGGACAAGCTTGTGTTGAAAAGGATTAAGATGTCCCAGAGCTGGTTGGGTCTGTCTCTGTGTCCTCTCTTCTATGCCACTGGGTCTACTGGTTCTTGATAAAGATACCCAAAACACACACTGGAGAAAATAGACTCTTTAACAAATGGTGCTGGGAAAACTGGATATCCATATGTAGAAAATTAAAAACAGATCCCCATCTCTCATCCTGTACAAAAATCAACTCAAAATGGATCAAAGACTTAACTGTATGACCCAAAACTCTGAAACTTCTAGAAGAAAAATAGAAGAAATTCTTCAATATATGGGCACCAGCAATGACTTCCTGAACAGGACTCCAGTAGCTCAGCAAATAATAGCAAGAATTCACAAACAGAATTGTGTCAAATTAAAAAGCTCCTGTGCAGCAAAGGAACCCAGTAACAGAGTGAAGTTACAGCCTAAAGAATGGAAATGTGAGTGATGGACCATTGGAAGGTGGTCCAAACTTGGAAGGGAGTCTGACAATTTACTAGAGCAAAGCAAAGATGCTTGTTCCTGTTCTAAGTTATGCCATGAGAAGCACTGTCCTAATGCCTTTAATTCAATTTGTTATAAATAAAATACTTTCATTCTCAATATTCCCAATATTTTAATTATAGTAAACTAAGCACATTTTAGTTGTACTACTATTTTTTTTTTTTTTTTACTTTCCTATAAACTTATAACCCACGGTCAGAAAGCTTCTTAAAAAAAACATGTTGGCAAAAAGTTTTAAAAGTCCCAGAATCATTGTAATTTTCTCTGTTGATTGTTAACTTAGTTTTGCACAATTTAATCTTATAAGATCAGTTTTACAATTTTGCAATTCTGTGCAAAGCTAGGGCTGATCGAATAGGAAAAAGATGCTCCATTTTATTAGTCATCTAGGAAATAAAAAGTAAAATACCAATACATATCCCAGAATGCTTAAATCAAAAAAGGATGGCAATGTTCAACATTAGCCAAGAAACTTGAATTCTCAGACACTGTTGTTGGTGGTGTAAACGTGTTCAAAACTCTTTGAAAACTATTTAGCAGGATCCACTGATGCTGCATGATTGTGTGACCTATGATTCCATGACCCAGCATAGTTATCTCTACTAGAAGCCTACCAGAGAGGCATGTGCAGGAAAAGAACCCCAAAAGTTATATAAAACACCATGTGGAATAGCCTTCCTCTTCAGAATCAAAAACAAGAAACATAAATGAGTTCAGCCCAAACTCTCCTTCAGGAATCAACATCTCCCATTGACAAGGCAGAAGGGTTGGGGGTGAGGTCATAGCAGCATGCATATATAAACCATGGCACATTCATACCACAAATATATATGTATGTACATATAATTACATGCAATTATAAGCAGAAATGAACCAATTACAACAACATGAAGTAACGTGGAGGAATCTTGCAAGCCTGATGTTGAGTGAAGAAGCTGACATAAAAGAATATGTGCTAATTGATTCCATTTTCATAAAGTAAAAGAACAGAAATAACTGAGAATATGGAGGAAAATGGTTCTGGAGGGAGTGGGGAGATGGGATGAAGTAAAAGCTTCTAGGCCGTGGGTTATGTTCTGACTTGTGATCTGAGTGGTGGGACATGGGCATGTCCACTTTGAGATAACTGACCAAAATGCCACGTTCATGATTTGTGCACTGTTTTGAAGGAATGTTGTGCTTTAACAAAAGTGATGTTAGAAATTAAAGCAAAGGATATTGTTTTAAATATATAAGTATTTGCAATTATTTCATCAAAGCAGTATTTCAGGAGTAGTTTTGAAATTGTCTGAGAAACCCTGAAGGTACCTAAAGTATTTTCTGAGGATCATAAGATTAAAACTAGTTTTTTAAACATACGAAGACATCATGTGATTTTTTTTTACTCTATTGTCATTTATACTAATCCCAGAAAAGCATTGGCTAGAAAACTGCAGTCTCTTTAGTATGAATCAATTAGTGCCACCGAAATGTGCTAGTTGTCATTGTCTGATTTTCTGCCCTGCACTCACAAGAAGGAGGGAGAAATAGAGAGGAAGAGAAAAAAAAAAAAAGAGGGGAGAGGGGGGAACCAATTTTACTTCAGAATAATTGACAAAGCCTAAAAAATTAGCATGCAATACATGTATTTTCATATTTTTAAACACTTCTGGGTTTTATTATCTAATATAGTAAATACCAATAGATATGAGTGATAGGAAGAAAAGCTCTTTGGAGTCCTTAATAATTTTTAAGAGGAAAAGGAGGTCCTAAGACCAAAGAGTTTGAGAATCACTCTTAGGAAATATGGAATCTTAAATTACTTTGCAACTTGTCTCACTGATATGTAAATAAGTCCCCGTTCAGGTATTAAAAACTCTGAAGTAGTTAAAATATTCATCTCGCCATCAATTCTATTTGTAAGTTTTGTTTAGTTAGCAGACTCCTCAAGTGACAGGCAATGTTAAAGTTCAGCCCAAATTCTGCTCCAGGAATCAACATCTCCCAATGACAAGGCAGAGGGATTGGGGGTGAGGTCACTTGCTGTCAACTTATTCAATGAATGAGAAAGTATGACTCAATGGAGCAGAAAGAAGAATGGTTATTTCTCATTCAAAATAAAACCTTTGATTATCATAGAACTTCATGAGAAACAAAACCCAAACTATATTTTCCATTAGAATTTGCTGATTCTTGTACAGCACAGGTAGTATGTAAAGTTAAGGTATACCTATAAATAAGTAAGAGTTAATGAAAATTTCATCACCATCTCAAGATGTATGAACAAGAAAGGTATATCAACTGTTACATCAATTCTAAGAACTCGTGAGAAAAATATTACATACAAAGATAATGTTTAAATATGTCAAGACTAATGAGGATAATTTTCTGCTATTCTCAGCACATAATTTGGAATCTATTACTTGATTAACTCTGAGATTGGAATTTTGTAAACTAAATATTAAGCCAGGCTCTGATTCTAATTTTTAAAAATAAAGTTACATAGTTCAGGTTTCTTGGGGGTAAAGTAAAGCAAAATCCACTTTAGCATACATACAGCTATGTCAAGGAAAGGTTAGCAACTTTTGTTGAGGGCTTTGGATTCCATAGAGTGCATGCTGGAGTGATCTGAAGATCTATGGATTCACCAAAACTCACAGAGACCTCCAGTTCTAACCAAACAGACAGTTGTCCAAATCAAGTCATGCACTTAAGGTTTATATGAAACACAAATAAATTTAATGCTTTGACTAGGGTGCTCTCCCCAAGATATCTTATTATATACATGCAAATAGTCCAAAATCCAAAAAACCCAATTTGAAATCCGAAACATTTCTGGTTCCAAGCGTTTTGGGAAAGGGATACTTAACCTCTATTTCCAAATTCATTCTGAGGGAAGAATTGCCATCAGGCCAAAACCATGAAAAAAAAAATGATTACAGGAAAACTATAGACAATTATCTTCATGAACACAGATGCAAAATTCTTAACAAAACTTTACCTAATCAAATCCAACAATATATAAAAATGATAATCCAGCATGACCATGTGTAGTTTATCTCAGGAATAAAAAGTTGATTTGGCATTCAAATTTCAATCAATGTAATTCACCATATTGACAATATATATATATATATATATATATATATATATATATATATATATATATACATATATGTATACACACACACACACACACACACACATTACTTTAGATTTGGAAGAAGTGACTGACAAAATCCAGTATCCATTCTGGATAAAAATTAAGCAAACTTTGGAAGAAAACTTTTTCATCTTGATAAGGGGCATCTGCAAAAGCCTAGAGCTAACATGTGACTTAAAGAAAAGACTGAATTTATTTCACATAAGATTAAGAACAACGCAATGGGGATAGGGTTATAACTCAGTTGGTTGAGTGCCTGTCTCACATGCACAAGGCACTAGGTTCAATCCCCAGCACCACAAATAAAAAAAAAAAAATCCCATAAAGCAATGAAGCCAGCCCTTCCTACATTCCACATCTATTCAACACTGTTATGTGGGTTCTACACAGTATAATAGTCAAAAGAAATAAAGAACATCCTATCAGGAAGAAAAAAAGACCAGCTTTAACTGCATCTGGAATGTTCATCTAACATGTAAAAGCTTAGAGGATAATGAGTTTACTAGAACAATTTTGTGAGTTTAGCAAGTTTGCAGGATAGAAGTTTGATATGTAAAATTTATTTGTATTTCCATATACTATCAATGAATGAACAACTGGAAACTGGAATAAAAAAATTTAATAGCAAAATGTGAAATTCTAAAAGATGAATCTGACAAAAAAAATGCTAAGACCTAAACATTTAAATTTATGAAGTATTGCTTAAAGAACATATGCAGACTGAAATAAATGGAGAGTTATCAATGGATCAGAATATTCAATATTAATAAGAGACAAGCCTTCCCAAATTAATCTCTAACTTCTTTGCAATTTCAATTAAAATATATATGAAAATGCAAAGAACTCAGAAAATCCAAAGCAACTTTAAAAAGGAGAACAATGCTGGAGTTATACTACCTGACTTCAGAGACTTACTGTAAACTCACCATTGTGTACATTCACAGGACTGGGTTCTTAATTAGAATAAGATATATTCCATGCTTGTGTAATTATATCAAAATGGACTCTACTGTCATGTATAAGTAATGAACCAATTTTTAAAAAGCTCGAAAATATCTACTATGGTTTGGATATGGTTTGTCAGCCATCGATTGATGTGCTAAAAGATTAATCCCTCAATGTAACGGTTTGAAAGTTGGTAGAATGTTTAAGAAGTGGGGCCTGGTGGGGGTGATTATGTCATAGGAGCACTATTCCCAGATGTGATTAGTGGTAGACCCTTGGGAGTGGCGCAGTCCTCATGGGACTGGCTTGGTTACTGACAGAGTGGATTGCTATGAAGCAAAACCACCCCACAGGTTTGGTTTGCTCCACACATGCTCTCTCACCACTCCTGCACATGCTTCTTCCATGTGATGCCATTGCTGTAGTTTGACAGAGAAGCAAGTCCTCACCACATGTAGCCACCTGGTTTTGAACTTACAGCCTTTGGAGCTGTGAACTAAATAAACCTTTCTTTATAAATTATTATACAAAAGATAGTGTGGCAGTGACTTCAAGATAGACAAGAACAGGGAGTCCAGAAATAAACCAACCATGTTGGATCAGTTGGATCCACTGATTTTTGAAAGTGTTTTAAAGACAATTCAGAAGGGAAAACAACTTTTCAACAAATGGTGCTGGAACAATTGGACATCATATGCCAAAAAAAAATTTATTGTTGTTTCCATCCATCTCTTGTATGACATAAGATAATTAATACAAAACAAAACTTGTAGGAGAAAACATAGGAAAATGTCTACATTCAGTTAGGCAAAGAATTCTTAGATATGACACCCAAAGAATGATTAAAAGAAAAAAGAAAAAAATTTGGACTTCATCAAAATTAAGAAACCCTGCTCTTAGAAAATCATTATTATCAAAATGAAATAATTATCCTAAACTGGAAAAAATAATTGAAAATCATCTATCTGATAAAAGACTTTGATCCAGAATATATAAATTAAAAAAACACAAAACTTAATATTATGAAACCAAACCTAAACTAAAATATATTGGAATAGACATTTCACCAAATACAAATACAAACAAATAATATATAAATGCAAACAATCATATAAAGAGATGCTCAATACCCTCAATCATTAGAGAATTAAAACTATAATCCACTACAAATCTGTTTGAGGTTATAATATTAAAAAGCTCGACAAGACCAGGCATTGGATAGGATGTGAAGCCACCAGAACTCTCACACATGCCAGTCTAAATATAAATGTCACACCACTTTGGAAAATCATTCACCCATCAGTTAGTGTTTGAAATGTTGGACACACACCTACTGTTTGATCTGGCCATTCCATTCCTAGGGAAAGGAAAGCAAATGTTCTCCCCAAAAATGTATACATAAACGTCCCTAACTTTGTTCTTTATAAAAATTTATTTGTAATAGTCAGAAACTGGAAATATCCTAATATACATCAACAGGTAAATGGATAAGCAGAGAGAGAGAGAGAGAGAGAGAGAGAGAGAGAGAATATGAATGTGTGTATACTGTGTCTATGTATTTCCACAAAATTATAGTATGCATCTATAGCCATAAATTATGGTGTAGACATAAGCATACATTCATCTACAATACCATTGCTGGACACATCCATCTATAAAAAGCAATTACAAACTTTTGGAGGTGGTAGATATGTTCTTTATCTTAATTGTGATGATGATTTTATGAGTATATGTGTATATAAAACTCATACAATTGTACACCAAAACTATATGCAGTACACTGTATATCAAGTATAACTCATTAAAGGTATTTTTTAAAACAAGAAAGCTCAGACACTCTTGCCAACAACATGCCAAAGCGATATTGATGGGAATACCCTATCTCATGAACTCCCACTTCTCAAGCTGCACTTCTTTGCCTTCTTTCTCCATGCCAGGGCATCCTGACGTCCACTTTATCTTTCTGTTTGAATTTGAATAAAATTGTTGATGAAGGAAGAAGCACCTGCAGATTAGGTCCCAAGTCTTTCTGCCCACCAGAAGAGAGAGCTTTGGTAGGCTTTGGAAAAAACAAAAACTAAACCCTAAAAAGGAAGAAAATAATCCTGATTTATTACTTACGTTACAAGGAGCGATCTGGCAGAAAACAAAACCAGCAGTTAATCTGCCAAGCAGGAAAAAAAAATGCAACCCCTTTGTTGGTTGTTATGAAGCATTCAGCTGTTTTATGGTGGGAGTCTATCAAATTCAATACATTTTACATGATTGCAAATTCCTTAAAATATGAAGATGCTGTAACCACGTAACAATGAGGGACCGTGGTACTTTACAGTAACAAATTTTGTTATTCTTTGTAAACTCTACTGTTTTATTTTTAATAGTAACAAGACACAAAATGCTATCAATGTTATTCTGATATAAATGAATATGTGTGCTTTAATGTGCACAGGAAAAGACAAGATTGCCTTGGCTTTGTAAGTCAGGCATATAAAATACCAATAAGACAATCTTAAGAGTAAAATCTGTCTATAAATATCTATGATAATTTACCATAAATTACACATTATTTCTGCCCCCATCTCCACCCCTCAGTGGAATAAAAGTCTTTAACTAAAGATGTAGAATGAGAAGAGATTGTACACTTCTTTATTTTTTTTTTTCTGCGTAAGCTCTATTAAATGCAACTCTAAGTAAAGCAGCTATCTGCAGGGTAATGTAAGATGACACTTGGGATCCCCCAGGAGTGTTTCAATTATCAGCAAGGAGCCTAGCTTGGAAGTGGAATGCTTGCTCACTCTTTGGTTGGGACTATACTGTTGATTCACAAGTTCCCTATGGACTGTGGTTACCCCACCCCAAGCCCTCTATCTCCCAGTGCCTCAGTAGTATTGCCCCAAGGCCTCACTCCTGAGCCACCTACTATCTCCAGACACCCTCCTGGCTTTCTCCACAACCTACATCCTAACCAGGAACTCTTCTTCCACTCAGAGTGCATGATGACCCCTATGAGGACCTCATCCATTCTGCAGTTTTTAATTCTATCCTCTGTGACATACTTGACCACAGAACCAATATTTTCTTCTATTTTCTCACATTAAATGTAGCTTAGTTTTTCTTAAGCTCAAAACCTTCCTTCTCCAGTACCAGGGCCAGGGGTCCTCAAAGACTTGCTCTCCTTCTCTTCTGCCTCCCCAGGTCCTGGGACTGCCCCTCTCAGGAGTTCCTGAACATCAAAGGCCCTGTTTTCTTCACTCCCTCCACTTTATTTAGAAACTTCAGGGATGGCTCTGCCATAATTCTCAGAAGCATTCTACTCATTCAAGATGATAACTTCTTTAACATCTGGCCCTTCCTGATAGTTCTCAGCCTTGTGCAACACAGGTGAGGGTTCCAGATTTGCAATGTCTGAGATGTCCCTTGCTAATCACAGTTGACTGTCCACTGCCCACCTCTCCCCTCAACACACCTGTGCTACTAACCCTCAATAGGTTTACTGTTAGTAACTTTGAAGATTTAGCTTATGAGATGAAGTCACAAAAATCAAGAAAACAGCCACTGTCTTCAAAAATAAAAATTTCTCTTGGACTTGGGATATAGTTCAATGGTAGAGCACCTGCCTAGAATCCTGGAATCCCTGGAATCAATATCCAGTACAAAAAAAGAAAGAATGAAAAGGAGAGAAAAATTTTCCTTTTGATTTAGGAAAGCAACTCCATGTATGCCAATTTTATGGTTATCTAGCCCTTCACCATCTGGTTCCACTGTCCTTCATTTCCTACCTTCTCCTTATTTTCCCTCAGTCCTGCATCTCCTTCCCACCTGTAACCCAGGCTTGTGAGCCACCCCCAGGCCACTTTTTCCTCTGCAAACATGTGTCTCTGTTCATGGTGATCTCTCTACTCGGAAAGTTGCACCCCTCAGTCCCTTCTTCAAGGTCTGGATGGAATGCTACTTTCTCTTTGAATCTCTTCCCAGCCCTCTTAGCATGGTTCCTCCTGATTTGTATACTGTGAACTGCCCCCTATGTATCAGCAATGTGTTAGGATGTGCAGGTCCATCAAGAAGCATAACAAAAGAAGGAAGGAATTGACAATAAACAAGAAGGATAAACAGTACAGTAATCTATTATTAAAAGTGCTGTAGAAGAGAAGAGCAGTGGGCTGGGGGTGTGACTCAGTGGTAGAGCACTTGCCTAGTATCTACGGGGCACTGGGTTCGATCCCCAGCACCATATTAAAAAAAACCTAAATAAACAAAATAAGGCAAATATATATATATATATATATATATATATATATATATATAGAGAGAGAGAGAGAGAGAGAGAGAGAGAGAGAGAGAGAGAAGAATAGGGAGTGCTAAGAGTTGGAAGGGAAACAGCAATGTTGAAATTGGGGAAATTGGGTGGTCTAAGAAGTCATGCTGATTAGGTGAGCTCTGAGGAAACACCAAGGAACTGAGGAAGGGAACCTGCAGTTGAAGAACAGCAGGATAGTGTTGATTGCCAATACCATGGTGTCCAGGGTTGGACAGTGAATTCTGTGAAGAGAGAGGCTATTTCTTATACATGTTTTGCCTCCAGCTTCCCAAAGAGTTCCCAACACCTGGCAGCAGTTTAAAAAAAAAAAAAGAAAAAGATGTATGAACTTAAAAACCTATAGCATGCTCTGCTTATTCTTTTCTGGGTACATTTTGCATTTTCAGATGACTTTTCTCAGGGGTAACATTACAAATAGGCAACTGAGTAAAAGATGATGAACTTCAATTACCATAAAAGCAACATACTCCATGCTTTCAGGGCTTGTAAAATAGTTGAAAAGGTAACTGTCCTTGTTGTGGATATATGAAACCTTTAAGCTAAATTCTTGGCATTCTTGAACACATCTAGAAGTGTCTAATAAAATGCAGGGGAAAAAAGTTTATTTCTTTTGCATGGCACTTTCTTAATGCAAATGACCAGGAATTTTATGCAATGAATTATCCTTGAACTCAAGTGATTCTCTGCAGTTCTGTATTTAAAAAAAAATCATTGTCGTTTCATTTTAAATGTATTCTATGAAAATACTACAATTTCCCCCTTGTACAAAAATTAACCTCAAATCTATATTTAAATTATATTATTGGACTACTAAATGGCTACAATACTCTATCAAATGCAGTAAATTTAAGTCAGTGACACCTTAATGACACATTATGTATCAGTCTCAATAAAAATCTCATAAGCTAGCAACCCACAACAACTTCTGTACAGAGAAGCCTCAAAGAATGAACTAAAGTGACTCACACAAAAGAAGAAGGAAGGATTCATCGATAATTAGATGACATCAGTGAAGAGTAAAACAACCTCTAGAACATCTATTTCAATTATGTTGTTGAAGAAATAATCACATTTTATAGTGAGGATATGTATTAGGTACTTGCTTGCAAAGATGACCTCAATTCAATAGCTAAGAAGAAGGAGCAGGTTCAGGATAGGTCCTTCACATTTTGGAACCATGTTTACAATTCTAAAAGGAGCCTACATACACAGGCCAGAACTACACTTTAGTTATTATTAAAGCATTAAGTATCCTTGTTACAATGATAGGTTACCAATAAAACAAAACATGTATGGTTTTCCTGTCAATCTCTGGGTAAAATTGTTTTTGTATAAACATAATGATTTTTTTTTATGTCCTTGAGGGTTCTTTTTTTTTTCCAACGCTGTGGAGCAACACATAAGGTTTTTTTAATGCCAATTTCAATCAATTACTCATGGCTGGCCAGATCATTGTACTAAGAAGAATGTAGGCCAAATCGGCTATCAGCAGGCAAGATTGCTGTGATCAATTATTGATGTCTGCCATGGGCAAGAGTTAGTGGTTTCACATATGCTACTCTTGGCTTCAAAGGATAATAGTACCTTATTGTATGATGCAGGCATTTGCAAGAAGAGAAACCTAGCTTGAGATCTGGAAAGAATGGAAAAACAATAGGAAGAGAATAGGCAGTTGCTTTGTTCAGCTGTCTCTCCTCACTTGTAGATAATCTTTTTGCTAAGTCATGCATTTATATCTTTTGTTTTTAATAAGGCAGAGTAAAATTATCTACCTCTCAGGACATTAAGAAATGAGAGAATGATACCACATCTGTTGGGGTTTGAACAGGAAAGCAGGATCCACTCCAAGTATTTCAAGCAGTAAGAGATTTTATCCTGGGCTCTGTAGCAGAATACAATAATGGAAAAGGGTCATCACACAGTACTGGAGGGTTTCTGTGCCACCCTAAAACTCTGGTTGGAGTGTGTAGGATAGGACTCAGATTAGAGATTGTCTACCTGATCTTTAATAAGGAAAAACTGTATTAGGTTTAGCATCTAATGCTGCTATTCTAGACTTACAGGTTGGTACTAGGATATCAAAAGGGAATGGTGGAAACAAGAATTTTCAGCTTGAGACAGAATTGATGAGCCCCAAATAATCAGGGACTCTGCATGCCAGCTCCCAGGAAGCATTTGCTGCTGTGACAGGCAGACGGGGCATCAGCAGTTCCCCTCACTCCTCCAATTTCTTCCATCTCCATTACCTAGGAAAAGCTTAGACTCTCTTGCTTTACCTTCCAAACTCTGTAAGGATCTCCAGGGATATGTAGCACTTAGGAGATAACAATTTATCATAACCACTGTCCCCATTTTCTCTCTTATCCCCAAATGACATGAAATAAAAGCACACAAAAGTAGTTTTCAACTTATATTTACAGCACATTATGTCAGTAAAATAGACATGGAACAATTGTAATTATACCTCCAGTTATACTTACTGATCTTTCCAAATAATTACAGAGCTTAGATCATGCCCTCTCCTCACCTCCCACCTCTAATTCATGTTGCTCTGCTGACACTGCCCTAGATATCGTTGAGCTTTATTGAAATCCCTTCACTGAAGAATTGATGGTTAGGGGTCTATTGTTTTCCTTTAACTTTGTTTTTCATGGATTTGATACATATGAGCTTAAAAAAATAAAATCAGCATTTGATGATGGTTTTGTTACCAAATTTGAATTTTTTAAGGAAGAAAAAAATGAGAACATCAATAAAGGAGATTTCCATTAAAGTGGCAATTTCAAGAGAAATAGGCAAAAACATTATTTTATAAAAACATTTTTTTTCTTATTAAAAATTATCTTGGTTGAGACATTTAAGTGTAGATTTCTGAAAAATTAACAATCAAGGGCACTTGTGTAAGAGCCCAGGACAAGATAAAAATAATGTAGTATCTATCATTATTATATCCATTGTTACTATTTAACACCATTCCAGAAGTCTTAGCCAATAATATAAGAGAGGAAAAAGATAAAAGTGCCATAAGTTTAGGAAGAGAAGTAACAAGGCTTACCTAGAAGATATAAAACAAAAACCAAGTCACGGTGTGCCATTTGGTCCCACAATAAATAGCATTAAATTGTTAGAAGTTTAAACAGTAGTGACAAGTTTAAAACAATATTGTGATATATATTATTTGGAAGGACATTAAGGAGCAAAAGACAACCAACAGAAGTTGAAATTTCAAGAAAAGGCAGTATATTATTAAGTTATTACATTAATATATACAACTTTTATGATTATATGTTAAGAAGTAAATTTTTAATAAAAGAGCACTGTTATCAAAACATTTAGAAACATGAACAGAAAAAGTAATAAAAAATGGCTTACAAGTATTGGTCTCTAGGGCTGGTGGATGGGATGGAATGGAGAGGGCTGTGATTTTTTTTTCATTATATACTTTTTACTATTATTTTCTATTGGCTTATTTAACTATGCATATATGCTTTTTGTGGAAAAAAATATTGATTCTCCTATACCAACAACAGAGTTTCTCAAAAGAATAGGGTACATTCATGAATGTAACATGAAGTTTGTTACATTATAATTGAAAAAATATTCACATTTACTGTTAAAAGTGACGGAGGAACATTTTCTTTTTATTTTATAAATTTAGACTTTGTAAATTTGACTATGAGGTATATATTATTGTATAATTAAAAAATGTCTTAATCCATGACAATGCACTGAACATATTGTAAAATTAATGAAAATCTACCATAAAGTGTCCAGAACTAGGCAAACAAAACCAATAGCTTTCTTTGTATCCTTAATAATCATAAGAACATGTAATAGGAGAATTTCATAAAATTCTAGCAATAAGACAAATGCACATATGCTGTAACGTTGTATAGAAAGTCATGTAAAAACCTTTAAGTAGAGAGGCTAACCATGTTCCTAATTGGAAAACTTAATATTACAAGCATGTAACCTTTACTAACTTTAACTTACAGACTTAATGCAGACTGCTACAAAATTCCTAAGAGAATTTTCTGTGAAATTTGTAAGTTTGATTCCAAAATCCATCTGGAGGAGTAAATACACAGATTAGCTAAAAGAAAATTCTGGAAAAGGACAATTAGAAAGAACTTGCTCTACTACATGCAAGCTGTGTTAAAACACTTTCAGTAACTTTCAAAATGTGGCCTTGGAGCAGGACTACATAAAAAGACAAATGGAAACAGAAGGAAAGAAAACTAGCAATTCCCGTTCAAAAAGTTTGGAAAACACTGAAAAGATTCTACATTTCTCTGATGATAGGAAAAATAACAAGCAATGAGCTACTTGTTGCCAGATTTGTTGACACTATATTAAAAAAAAAATAACACCCATGGAAGACAATTGGGGAACCATGTTCTCTCATGCCACTGATATCAGCAACATGATCCAACCATTCTGGTGACAATTTGGCAGAAATTCTACATATGCAATGTGCTTAAATCTTGACCCAGCAATTTTATTTCTGGAACTCTATGCCAGAGATATATTCATATATATGCACAATAATATTTGCCACCCAAAAAGCCTAGAAATTACCTGTCCATCATCACCAGAAAGATCATAAACTATGTAGCCATAAAAAATATAGTAGAGTATTATATATCTACACACAAAAATCTCCAAAGGTACACTGAAAGTAAAAAAAAAAAATCAAATTACAGAAAAATATGTATAGTATGTTGCAAGTTATTTTTGCATATGATATTCTATATGCATATGAATGTATATAAATGCATACAAAACATCTTATAAGAATATGCATAAGATATTTATCAAAATTTCATTCTTAAAAAGAGAGTAGGATAGGGCAGAATGATAAAGACAGAAATTCACATTTACTTGGTGAAGTAAATGTGAATTTCTGCCTTTATTATTATTATTATTCTACTGTAAGTTTGAGATTTTATTTGGAAATTTGTAATTAGACATTTTATGCTGCAATATATAAGATATTTTAAACTAATCTACCAAAGAACAAAAGCTCATGACATGTATATCTTTATCAATTTTGTTTTAGTTAGAATGTTACTTTCATCCCCTGGAATGTTCATAAGGAAAAAATTATAATCAGAACAGACTTCAAAATTATCCATTTCATTTTCACTCTCAACATTATTTCAACATTTTCTTTTTCTCTCTCTCTTTTTCATTATTCTTATAAATTTCTGTGGAAAAGGAGACTGGGAAGAGAGAGAGGAGGGGAAAAAATTTGCAAAAGGTGTATGAAAAGTCCAATTGTATTCTCACTGCCAAGTTGCTAGTCACCTACCTCAGAGTGGCAGAAGACATCAACACCTTTGAAAAGGGCTCTTTTATTACCATAATACAGACAGGAGTCGGACTTGAGAAAGCTACCAATGAATGGAGAACACTGAGCAGCCTTCCTTGCACAGGATAGAGGCAGACAGGACCAGGGGACACACCTCCCCTCTCAGTTTTCTCTTAGCCTTTTCAGGTTTTGTCATAAAGATGTGCCAGCCCAGGCTTTGCCATTAAGTCTTTCTTATTATTATATGCCAAGGCCTCTTTGTAAAACTGCAAATCGCTATACAAATTGTTAGATGTGATTATTACCAGTTCCTGCAAATTACTTTTTAATGCCTTTTTTCCTTTCTCTAATCAACACCTCACCATAAAAATAAATACATGTTGGAAATTCAAATTAAACAACAACAATAACACCTTACCTAGTGCCTAATATGTGCAAAACTCTGAACAATAAACTGGGGAAATGAGAAATGAATAAGACATCGGCCTTATTCTCACCTCTAAAATCCCTAATAATGTAATAGTGAGAACAGATATGTAAACAACCACTTTAATTCCAGGCTGAATTCTATAAAGCTTTAATAACAGTATGGCTCACGGAGAGAAGGGCTATTTCCAACCAGACACTCTAGAAAGTTGTTGTGTGGAAGCGACATGTCATCTCTACCTGGGGGACCCATGACATGAAAGAATTGAGGGTGAGAAGTGTCAGTACCCTGGTGATGAAGTTTGATGTAGGGGAGCAGTCCAAGGAAGAGGGCTGCAGATTTAATGAATGCGAAAAAACCTGAAAAAGAAATCTGGGCAAAACCATCAACAGCATCTCATTAGACATCTCTGTTCATCTGAGGATCCTGTGGGTTTCTTTGGTTCTGGCTTGGGATTTGTTTCTTGTCTATAGAAGCTATACAGTATGAGGGCTTCCCTGTATCTCATTTTATTTACTAAAGTGGGCATTTTTAAATCAACTCCAAACGCATTATTCTTACCAAATCACTTTGTTTCTAATGTGTTCACACACAAAAAAGTTATTCCCACTTTAGATGCTGATGGAGTGTGCCTTGCTGGGGCCACCAGGAGAGACAATTTCAGTTATCATCTGCTTTCTAAAGCAGTTTGGAAGTCAGGAGATGAGAAGGAAGGCCCTGGAGCTTGTGTCAGCCAACGAGAAAACAGAAATGGGCTGTCAGACGCACTCTGGGTAGAGTATGAATGAAGTCATTTTGGGCTCCCTAGAAAATATTTTTATTTAAAACCCTCTTCTCTAAATACATATGCAAGTCCCAACAAGCTGGGATACACCCTATACAAATCTTTGGTGTTAAGTCAAAGCAAGGCTACTTTATCAAGTCATTTTGTAATGAGAGCAAAAAAATTTTAAAAACACACACACCCTTACTAAATTCTAAAAAAGACTCACGCCAGAGACGTCTTTATCAAGAGAAGGTACAACATCAAGGATTCTCTTGGAAAAAATAATGTTTTCTTGACATTTTGAAGACTCCAGTTGTGGAAATGGTTATTGAGGCTGGTTGAAGAGGCAGGTTCAGAAGCTGTGGGAAGTCACTCTCTAATTGTATCAGGCAGGAATCTTGAGTTCAATCTCCAATCTTGGAGTTGATTAGTGGAAGGTACACAGTGGGAATCCCATGAACACCTATTGGCAGCCTGGTTGTCACTGATCTGATGTCCTTTTTATTTATTTTTTCCCCTCAAACAGTGTTCTTTTTCTCTTCTGGTTATTAAAAAATATATATGTAATTCTCAATGGCAAGTTGAGAAATGAAATAAAGCTCATCCATAATCTTGCCATGTAGACATAACAATTTTGTTTTGATATGTCCCCTCTTTCCTGAGCTATTCCAACACTTTTGAAATATTAACTCATAAGATACACCATAGGGTTTATCTGATGATGAATATAAAAAGGAAAGAGACCTATCCATACAAAGTGGAAAAAGCATCATCCTTGCAAAATCATAGAAACTATATTAAACTATGTATATAGATTAAGTTCCTTAAATTTGCTCTCTAAATGCAGTTAAGGCAATACAGTAGAAAATACAATAAAAACATTCTTTTAGGGAAAGATCTTCATTATTGGAAACATGTTCCTCAGTCACAGTACAAATGCTCATTCTGGTTAAACAAGGCTGAGTGATTCCCCACTTGCTTCTCGGCAATCTTGGGACATGATGAAGAAATTGTTACCTGAGTAAATTTTATAAAGGCTGCAGTAGGCCGAACACAGAGAACAAAGGAAATAGCAACAACATTCAAAGCAGCAGTGAAAAGCAACATAATTTAATTCCACCAGCAGATTCTTCCTTGGTGCTATTTATTTTGTCTTTTGAAGGATTTAGAGATTTCTTTCTAATTGCAAAAAAAAAAAAAAGCTGAAAACCTAGATATTTTAATGCTTCTAAATTTGACATACATATCAAATGTATATTTGATTTTCAATTAATTCTGCAAATATCCAATTCGATCATGAGAGATTAGAATGAAATGCCAGTTAAATTTACATATGATGTTCAAGGTTTCTGGAGAGTTGTGTTTTTATTTGTTTTCATTTCATGGAGACTGTCATTTGCTGAATATTTGCATAAATTTTCACTTAAAAAGAATCTTTCAGTAAACACAACTGGAATATTTAAGTGTGTAACATATTCACAAAGAAGCACAGTTTTGGGCATCAGTGAGAAACTCATCCGATGGACAAAATCTCTGCAAAGTACCTGGACCTCAAAAGTATAAGGACAAGTTTGACCCACTCAGAAGATGGCTTATAGTGTATTTATCTCTGCTGGTCTCCTGGAGTTATAATGATTGCTGTCAGCAGGGATGCCCTTTCCTCTCACAGAGCTGACACTGCTGAGTACAAATTAAAGCAAAATCAGATTTTTTAGTCTCTGAAAGGGTTGTGGCCATGGGGGAGGGGCAGGATCTCTCCTTCCATATCTTTCTTCTCACTGTTGTGAGTTTGTCAAGGAAACTCACACCAGAACTTAAACAGAGATGATGCAGACTGACTAGGGGAGTTTCTATTGCATAGTGAAGTTAAAATGAGACGATCACAACTGACAAAATTGCTAAAGTTCCTTACAATTTCCTCCATCATTATGGAAACAACAACAAAATATGAACTATAGCCTTTCTCAGTTTAACTTTATTCTCATAGCTTAATTAGTTAAAACTAAAAATGTGTGATGCTCTGTTATAGATTTTCCAAAAGATTAAGTGTGCAAATTTCTTTTTTAAAAAAAATGCATGTCACATTTAAAACATTGAAAAATGGACAGGTATAACAGAATTCTAGAATTCTAAATACAAAATTGGGAATTCTAGCATTAAGGTTTTAGGATTTCACAGTGGCAGGAAAAACCAAGTGTCTTCAAATCATTTGATGAAAAGCTCAACATAAATGCAACATTATTATTCTCATATTCACATTTTTCTCTAGCTTCATGGTAATTCACACTAAAAATGAAAGTCAACCCCTCTTCTGACTAAAGCCTTAATTGCATAGAGGTATGCTAATGTGGTAATGACAGATTATCAGATGTCATTCCTTTTACAAAATATCTTACAAGACAGTTACTAGTATGCTGTGAAATATTAATAATTAAAAACAAATCACACTTGTCAAAATAAATACATTTGTCTATTATAATATCCTCATTTCTTTATGTGCTCTTGTTTTCTGAAGTGGCAGGTGTCAAAGTGGATCTTTTTGTTGTAGTACATGTATCCAATTATGCACATGGCTTAGAGAAGGACTGACAGCAGATTGAAATGATTAAATGCAGGCAAAAAGTGATACAGCAAAAGAGGTGAATTCTCCAGAATTATTATTCTGGGAGAATCAGACAACAGAATGAGTCCCAAACTGGAAATAGTCCATCAGTGACACTAAACCAATGTCTTTACCTGGATATTCTCACACCCAGTACAGAGCGTGGAGAGAGGGGTCTGGGCACATTGATGTGCATTCATTAGTAAGGGGAAGGATATCAATGTTCCCAGAGAGATTGCATTTATTATACAACTTACTGCACAAATTCAGTAACTGGTTCCTCGGTTCCATATTTAATTTTTAAATCCTTCATTAATTCACATAATTTTCTTACATATCAAAATGGAAATTAGCCATTTTCCTCTGTTTCTAAGGTTTTACTTCCTCATTCATTTCCATTTTCAAAATAAGTCAGAGAGCCAGTGCACTAGGTTTGAATGAGGCTGCTAATTGCCAAGAGGATGAGGGTGTCCCAGAGGTCTGCCTGGAGCATTCATCTCTGAAAGAAGATGCTTATAACCTCATTTGTTTTCTGTTCCCAAAGCTTAATAAATTACAAACGGGATGGACTTCAGCTGTTCCTAAGAACATAGGCATAACAGTACATAAAATATCATAACTTCTTTTATTGTTTATTTAATTCAGGCCATGACAACAGAGTGACACTGCTCACCCAGAAGCACGGGTAGCCCCAGTCCTGTGGTCTTCCCTGTAGAAAGACATGGGTTCTTTTCCCTTTTGATGCTCTTTCTCCCTATTTGTATGTGCAGCATAGAGAAGGGGAGGAAAAGAGTGAGGGAAACCCTAAGTTCATGGGGAAACCATGAACTTAAACAAGTGGCGACACCCTGGTCCTACTAGGGAACAAGGGCTCTCTGCTAATCTTAACACTGTGCTTCCAGCAAGTCCGTTTCCTACATGCCTGGTATTCATTTGAGAGTGAATAATAATGTGGTAATTAATAATTCCTTTCAAGACCATATGATGCCCCCTACTTCTAAGATGTCTGTAAGAAATTTGATTTTTTTTCTTTCCAAAATATTTTTAGTTGTCGATGGACACAATACCTTTATTTTGTTAATTTAGTTTTACCTAGTGCTGGGAATGGAACCCAGGACCTCACACATGCTAAGCAAGCACTCTACCACCAAGCTACAGCCCAAGCCCCTGTAAGAAGTTTGAGATAAAACTTCTGCCTTGAAACACAAAAGACAGTGTTTTCCATCATAATACCATGTCTGATTATAATCTGTAATGATCACAGGTGTGTTTTCCCAAATATGTTACGTATTACTTCTTCCAGGTGTAAAAAAAAAAAAGAAGCTTTTGTTCTTTAATTTTATATTTTAAAATGATATTCTCCTAAAATGAAGATTTTTTAAAAATCTAAAGATAAGGTCTCAAATGCAAATGCTTTTTAAGGGTGACAGTTATTAGAGATCTCAAGATTCTACCTCCCCCTCCCCCCTGCCATGGTTGTTCTTTTCCTGAAAAAGAGAAAAAAAAAATGTTTCGTGACCTTTGTTCATAAAAAGACTATACACATATTATTGCGTACTGCAATCCAGAACCAACACCAGCAGCCGGGCTGGAGATTCTTATCCTCCTGATCCATGTGTCAGGGACAACTCTGTGCATAACCTCACTGAGCACTTGGCAGAATGGACGGATGATCTAAAAATGAAACTTGAAGAAATGGGTCTTGAAACACTTTTCCTAAAGAAACCTGGACCTGATTTGACAATTTCTACCCAATCATGAGATCTAAAGGGCCCACGGGACCACAACCAGGTGCTCAAACTTGGAAATATCTGCTTTGCCCACCACTGGCTCAGGAGGGCAGAGAGGTGGCAGAGGATGTAGGTCTGGGAGGGAGGGGCTCTGCAGGTCACTCTATAAATCCTGTTCCCCGAGGCACACGGAACTTCAGTTTTAGCACAAGCCACAAAACCATGACTTATTACACTTGCACGTGACAAATGGTGGAATGGGAAAAGAGTCACACAGGAGACAAAACAATTTAGACGTTCACTCATGTACCGTTCTAATTCTTGCCTGAGCATTCCTCCTTAGAAGGAGCGGGGCCATTTCGGCATGTCGTAGGGATAGGCAGATGTCTAATTCAAGGCTCTCAAGGCCCATCAGCTCCCAGCAACCTCAAAGCTTCCTGTCAATGTTGTTAATGGCAAAGCTAAGCATGTGAGTGTATTCGGTCAGGGTGCTCCTAATAGCATCGTGATTGCCAAGTGATTGAGGACAATCATAGGGAGAAGACAGAAAATGGCCTATTAGGACTTCGTGGCCACCTCCCCTCCTCCCCACAGAGCTGCTTTCTTTCCACAGGCACAACAGGGCGGTGACCTACAGGAGACTGACTACAGCTTTTCCTAGTTCTATTTTCAGCCACTACAAGTTAAGAAAATCTAACATGGGGGTTGGGAGTCAGCATGGGAAGTGTATCCTCTTGCTATAAACATACGCCGTAGTGCTAGATATTTCCAAAGAATTGTTTGTTATAGCTCATTACTTGTATTCTAGCTGCAACTTCTCTCATTTTTGTTTTAACAATGCCTCTCCAACGCCTTAGCTTCACTGCACTGAGCTGAGGCACTAGAGAAAATTCTGGAGAGAGACCTGGATTGACCCCAGAGGCCACAGGAAAGATTTACTAAGATGCCCCTGAACATGGTGACAGAATTTAACAGACATATTCTCATTCTTCTATACTTTGAAGGAACCATAGGTGAAGTTATGCTTCCTTCTTTTCCTGAACACATCCAAGGATCTTTTGGAATGAATACCCCTTCCGCGGTTCAAACCACACCATTTGATCACACAGAAGTTGAGCTACTATAAAAGACAGAAGTGTCCAAAAATACAGACATGAATCCTGTTGTTTTGGTTATCTTGTCCTAGTTACATGATCCCTTGGGGAATCTTATAGGCCACCAAAACAATTTAAGCCTTGCCAATAGCAAAACAGTTGATGTTATAGAAGCAGTGAGATAAAAACAAAAATTTCTCAGTCATGTTGCCAGGATCAATAATGTAAAAGTTAATTTTTTTAATGTTCTGAGAATAAGCCTTGTTTCCCATCTTATTTGATTAGGAAACTCATTTCCCCCAAAGAAAACCTATTAACCTATTAACCATTCACAGCACACCAACTGTCACCTGCCAATTATAAAGCTGTTAGGAACACAGTGGTCTAGATGTTTCAGCCCATTCTGTCACAGAGCATAATCTTCAGGGTTTGCTAGAAGGAAGTTTGCCTTTGAGAAGGTGTCTTTAAGCTCACTCTCTACTAGATTCCTTTAATCTCAGAGTCAATCAGCTTTAGTAGTTCAGACTCTGGGGTAATTACCCTTATAAACTGAGTAAATTATATCTTTGCTCCTGTCTCCTCATCTCTAAAATGAGTGAGCATACAGTCATGCACTGTTTAATGAGGGGATACGCTCTGAGAAATGCATTGCTAGATGATTTTATGGTTGTTCCAACATCACAGAATGTCTTTATACAAGCAGAAGGTGCAGGTCAGCCACTCGATGAGGCCTTTTGATGCAATCAAAGGACACAGAAAGCATAAACTGGATGAGGCTGCTGCCAGAGGAATGCGGCACACTGTTCACAACAAATTTCTTTTTATATAACCGAGTAGCCTCTATTTACTATACTATAGTATAGTAAATACATAAACCAGTAACATCGTTGTTTACTAGAACTATTAAGTATTACGTACCCTCTGGCAATAGAGTAGGTTTGTTTCTCCAACACCACCACAACAGATATGTGGGTCAAGTGTTGCACTAGAACTTACAATGCCCACAACATCACTAGGTGATTAGAATTTTCCAGCTCCATTACAATCTCATGGGACCTCCATTGTACATGTGGTCCATCATTGAGTGAAACATCATTATATGACATGACACTGTAGATGAAATCAGCCGATCCATATGAGGGTTTTGCACAGTAGTTCTTCATCATCATTAATATCCAAGAAAGATTGACATGGATCCTCAAAAAATAAATCTCATCTTCATTCATCTTTAGGCCACTTCTTACCTTCATCCCACATGCTCAAAGAGTGCTTCACCCCACGTTCTGACTCAACAATGAGCAAAACCCTTGTTAGCTCAGGAGAAAATGACAATCTGGCTCTTAATCTCTTTCCTGTCTCTCTTATCATCTCAGTTAGTGAATCATTTTTAAGTATACAGGTGAGCAGAAATCTGTACCAAGTACTTTAACAACTGCTGTTTTCACTTTTGCACCAAGGTTTTCTACATTTGGAGATGAATAGTATCAAGTGTCTCCTGTGCTAAACCACAACCCTGCAGGGAAAGATTCACTAGCAACAACTCCACATATAACTGTGATCTTTCATCTTGGGCACTTCTGGTTTTGTGGGCTTTAACTAGACTCTGTTCTCTCTGCAGTTCACACACACACACACACACACACAAACACACACACAAAAAAAAAGCTATGAAATATGTAATACTGATTCCCAGATAATTCATTATTAACGTCCTCTGGATTCAACACCATACACTTCACTGGACTGGGCTCAGGTATTGGATAGGATTCTGGGGAGAGCCCTGGACTGACCCCAGAAGCCACAGAAAAGGTTTATTAAGATGTCCTCAAACATGGTGACAGATTATCTCTTAACAGTTGTGTAAGTTTCCTTTGGACACAGACTTGACATTATTTCCCCCCATTTATAAGGTAGGTCCTTTGATTTGGAAACAGTTTTAAACTACGTTTAAAATGCAAAAACAAGTATAGGACAAAAAATGCTCATCTACCCTTTTTCCAGTGCTATAGACTGGATGTTTGTGTCCCTTCAAAACTGATATAGTGAAATCCTAATCCCTGTGGTGACATTAAGAGGTGAGGCCTTTGGGTAGGGACTTTGTCACTAGGATGGAATCCTCATAAATGGGGTCAGTGTCCGTACAAAAGTGACCCAGAGGTCTGCCTCATCTCTTCCACCATGTGAACACCCAGCAAGAAGGTGGCCATGCATGAACCAGGAAGCATCCCTCCGCAGCAGACACTGAATCTACTGGCACCTTGACCTTGAACTTCCCAGGCACTAGGACTATAAGAAATAATTTCTGTTCTTTATAAGCTACCCAGTTTATGGTGTTTTACTGTAGCAGACTACATTGACAAAGACAACCAAATGTACCTAGTTTCACCATTTTTATCTATTGCTTTATCATTGTCTCCCTCCTTCCCCACTCCACATACACCTTTCTCTCATTTTTTTTCCTGGACCATTTGAAAGTAGGTCATGTTCCCTCTTTGTCCTCAAAATAAATTACATACATCAAGCCCTTTATCCCTTAAGAATAAAGGTATTCTCTTCCATGGCCACACTATAGTTAGCAACTTCAGTAAATTTAGCATGGATGTAATAATTCTATCTATTCCACAATGAGCATCCCAGATTCTATCAGTTGTCCCAAATGAGTCTTTTACACCATTTTTCTACTTTCCAGCTCAGGATTTGATTTGGTTCAGATATTTCCTTTATTTGTCAAGTCTCTACAGCCTTTAATATGGATCATTCCATAGTCTCTTGTGGTAATTTTCTGTGTCTTTACAGAACTGATATTTTTGAAGATATAGTTCCCCACACTCTCATTTATTATTTATTTGAATAGGATATTCCTCATTTCAAGTTTTCCAGAAGTTCCTTGGGATTAGACTTAGATATTATTCTAGGCTGGACCACCGCATGGGAATGTGTCCCTCTCAGGGCATCAAATCTAATGGTGTGTTGATACCAATTCATGTCTTCATACATGTACGTTGGATAATGATGACTATCACATTCTACCATCCTTGCCAGTTTATATACAACCAGAGATATGAAAAATTGTGCTGTACATGTGTAATAAGAATTGTAATGCATTCTGCTGTCATTTATTTTTGTAAAAAATCAATAAAAAAAAAAAAGCTAATGGTGTATGATCCAGCCCTCATTAGTGAGGTTCATTTTGATCCTTTGGTTAAAGATTTTCTCCTTCATAATTAACAAGCAGTACGTGGGAAAAATAATGTGAAACTATCTAAATATCCTATTAGTTATCATCAAAACTTCTCCCTAGGTTTAGCTTCATTTGCTCAACCTGCTTTGATCCAATCTTTATTATTACTTTTCCAAATCCTGCACACCCTCCAGTCCTCCACATACACCAGTCTGCCATCGTCATTCTCCCAGAATCAGGGCCCTCTTATTCCCCTATTTTTTTATTTTTATCATTATTTTTTATTGGCATAGTTGCATGAATTCCTAATGTTTTCAATAGTTAATGACATATGACTGCACCTCATTTCAGGGCTCCGATTGTTCAAGATTTGTCTAGGAGAAGCCCCTTCCTGCTAGCTCCTAGCATTTCCCCTTTTTTCAGTATCTCCTTTCTTTGTAGTATAACAAAGTCCAGGATCTTTGTCTATCCTGCCCCCACCCTAAAATCAACCATTTCTCTGTGGGCTTTTGGTTCCTTTTAGAACAGGTGAATGATATTAGAGACCAAAATATGGACACAAGGTAGGGTTAATGCTACCAGGTGCCTTTCCTTCTTATCTACTCAGTAAAAAAAAATCCCAGAAATATATAAAGATCTCCACATATGCATAATAAATACAATTATATATACACCCATATGTGCATATGCATATGACAAACAGAGACATATTTTATACATCATGAGTTCACTGAGATAACTCCAGTTCCTCTTTATCCCCATATGGCTCTTTCTTGCTTCCTCCAATTTCATATTTATGTGTCTCTTCCACATTGAATCCAGGGAGAACCCTGGATTCCAGAAATATGAACATATTTATTTATTTTCTCAATTTTATTATGTATCTAAAATAGCTTGAAAATTGCTTTGCCCATACCCAAAACAAACTTACTAAATAGTGTTGAAGATTTGAATGCAACCGCCACTCCATGCTTCTAAGATTAAGGACAGATAGTCAAATTCCGTGTTAATAAGTTACATAGATGTTTCCCTCCCTCCCTCCCTCCTTCCCTCTCTCTCTCATTGCTTCCTTTCCTCCTATTCAATGTAGTTAAAGTATTCATTATGAAATGCAGTACATTTATTTTAGTTTGCTGCCCATTCTCAGAAGAAATTATATTTTTTAATTTGCACATATTATCATGCTTTTAAAAGTCAAAACTGCACAAAAGGATTTAATCAGAGAACTGTCATTGCTTTCTATATCCCTCTGCCCTATTCTTTTTCAACTCCTTTACAACTAAACAATTTCATTGTTTTCTGGTTTAGTCTTCCTGTGTGTGTCTCTTAGTAAAGATAAGCAGATATTTACATATTTTCTAAATTTTCTACATTTCATACACATCAGAAGCATATTAATACACTTTCCACATAGCCTTTCTCACCTGAGTATAAATACCTTGGAAACCACTCTCTTGTGAAGGTCTTCCTCATATTTTATTTTTTTACAGATACATAATAGTGCATATATATATTCTATACTTTTGTAATCAATATCTATGTTTGGATGAGTAGTTTCAAATACTTTGCAAATGCTTCAATGAATATTTTATGCATATATACATGCATATGACTATGCGTGTGCAAATAGAAAGATGGATGTGGTATTGTTGGAGGTGTGCCTTCAGAGTACATTATGATGAGTGGCATTCCAGGTTAAAAGGCAAATGCATGTGCACATGTGCCAGATTTAGCAAACTGTCCTCTACAGGGAGGTACCACTTGCTACTCTCATCAGCACTGTAGCTGAGAGCCTCTTTCCTTCAGCATTTCTGACAGAATATATCATCACACTTCTAAGCTGGCAAATCAATGGATGAAAAATAGTACTGGTGTTTTTTCAATTTGCATTTCTCTTAGTATGAGTGGATTTGAACATCTTTTCATAAAATGTTCTCTGTGAATTGCTTTTTCCTTTCTTATGCCCATTTTTCTATAGGCATTTTGTTCATTTTCCCCTTAAGTTTTTTGTTTATTTGTTTGTCCTGGGGATTGAACTCAGGGGCGCTTGACCACCAAGCCACATACACAGCACTATTTTGAATTTTATTTAGAGACAGGATCTCACTGAGTTGCTTAGTGTTTTCCTTTTGCTGAGGCTGGCTTTCACCTTGATATCTTCCTGCCTCAGACTCCTGAGTCGCTGGGATTACAGCATGCACCACCACATCCAGTTTCATTTTCCCCTTAATTTTTAATGCACATGTATAACTTTATCAAAGATGAATGCTGGCGATATTTTCTCTTAGTAGCCATTTATCTTGCAGTCTCTTATGGTGATTATCTTTTTAAATGTTTTTGTTTGTTCTGCTTTTTGCTTTTTTATGTCCAAAGGTTTTATTTTTAATGTGGCTAAATGTATCTTTTGTTTTCTTTCAAATTATAATTAGCCTTTTTCTATTCCAAGCTTTGGAGGGATTCATTTAGTTTTTCTTCTAGTATGCATATACATTCATTTTTTTTTCTGTTTTAGATCTGTGACGAATTTGAAGTTTATTTTTCTGTGTGGTATGAGAAATGGGTCCAATTTTGTCATTTTAAAAAATGTTATTCAGTTTCCCCAATACTGTTTACTACAAAACATCATGTTTGTTTAGTGTTTTGATATAATAACTTTATTTTATACTGAATTTTTATATGTAATTGAATTATTCTGGAGTTTATATTCTATTTCATTGCTTTCGGTTTTATGGAGGCAGTTGCTGTGTTATTTGGTGCATACACTCTCATAACTACATTACTACTTTGTTGGAAATGTGGCTTCTAGTGTTATAAAGTATTTTTTCTTTCTTTTTAATACATTTTATTGTGAAGTCCACTTTTTCTGAAAACCTATATGATTTTTGTATTTACATGATTTTTAAAGTCACTTTTATTGTACTCTATGGTCACACTTTTAAAATATATTTTTAGTTGTAGATGGACACAATACTTTTATTTTATTTATTTATTTTTATATGGTGCTGAGGATTGAACCCACTTCCTCACTCGTGCTAGGTGAGCACTCTACCACTGAACCACAACTGCAGCCCCATTTAACACATTTTTAAATGACCATCATAGCTTTATCCTGAAAAAATATAATAAATAATCATCATTTGGATGTAAGATGTAGAGTTTACAACCTCTCTGATGTGGATTCTAGAGAACCAAGCGATACTGCAATTAATACATTACATAAACATTCTTTTGCATTTGTCATGCTGGTTATAATTCTATACTGAAAAATCTGGTTTTAGTTCACAGATTCTGATTAATATGTCATTCTGAATATCTTTGTATAGAGATTAGTTTTCCTGTTCCTTCAGTAATATTCTAGATGTACCTGAGAAGCTGTAAGACATTATAAGAGACCCAGGACAAAGTGAACATGAATGCGTTATCATTGTTCCAGAAGAGAAATCTGTATAAATGAAAATTTCAGTTTGAAGATACTACATGTGACAGCACTGAATCCCAACTGGTGACAGAACATAAGTCTAAGCCGCCTAGCTAGTTAGTAGAATCACTTCTATCACATGGGTGACTTTATGGCTAGTCAAGTGTTATTTTCACACTCGTATGTGAAGTCTGTTTCTGTGTGTACACCAGAGTGCCTTCTTCACTTTGCAAATACTTTCAGAAATGGAAAATTTGTATGCTCAAACAAGCCTAGGGTACACACATTGCACACATTTTTATCCTTCTTTTCCCAGGCTGTGTATGTGAGAAACAAAACATAAAGCAAAGCAAACTATTCTTCAGGAAAACATATGGGGAGGGCATGGAAAAGACACAGGGAAAGAGTGAAATGGATTTCAGTGCCTGAAAGTCAAATCGCTGGATGCCCATCACAGGGATGACTAAACACGTATGCGATGAACTGTCCCTCATAATCCTGCTCACTTGGGTTTGCTGTGCTTGTCAATCTACAGGACCCCAGATACGATGGCCACCAATGCCCAGGCTGACAGATGCCTTTGCTGACAAAGGTAGGAGGATGGGTGGCAAGTCACAGCAAGCAGATGTCAAGAGTGTTGGGGAGGTTATCTAGGCCTCCTGGATGCTGTTGAACTTGGTTTTTAGGAGATGCACATGCTTCTGTAAAATGGTATGTCATGATGTTGTGTGTGTGTGTGTGTGTGTGTGTGTGTGTGTGTGTGTGTCCATGCTCCAAATATACACATATATTCACTTAATTTTTTTAAAGATAAAATAGTCAAACGAGCCAAGCAGAAAATCACTCTGATGTAAACGCTGTTAAGAATTATGGGGGAAAGAAAATTCTCTCCTACAGGCTGGAGGGTGCTGCTCACTCACTGGCACTTCCATCAGGGTACAAACAACAGCAACAGCAGGAGCAGCAAGCACAGGCTAATTCGAAGGATGAAAAACCACACTCTGAAAATGCGAAAATGGAGCAAGAGTAGAGCCCTAGAAAGGAATGCCATGGGTATAGGTAAAACAATAAGCCTTGTAGCAATAAAGAACTTACATTCCCAAGAGCCACAGAAATTGTCCAGGGGCTACTTCCACTCTTCACCCCAGCTCTAAAACTTGTGAATCCCAAGGAAGTGCATTGTGCGGAGATCATTTCTTAAACAATCTAGTAAGGAAATTCATACTTTTGTAGAAACGTATGCGATGATGGTGAATTCGTGTGTAAAAGAGGAACAAGGAATCTCCTGGTCTCTTCTTCTTCAAAGGAGAAAATTCTAAGAATGTTCACTTCACCACCCACAAACCAGGACAGTGCCTTCCAGAAAAATAAACATTGTTCCTTTCATGGTTTTCAGAACTGCAATGCAGAATTCAATTATTTATTTTAAACCCCTAATAGGATTTTATCCTGCAGGAAAAAGAATGCATAAGTCAAAGAAATGATAAACACTAAACAAAACAAGGCTCATTACAGATTATTCAATATCAGGGGATTCTATTCTAAATTGTTGATTAAATTCTTCTTGTCACTCAGAATTATATCTTCCAGGTTGTCACCAGGGTAATAAAAGAATAGGAAAGCCACAAAGTCTCAAAGGCATTTTCCCCTCTTCTCCATACCCATGGACAATCTGAGAGCTCACAATGGGTTAAAAAAAAAAAAAAGCCCCTGATTCTTGATCTCCTGGATAAAGAGCTCACCAATTAGCAGGCCCACAGGAAAGTACAAAGCAATTTCATAGCAAAACTGAAAAGCCCTGCAATTTGCAAATGTCCGAGAAACACGTGGACTAATAGTAAATAATGAGAAAAAATAAAAATTTTAAAATAGGCTTGGTGTATATTTGAAACTGTCTTTTTCCAGATAAATAATTCTAGATGAACAATTTCATATACACGGAACATTTGAACAATTCTATAGAATCCATTTTACCAGATCTTCCTGCCTAATTACAAGTCTTTGAACCAGACAACAGCACTTGAAAGATCAATGCCTGGCTGCACACAGCATATATAAAGTGTAATTAAGAGGACTGCTCCAAGGAGCCATGGATAACATGCATATGGATGTGTGAGGTCTTCACATGCACACTCTATTTGTGATACGTGCAGCAGAGACACAGGCTTCCACTGTCCTAAATGGCTTGAGCTGCCATTTTGTAAATGAGACAATCAAATGAATATGAAATTAAAAGCAAATAGTCATGCAACCAGGCTTTAGGACATTTTCTTTTTTTGAATTTTTGACTGTAAGGCAAACCTATTTAACTCTATGTGTGAGTATTTATCTACTTCTGAATGGACTTCACTTCCTATTTAGATGACAATTTGATCCATTTAGAGGAAATAAGTGAATTTTAAACATGGGTCCTAATTTGTTCAAGTTGCTTCTCATTTTCTAATGCTACATCAAGGTGACAACACACCATCACCTGGGAGTACTCGGAAGGGATCATGGTAGGGTAAGTATGCCAGTGTGAGCGTTGCATGTGTGCACTAGGAAGGGACACTTAATCTCTGGGAAGGAAACAAATGGAAGTGGCGGGAATTGGGTGTTCTCCACACTCAGGAAGGCAGGTCTAACGAGGGTAAGAGATGACAAGCAAAGAAAGCATCGGAGACAGTGGCTGGCACCAAATGAATATATAAGAAATAGTACACTAATGTTGGCCGAATAAAATGACAGGATTCAGCAACACATTAGATAGGATAGGAGAAAGTGTGATGAGGAGTCCAAAATTGTGAGAAAATGAAAATAAATGTAACAGACTGAGAGCCTTACAAGGAGCTGCAGAAGCAATCTGGCCCAACTCTCACAGAACCAGGAGAGAGTCGATAGAGAACAAAGTTGAGGGGCCCCACAAAGGACACTTGGCCTGCCAGTCCCACATCCAGCCTCCTCTGTCATTTCTACTGAGCCAAATGTCACCAATGCCTGGCACTTATTCTTCAGGCTTTTGATAGGATTATAGAAAATTAAAGGGAGAAGATAACAGAAAACATCATAATCTCTACTTTTTTTCAATATCTATAATTTTGATAGATTGAGAGGCAAACAATTGTTATAAAACATTCATAATTTCAAACGTGCTTTTTTAAAAAAGACCCTCAAAAAGTGAACAAAAAAAGTCTCTTATTAAAACAGAATCAAATTTTTCTGATGAAACTAAATGGTTTTTAGTGCAATTAACTAAGAGACATGCAACCACATAGAGAACAAAATTTTGTGTATGCTGAATTAAAGAGAAAAAAGCAAAGGGGACAGCATAAGACAGACTCCTTTGTCCTCTTTTTCTTTCCTTTATGACCCACTGAGATGTGGTTATCAGACACTCTCATTTTTAGTATTTTGAAATAGTATTATTAGTATTTTGAGATAGTATTATTAGTATTTTAATAGTATTTTAAATAGGAAGGAAGGGGAGGAGAGGGAATTTTATTTATTGGATGATTAATATATTGACCCTTCTTTGACACATGATCGCCATCTGGGAGGGGGCTGGATGGAGGTGTCAGAGCTGTATAAATTCAACCCCTGCTGTCCAGGCATGTGCATGACCTCGGGGGAAGGCACTGAATTGCTGTGGTCTTCAGTTCCCATGTCTAAAATGTGACACGTGGATAAGGACTCTAATGTCACTAACAGCTCCAATAGTTTCCGATTACTCTCCACTGAATTTGATTTGAACTTCATGTAAAATTTGAACACTAAATATCCTAGTCTATGCAGGCTGCTGTAACATAATATCTCAGACTGTGTGGTATTTAAACTCCACCACTTTCTAACTTCATTTCTCATGGCTCCAGAGGCTGGGAAGTCTGTTGTCATCAGTGCCAGCATGGTTGGGTTCTGGTGAGGTCTGGCTTCCCATGCAGACTGCCAACCTCTAGCTGTGACCTCACTTGGTGCAAAGAGCCAAGAAATGAGCTCCCTGAGCCTATTTTCTTTCTTTATCCCCCCCCCAACTCCTAACCCTCTATACTGAGCCTATTTTTCTAAGGGCACCAATCTCACTTTAAGGGCTCTACCCTTGTGACCTCGTCAACTCCAAATACTATCTGCAGGGAGGGCAGGATTTCAACATATGAATTTGTTGAGAACACACCCAGACCACAGCAACTGGCAAGACAAGCTATTCCCAGGGAGGAAATCATGTTAAAGAGTTAGCAATGGAGAAAGTTGCAGCCACTACCTTATGTTGTAATTGTCAATGGATTGCAATGAATCAAAGCATCAGGTCTCCACAGTGCAGATTGAACTGTAATCATTTGTTATTTTTAACTAGGGAGCCTGAATCATGTCTCTTCATTATGAAAGGGAAAGAAAAAGATCCTCTCTTTCTTTCATTCTTTCTTTTTATATTTCACTCCCCAGTATGAATGAGGACTTTTCTAAATTTGATTTTTGACTAAAAATCTCTGCCAACTCCTCTGGACAATAAATTATGAATAGTGGTATTTTCCAAGTCCCAGACAAATGTTTCTTTCATAAAAATGGGTGGGGGTGAGTGAATTTCAAAATGTCATAATTTTAGCTACCATTTATTCTACTCTATTACATATTCAATAACCTTGAACCACAGTTAATAGAAATTCATGATAAGTAATAAAAATTCAACTGGCCTCAAATTCCCAAGACTTCAAATACCACCTATGAGCTACCAACTCCTCCACCTCTCAGTCTAACACAGGTCTCTCTCTGGAGTACCTGTTAAGATCATGTAGGTTGACATGCCTACCTGGATGCCCTCTTGGAAACTCAAACCAAACAAATCCAAATGGCATTGCTCCCTTCCAAGCCAGCTCCTCTCCGAGAGCTGTGTGTCTCTGCCAATGCTTCCATCATCCAGTCTAGTACCTGGGTTGGACTCCCTGATGTCTGCTTTCCCCTTGTCCCAAACACTATTGATGTAATCTCCTTAATTTTATCAGTTACGCCCCAAACTTTCTCATGAATAGCATCAAATGCAGGTCTGATGGCTTTTCTGCTTAAAATGTGCCCTTAGGGCCAAACCTAATCTCTTTAACAAAACCCTCCAGGTGACTCATCACCAGGCCTCTGACTACAGGCAGCCTCCTCTTAAGCCACTTGCTCCTTTCCCACCAAAGATCGGGACCCTTCTGCAGAATCATCCCCAGTCTTTTTCTGCTTCCCCAAGTCCCATATATGTTTTTCCATCTGCCGTTGCATTCATCACTCCTTCTTACAGGGAATGTTCCCCTCTTTGCCAAGCTAACTCCAATAATCCTCTGAAATTCACCTCGACCTTCACTAATGGCCCAGAAGGGTTCTCATAAGATGACAGATGGCCTTCCACTGCGATCCCCATGCCATGGCATTTTAACTGCTGCTGGACTATGAGCCCTTGAGGCCAATCTTGGCCTTATTTTCTTTATTGATGAATACATAGCACATAATAAATGTTCAGTAAATGTGTGATAAATGAACAAATACTTATATAGCAAAGAATCCATACAAAGGGCCCTCTTGGTCCAAGAATCCTGGAAGAGTCCAGGTGCACACCTATTGTGAACCTGATTATTAACAGCACCCCTTTCACTCTCCAAAGTGTCCAAGTGAGGACAACAAATAATTTGGTCACTATGAGTCAACTATATGTATAACTTTGCTAATAATTAATATCATTTAAAAAAAAACACTGGCAATATGTTCACAGTCAGAGATCTTGAAAGGATGGTCACTAAACTGTTATTGTCCAGCTGGTAAAATCTTAAGTGACTTTGCACTTCAGCTGACTTTTCTTCCACTCATTGAACATACATCACTTCTACAAGATAACAAAGATAATTTTGAAAAAAAAAGTATGATTTATTTCATGTGAATTTTTTAGAATATTCAGCTTTATCTGTAGAGCTACAGAATGTGCCAATGTTCTTCATGTTGGAAGTCAGTAAGCATATGACAAGATGACCCTGTCATAAAGATAAAATAGATGTGAAGTTTGTGGCTCTATTCACAAACCCTCATTCCATGAAAACTGAAGCAAAACTAAACTAAAATAAATTGTTCTGGTGGTCAGGATTCCAGAATCTCCAGACATTTGTTTTGAAACTGCTGCCTAGGGTCTAGACTTCCACAGCTGGTGATGAGAATAAATGCACAGGCCAAACTTTCAAAGGGTAACAGCATGTGGAAAACATTAAATGGAACATAAACATTGCTAATCAGAACCCAGCAGAGGTAATCTGAAAAATGTCTTTTTGTGTGAATGTGCTTCCACGATCAATTCTACTTTGCAAAATGATGGATTTTATCAGCTAAAGGGCTAAAGCTTAATGGAATGTTCACATGGAAGAACAGAAATCATGTTTCTTATCAAGTTTTTATGTTGATTACACGTATATGGTGAAGCATCATTGGTGAGTAACTTTTAACTGGTATTGAAATGCAGAAATTAAAAGTAAACTTTTGATTGAGTTGTAATTCCAAATAAAGTTCCAGACCAATTACTTTTAGTTCATTTCTCTATTTTTCTCGCTGACTTGCAGATGTATCCAAGAAAGTACAAGCACATCTGTTCTGCCTGAATGGAAATATTTAAAATAAGTCATATCTCATTACGAGGATCCAAATTGGAGGCCCTTGCTTACATCTCTTACAGAGTTATCTTTCCAGCAGAGTGATGGTTATAAGGTCTTATACGTGAACTGAAAGGAAGAGATATGGGTGCACCTCAGTCAGCCAGAGGCTCTGACCTCCCCTTTTGGCAGGGGCCTAGTTCCTTGGATGCACTCCATACATCTGCTTCTGTCAAACAGACAGAGTGAAGTGCACCCACTAAACCATGATCAAGCTCCCTAACTGTTCCTGGAATGCAACTAAGTCCCAAAGACCTAGGTTCAAATTCTACCAAATAACCTTGATCAATTTATTTAATCTCTTTTAGTGGCCCAATGGAAGACTGGGTTCAAGTGAATGTCAGCACTCCATCACCTACATCATAGAGGAATTAACTTTTATTGAGGCAAGCTCAAAGGAGGCATTTTTAGAAGAATGTGTGGGTTACTCCAGGAGCAATTCTCCCAAGTCACTGAAAATTTCCTCTTGGGAGATGAATTCTGAAAGATGATGGTGACAGTTCATCTGTTCAGTGATATCTGTTGGGGCACCAAGAAGCCCAACTGTGGGTAACCATTAGCAACTTTGTTGTCTGGAACTAATCTTCTGGGAGCGATTATGCTCCTCCTAACACGTGCCCCATCACGGCTGACTCATCCTCTTCCATGATTTCTTTCCACTGCCATCTACTACTTACAGAGTACCTACAACCTATCTGTGCAACCAGGTTATTCCCCAGACCACCACATATCTCCACACTGACATCTAGACATTTCCACCTGAGAATACCATGGTGCCTCAAACTCAGACTCAACCCATCTGAATTGGATATATTTATTGGCCCTCACCCACACCCCAAAGCCAGCTTTGTGAATTCTCCACCCTGTGAATGGTTTTACCATCCACACTACCAATTAAACCAGAAACCTTAACCTTATCTTTATCATATTGTATTCCTTAAATATACACAATAAAAATGTTTAAATAAAAATTTCCACATCAACCATAAACAAAAATTGAAAACAAAAACAAACAAACAACAACAACAACAACAAAAATAAGCCCCTGGAAACCAAGTTCCCAAAAAGACTGTGGAATCCTAAAAAATAAAAAATAAAAATACAAGTAGACATTAGATTTCTATTGGACCATGCTGCAACATACACTATTCATTACTTTGTTCTTTTTTTTTTTCTTGACAATATATCCTGGATCTCTGTTCATCTTGATATACAGCTTCCTAATTCTTTTTTATGACTGGAAGGTATTCCTTTTGTGTGAATCTACTATAGTTTATTTAACCAGACCTCTTTTGATGAATGTTTTTCCACACACAGTGCTACAATAAATAAGCTTCTACATAAATCTACAAATGTATAAAATTATATATCTGTAAAATAAATTCTGGGAAGTGAAATTACTGGGTTAAAGGTAAATACATTTGTAATCTTAATATGTTTTGCCAGATTTCTCTCCAGGGGGATTATAGTACTATTTTGAACTCCCATCAACCATGTATTCAGGTATCTGTTTCTTCATAACCTCACAACAAAGTTGTCAAACTTGTAAAGTTTTGTCAATAGATGAAAACAGTATCTCAGTGTTCTTTAAATTTGTCTTTTTAAATTTATGAGTACATTTGGGTATATTTCACTTGTTTAAAAACTAATTAAAAAGTTTTTCAATCAAAAACATACACCCTCCTCTTTGGTTATCCTCTCTCTTTCATCCCCTGCATTTATTCAGTCACCATTTCTGGTTTGTTCTATATTTTAAATGTTTCTTACATCATTTAATATTATTTTCACAATCACTACTTTAAGATATTATCCTTGCTTCTGATTACTCCAATTTGCTTATTAGAGGTCTCCCTGTCTTTATTATTGCCCCCATATCCAGTGACCTCTCCAATCTGTTCAATCTTAAAACAGGAGTCCTTCCCCAGCTTAATCCTTTGTGAGCCCTCTGTTTTATCCCCTACCTTATCTCCTTTGTGAGCCCTCCATTTTATTTCTCCAACTTCATCTCTTCCTGCCATCCACAATCCCTGTGTTGTGCTCTATTTCCAATTACACAAACAACTCTGCACGGCAGAATCCACATCTGCTCTCACCTCTGGAATTCCTACCATGCAGACCCAGAAGACCTCTCACCCCTTTACTTGTTCAATTCCTATTCACCTCTTCAAGTCTCAGATCAGCATCATCTCTTGGGAATCTTCTGCTCTTCTATCTTCTAAAAGTATCTTACATTTGCCCTCGTCTGATGAATTCAGCTATATGTACTATAAGCCTTGTGCATTTACCTCATTCTTTTTAGGACCCCTAGAGCCTCGTAGGTCCCAGACAGATACCCCACATTCAATAGACATTTGCTAACTTAAATGCTGAGCTTGATATTAGAAACCTCCTAGGACTAACTGCTAAAGCCTATGCAAGTTACCTAAGTGCAGTGGACCTCAGCATCCTCATCAGTAGAGCAGGATATGACACCTATTCTGCAGGGCTGTGGGGAAGCTTAAGCAGCACTTGTGTGTGTGCAATGCTTGGCACAGAGCTTGACATGTATCAAGCCACTGGTAATGATGCTAGTATGCCGCAGACCGATCACCCAAGGGCCAGTTGTGCCTGCAGATTGTTTCCTTTGGCTCAAGGTGTTATTGAAGAATGAGAAATTTCACCTGGAAACCTGGAGTTATAATTCATTATGAAAACAAGACTTAAAATCTGATAGCAATGGGCCTGTATTCCTCATCTGATCAGCAGCTGGAGCCAAGTGGTTCCGATTTCCTGTGGGTAAGCCAGAGCCTCAGTTTCTCCCAGAAGTCGTCAATCTTTCTGCTGTCATCCCCAGCCTGCCTCATTCTCATTCCAGCTTGTGGTCCCACCGCCTGCCCTCTACAAGATTATGAAAAATCCTTTGAGACAAAAGGTGTGCACATACCTAATTCTAATGTAGCACATTAGAATTCCATATAACTTGCTCTTTCTTTCCTCTGATGGCCTGCACATTTAATCTACAGTTAATTTATACAAGCTCTAGAAAAATTCCGACTCTAATGTGAAAATCAGCATCATCACTTCAAGCAGAGGAAGGGTTGATGTTATTTTTTTTTTTTTTTTCTTTAGAAACCTAGGGCACATGTGACATATTAGAGGACTGAAGGCTCACCTCATATAGGCCAGGGGCTTTGCTCAATTTCTTGAAAGAACAATGTCAGGACAAGGGACCCCCAAGTGAGGATCATCATCCCTCTTTGCACATGCCATCAGCTGCTAGTGACATTTCTTCAAATCAGTGAGGTGTCCTGTTGAGTTCAGGTGCCCCAGCCTGGCAAGCCCCACGGGGCCTCAGATGATGGCATCTCATTGTTACAGTCCCGGCAGGCTAGTGTTCCCCATCGTCAGAAGGGGGCTTCCCGCACAGTCTCTGATGTTGGGTTTTGTAGTGGCTTTTCACAGAGTACAAAAACCCAACCATCAGCATCCTGACCTCGGGTTCTATGCAGATCAAAACACAACCAGCATGCTTCCACAACAGCTTGGAATTCGGCATCACATGGCTGGTGAACTCTGATTCTGATCCTAATCCTAATTTATTGTTTGACCCTGAGATAATCAAAGGACTTCCAGGAACCCTATTCCTCTTGTGATGATTTGAAGAATTACTTGGTTAGGGTTAAATATAATGCAGCAGATTTACAAATACAAACACTAAAAAAAAAATCATGCTTTAATTATAATCTAATTGAATGAAAGGATTATGAAGCTAAATGGCCTTGGGAAAATATCAGTATTTTCAAATCAATGAAAGTACTTGATAAATGTTTCTACAGAAACAATTAAGAAACAAATATATTTGTGTGTATGTATGTATTTTTATCAAACTCTTAGACCTTCTTATTATGTCTTGAGATAGACACGTTGTCTAGATGTAATTTTCTCCTTAATAGTCTGTCATTTGTGATGGTGTTTATTCCTGTAAAAAGTATTAGCTGTATAAATAAAAAGGACATTAAATCAACATAGAGTGGAATTTTCATAACATAAAACAATACAAGAACTAATCTAATTCCTCCTCGAGAAATCAGTTATTTCCCAAGGAATATGAGCAAAATGCCTTTGTCCACTAATCATGGATGCTTCTTGGAATAGGCTTCCCATTCCCCCTCCTAAAACTAAAGAGAGACACCAAGTAGAGTCCTAAACTCAAGCATGCAGAACTCAAGATTCTTCACCTCCTCTGCATTTTGTTTTCTTTTGTTTAAAAACAATTCTCTCATTGGAGCCGCACTTCAGGAGCAAACATGTCTAGACTTGGTGTCTACATTCTGCAGTCAGCAAGAAATAGTGTTCATAATTTCACAGAAGGTAACACATTTCACCAAGGGCAAGCATTCCTCACACAATGAATCAATATCCAGTCTTCTCTATTCTCATTCATATGCAAATAACATCCCAGTTTTCTTACTTGTCATTATATGTGACATTTAAACCCAGTTACTTGGACCTACAATACTAGTTAACCCCAGGGGCAAGTTAAGATCCCAAACACTTGCTAATATATCAAGAACCAAGAACTCATCATTTTTTTCTTCCTTTTCCTTATTCCTCTCTTCCTTCATCTCTTCCTCTTGCTTTTTTGGTTTTGTTTTTGTTTGTTGTTATTGTTGCTTTAGTAGTCATCCATAAAATATGCCAAATTCTGCATAATACAATGTGTCAGACTACACACTTCACTAGAGCAGCAAAACAGAACTCATAATTGCTTCTCATTGGTAAATGAGTGACAAACCTAGTGAATTGGGGATGAGTTTCATTTGCAGATTTTATTCCTCTTCCCGCTAAATGTCACTATAGGTTAAAAGAAGGAAAATTCAAGTAATATCAGTGATCTACACTTTTACTAGACCAGCATCAAAATAAGAAATAAAACTACTACACGGTTGGATAAAATCAACTTCTTTACTGTGTATTTTAGTTGATCTTGTCCCCACCACCATAGATAATTAAGAAAAACACCTACCCACGTGATTAAAAGGACTGTGGAGGGAACATCAAAACAAATGTTTACTTTCCTTAAAAAAATGGAGTGATGAAGCCCAGAATAAAAGTATATTTGAGCTAACTCTAAACAAAAATAAACTCTAGAACCATTCACAAGCAGAATGAAACCATCTTCTTGACTTACCAACAACTTCACATACCCTTTGACCTGAAGATCTGCAATATCAAATAGAATAATGAAACAGAGACTAGGAAATAGATGGGACATCTAAGTACTCCCTCTCAGGATCTGTAGTGAACAAAATTATTATTAGCACATAATGAGCTCATTTGCTAAATTTCTTGGATCTAGGGAAGGGACAATTATCTTCACAGAATTGGGCATACCTAAGTTCCCAGTTACATAAAGTTGCCTCTCTTAGGTGACTTTGTTTTAGTGTGATGATAGTACAGATAGCAGCCAACTAACCCCTGGGACCCTATTCGCATTAGCACTGAGGCCCTGCACCCCAGACAGGCAAGAAGGGCTCTTTTAGAATGGATAGGTTGGTTTCCATCTCAGTCAGGAATGTTTGCAGAATTAGCTCTGAGATTCAGCAGCCTTGGTTTAAGATTATTTATTGCAAGACTCAGGTTGCACATCTATTGGGAAGAAAAAAAAAGACCATTTATTTGTCCTTACATGGATGTTTCAATAAAATACTGTCCTATTTTTCTTTTCTGTACAATGCAAGGGTTGGGCTAGATAGCTGCTGATACTAAACCCAAAGAATGAAGGACTTCCAGGGAACATGCAGAAGAGGGCTTACAGTAACAATGAGAAGGTCACATATCAGGATGGTGGTACAGGAACAGGGTAATTCAGCCACTGCAACAGCTCAGACCTGATCACTGCCCTGATTAAAGTGGCGTCTATACTGGAGCTTCAAGAGACCATTGGGATCATCTAGTGCACACTGCCTATTTGACAGATGAGGAAACTGAGACAGTGCCATTTCTTTTTTTTTATTGTTGGTCGTTCAAAACATTACATAGTTCTTAATACATCATATTTCACAATTTGATTCAAGTGGGTTATGAACTCCCAATTTTACCCCGTATACAGATTGCTGTATCACATCAGTTACCCTTCCATTGATTGACAAATTGCCTTTCTAGTGTCTGATGTATTCTGCTGTCTGTCCTATTCTCTACTATCCCCCCTCCCCTCCCCTCCCCTCCCCTTTTCTCTCTCTACCCCTTCTACTGTAAATCATTTCTTCGATTTGTATTATCTTGTCTTACCCCTCCTTTCCTCTTATATGTCCTTATGTATAATCCTGAGGATCGCCTTCCATTTCCATGTGATTTCCCTTCTCCCTCCCTTTCCCTCCCACCTCTCATCCCTGTTTAATGTACATCTTCTTCTCAAGCTCTTCGTCCCTACCCTGTCCTTGTTTACTCCCCTTATATCAAAGGGGTCATTTGGTATTTGTTTTTTAAAGATTGGCTAGCTTCACTTAGCATAATCTGCTCTAATGCCATCCATTTCCCTCCAAATTCTATGATTTTGTCATTTTTTAATGCAGAGTAATACTCCATTGTGTATAAATGCCACATTTTTTTTTATCCATTCACCTATTGAAGGGCATCTAGGCTGATTCCACAATCTTGCTATCGTGAATTGTGCTGCTATGAACATTGATGTAGCAGTGTCCCTGTAGCATGCTCTTATTAGGTCTTTAGGGAATAGACCGAGAAGGGGAATAGCTGGGTCAAATGGTGGTTCCATTCCCAGCTTTCGAAGAAATCTCCATACTGCTTTCCAAATTGGCTGCACCAGTTTGCAGTCCCACCAGCAATGAACAAGAGTGCCCTTTTCCCCGCATCCTCTCCAGCACTTATTGTTGTTTGACTTCCTAATGGCTGCCAGTCTTACTGGAGTGAGATGGTATCTTAGGGTAGTTTTGATTTGCATTTCTCTGACTGCTAGCGATGGTGAGCATTTTTTCATGTACTTATTGATTGATTGCATGTCCTCCTCTGAGAAGTGTCTGTTCAGGTCCTTGGCCCATTTATTGATTGGGTTATTTGTAATCTTATTGTCTAATTTTTTGAGTTCTTTGTATATTCTGGTTATTAGGGCTCTATCTGAAGTGTGTGGAGTAAAGATTTGTTCCCAGGATGTAGGCTCCCTGTTTATCTCTCTTATTGTTTCTTTTGCTGAGAAGAAACTTTTTAGTTTGAGTAAGTCCCATTTGTTGATTCTAGTTGTTAACTCTTGCGCTATGGGTGTCCTATTGAGGAATTTGGGGCCCGATCCCACAGTATGTAGATCATAACCAACTTTTTTTTCTATCAGATGCCGTGTCTCTGATTTAATATCAAGCTCCTTGATCCATTTTGAGTTAACTTTTGTGCATGGCGAGAGATAGGGATTCAGCTTCTTTTTGATGCAAATGGATTTCCAGTTTTCCCAGCACCATTTGTTGAAGATGCTATCCTTCCTCCATTGCATGCTTTTAGCCCCTTTATCAAATATAAGATAGTTGTAGTTTTGTGGATTGGTTACTGTGTCCTCTATTCTGTACCATTGGTCCACCCGCCTGTTTTGGTACCAGTACCATGCTGTTTTTGTAACTATTGCTCTGTAGTATAGTTTGAAGTCTGGTATCGCTATACTGCCTGATTCACACTTCCTGCTTAGCATTGTTTTTGCTATTCTGGGTCTTTTATTATTCCATATGAATATCATGATTCTTTTATCTATTTCTACAAGAAATGCTGTTGGGATTTTGATTGGCATTGCATTGAACTTATAGAGAACTTTTGGTAATATCGCCATTTTGATGATGTTGGTTCTGCCTATCCATGAGCAGGGTATATTTTTCCATCTTCTAAGGTCTTCTTCTATATCTTTCTTTAGTGTTCTGTAATTTTCATTGTATAAATCTTTCACCTCTTTTGTTAGGTTGATTCCCAAGTATTTTATTTTTTGGGGGGATATTGTGAACGGAGTAGTTTTCCTCATTTCCGTTTCAGAGGATTTGTCGCTGATATACAGGAATGCCTTTGATTTATGCATGTTGATCTTATATCCGGCCACTTTGCTGAATTCATTTATTAGCTCTAATAGCTTCTTTGTAGACCCTTTTGGGTCTGCTAGGTATAGAATCATATCATCTGCAAATAGTGATAATTTAAGTTCTTCTTTTCCTATTTTTATGCCTTTAATTTCTTTCATCTGTCTAATTGCTCTGGCCAGTGTTTCGAGGACTATGTTGAACAGAAGTGGTGAGAGAGGGCATCCCTGTCTTGTACCAGATCTTAAAGGGAATGCCTTCAATTTTTCTCCATTCAGAATGATGCTGGCCTGTGGCTTATCATAGATTGCTTTTACAATGTTGAGGTATGATCCTGTTATCCCTAATTTTTCTAGAGTTTTGAACATAAAGGGATGCTGTACTTTGTCGAATGCTTTTTCTGCATCTATTGAGATGATCATATGGTTTTTATTTTTAAGTCTATTGATGTGGTGAATAACATTTATTGATTTCTGTATATTGAACCAGCCTTGCATCCCAGGGATGAATCCTACTTGATCATGGTGTATAATTTTTTTGATATGTATTTGAATCCAATTCGCCAGAATTTTATTGAGGATTTTTGCGTCAAGGTTCATTAGAGATATTGGTCTGTAGTTTTCTTTCTTTGAAGTGTCTTTGTCTGGTTTCGGAATCAGGGTGATGTTGGCCTCGTAGAATGAATTTGGAAGTTCTCCCTCTTTTTCTATTTCCTGAAATAGCTTGAAAAGTATTGGTGTTAGTTCCTCTTTAAAGGTTTTGTAAAACTCTGCTGTATACCCATCCGGTCCTGGGCTTTTCTTAGTTGGTAGTCTTTTGATGGTTCCTTCTATTTCCTCTATTGTTATTGGTCTGTTTAGGTTGTCAATATCCTCCTGACTCAATCTGGGCAGATCATAAGACTTAAGGAATTTATCTATGCCTTCACTATCTTCTATTTTATTGGAGTATAAGGATTCAAAATAATTTCTGATTATCTTCTGTATTTCTGAAGTGTCTGTTGTGATATTGCCTTTTTCATCCCGTATGCTAGTAATTTGGGTTCTCCCTCTTCTTCTCTTCGTTAGCATGGCTAAGGGTCTGTCAATTTTATTTATTTTTTCAAAGAACCAGCTTTTAGTTTTGTCAATTTTTTCAATTGTTTCTTTTGTTTCAATTTCATTAATTTCAGCTCTGATTTTAATTATTTCTTGCCTTCTACTTCTTTTGCTGTTGTTTTGCTCTTCTTTTTCTAGGATTTTGAGATGAAGTATGAGATCATTTATTTGTTGGTTTTTTCTTTTTTTGAGGAATGAACTCCAAGCAATGAATTTTCCTCTTAGAACTGCTTTCAATGTGTCCCATAGATTCCGATATGTTGTGAGACAGTGCCATTTCTATTAAGGGAGACATTATTCAGGTTCTTTTTCATGTCACTTGATACATATAATTAATTGAACTAAAAACAATGAGTTCAATGAGAAAAGTTGGAAAATAAAGCTATCATAATTTTAAAGTCGTAAGGTTTAAAAAAAAGGAAGAGGACTTTTTTAAACTATGAAATAACTTCAAGTTCCAAATACATTCTTACAGCGTGCCGCAATCTAGTTCATTATTTTCTTAGAAGGAAAAAAAAAAAAAAAGCATTGTGTAATGTGTGCATAATAACCCCATGTCCTCTTTTGCATTAAAAATGTAAAGTTTTAACAAAATCCATTATATACTGATCTGTAAAAATTAAAACAGAATAGTAACACAGGAAAATAAATTAAACATCTCAGTCAGAGTGTCATTGTTATAAGGTAGCAAAAATCCAAGTACTGTAAGATAAGATTTCCTTCAAAAAGCATTTTACAATTAATTAAGGAGAAAATAATTTTAAGAAAATGCATCATGAATTCAAACTCCAGTGACAAAAACAAGAAGTTCAGTTCAAAACTTTTAAAAGCTATTCAGTTTATAGGTGAAATGAACAGATTCTGTGTTTCCTGCCTCCCACCAAGCACTAAAAATGTCACTGCAAAAGTCTTGCAACAACACACAAGGCAGAATACCAGAGGAAGCACACAGCATGTTTGAGACAGCTGGATGCTAATCATGTACGAAACTCTTCAAAATTTAGGATCTGAATCATCATTTATAACACACGTGCTCTTTATAGACATTCTGAAATTTTATGATGAAAGTCTAGTCATTCAACCATTACTTTTTGAGAAAAATTAATTTTAAAAGACGGCAAAGGAAAGAGAGTAAATTTCATCAGGCAAAAAACAACTTGGAAAAGCCAACAGAAAAAGAAAAAAATTGTGAAATGTGCTCCTCCTTCTGTCTCTCTGGGAACTCTTTGCTTTACCATGCACAGAAGGCTCATCCTCCGAAAGGGAGACTCTTGTCACACACTGTGATGAGGATTCTTTGATGTCCTATAGCCAGGGATCCATGGGCCCCTAGATAAACTCGGGAGAATTTTGTCATGTGTGCTGAAGTCCTTTTTAATAGAAGCATGTGGAAATGGGAATTCTTAGGGGAAGTCTTGCAATGTTGGACTTCCATATTGAATCAAATCTCTTCTTAACTTTTGCAGCTGAGGGTGGAGGAGGCTGACCCTGACAGAAGAACTTAGGGATCAAGTTAAAAGGCCTGGTCCCCACTTTATCCAACAAAGTGAGGAGCATCTGTCACTGTCCAGCCATTATTCATGTCTTCTGATGTTAAAGCAAGTTTCAGAGGATTAAGAATCCAAACTTACTATTGGACAACTTTAGAGTTTCTACAAGAATTCAGTGAATCTTCAAAGGGAATTCTGAGGAGATGAGGAGGCAGAACAAGCAAAGCTAACAATAAATTAAAAAATACTTAATTGCTAAGCAACAAGATAAACATCAGAGTGCTCTTAAAGAGAAAGTCCCAGGTCTCACTTTGCAGGTCAGAGCAATGACAGTCGTGTCTTAAAGCAGCTGGTCATTTGGCCTAACAACTTTTCTAGGTGTTTTGATTTTGTATTAAAGATGCAGCATCATAAAATTTTATTTCTTTTCATAAGAATACCTCCCACTGAGCCTGTTTTAAATAGAATTGGACACAGTAATACTGGTTTATTTGGATAAATGTTGAAGTTAATAATATTTCCTAGAATATGTGAGGAAAATTTAATCATTTAACCACACTTTAGAGTCTGTCCTTGAAACTTGGTTAGAGTCTGCACAGATCTGCTTAATTTTATGTTGTCATCATTTACCACTTAGCCATTTAGCCATATTCTATGTGGTTTCAGCCAAATAGTTCAGATTGCTGGTTATTATTTTTCCCATTTCTACCCTTACAAAATAACCTGTAATATTCTTGCCTTTAGAGTCAGCAGGAACCTTTTCTAACAGAAAAAAAGAAAGATCTTAATTAGAAGTTGTCCCTGTTTCTACCCAGTTATCAAAAATTACCTATGCTAAATACAATTATTATTTGTCAAAAAAATAAAACTATTTAAAAATTAATCTACACTGTGCTGGGTATGTACTTCAGTGGTAAAGCCCTTGCCTGGCATGCATAAGGCCTTAGGTTCAACACACACACACACACACACACACACACACACACACATACACACACACACAATTAATCTATGCTGAAAGTTTTACAAGGTGGACTACCAAACAAAACAGAGTTGATATTCTAATTGATAAGTTTGAATAACTTGTAGGGTTTACACATAGAATCCATGGAAAGAAAGATGCAGAGGAAATTTATAAGCACCTTTCTCAACCCTTCCTAGTGAGAAAGGTGAAATTGATACGGGAACACAAGTCATAAGCTCCCATCTGTTCTTGCTATTCCTCCAATACTTCATAACAAAAGGGGTGAAGGTCATTGAGGTTTGGGAAAGATAGGGATGTAGAGGGTGCTACACTTTGGAGGCAGAGCCCCCACTGAGATGAATTGAGTCTCTATCCTCAGGAAGCCCAGAATATCAGCCTTTATCCTTCCTGACCCAACTTGGACTGTCTTTGAGGGATATGAACAACACAATTATATATGAAGCTTAAAGAGAAAGGTTGCTATTATGAGAGAATGTAGATGGCAGAGCATATCTCAGCAGCAATCCTCAACCCCTTCACAGCCCAGAAAGGAAGCAATGAAAGAAAAGCTGATGAGAGAATTTTATTAGTACATAGATTGTCTCTGAAGTGATTATAGTTAACAGGGTTTAGTATCTCCTCTCAAAATGGTGCTGATACTGGGAACAGCAGAAGATTCATGTTGAGTGAGTATATGAATACCTAAATATTCAATCAGTCCAGAAGCTCACTGTCCCTTGCAAAAAGGTATAAGTAATAATCATCCCAACAGATGGGTAGATATACAAGCAGTATGAAAAAGCAAGGGAACAAACCACCACAAATAGCCCACAACACTTCCACGACTGAGTTTATTGACACCACAAAGGAGAAAATGTTGGAGAAATAATTTAGAAGGTGCATAACAAAAATATCAGGAAAATATAATAAATGAACTTGGAAAATTCAGAAATTGAAAGATCATTTCAATAAAGAAATAAGAATTGGAAAAAGAACCAAACAGAAAACCTGGAAAGACTGTCTCAACAAATCAAATTAAAAATTCAGTGGGAAGCATCACCAATAGATATGGCCACTTTGAATACAGATTCCCAGACCCTGAAGACAAAGTACATGATCTTGAAAATAAAGTAAAAAATAACTAAAAGACATTAAGAGACCATGACCAGAATATTCAAGAAATCTGGTATAATATTAAAAAACAATCATCAGTATATATAAAGGCTCCAAAACAAAAACTAAAGGAGTATACAACCTTTTCAAAAAATATCAGAAAATTTCCAAACCTCAGGAGCAAGATGGAAATCCAAATACAAGATGCATTCAGAATCCCAAATAGGCAAGATCAAAAGAGATCCTCTTTAAGACATATTATATTTAAAATGCATAATATATAAAACAAGGATTAAAATTTAAAAGCCACAAGATAAAAATGATTATTCACATTTATAAATAAAATAATTAGGATTTCAACTAAATTTTAGACTAGACCTTAAAATCCAAGAAGTATTAGAATAATATATACCATGCCCTAAAAAAGAATTGGTGTTAACCAAGATTCCTATTTCCAGCAAAACACCTTCAAATTGAAAATAAAGCCTTCCATGATAAGCAGAAACTAAAAGACTACCTAACCACTAAATCTATACTATAAAACATACTCAATAAAATATTTTAAGAATAAATAAAAAATAAAAATCAGAGCTAGAAAATCTCACTAAAATAGTCAATTAAGAATAATCAATTCTGAATTAAGCATTAGAAATCAAATAGCAGGAAATAAAAATTATATCTGATTGGCCCAAACTCTCCAATCAAAAAACAGGTTGACAGATAAAACATAATCATATACTATTTACAAAAGACTCATCTTATATGCAAAGACATTCCCAGGCTGAAGGTGAAAGGATTAAAAAAGATATACCATGCAAATGGAGACTGAAAGCAAGCAGGAGTAGCTACTTTCATGTCAGACAAAGTAGACTTCAAGTCAAAATTACATATAACACCAAAGAAGGAGACTTCATATTGGTTAAAAGAACCAACCAACAATAAGATATAATGGTTGTAAATATTTATGCCCCAACTGTCAGTGCACCTACAGATATAAAACAAATCTTTCTCAAATCTTTCTATTGTATTGTCCAAGAGATGACAATACAATAATACTGGGTGATTTCAACCCAACTCTCTCACCATTATATAGGTTATCTGGACACAAACTAAGTAAAGACACTTCAGAACCAAAAAAAAATATTAATTAAATGAACTTAATTAAATTAATTAAATGAGTTTAAAGAATATCTCATCTACAACAACTGAATTTAATTCTCAGTGCCACATAGAAAGTTTGTCTAAAACAGATCATATTTGAGGGCACAAAACAAGTGTCAACAAATGAAAAACTTAAAGATAATTCCTTAACATCTATCAGACCATAATGGAATGAAAATTATAAATCAATAAGATAAAAAATAGAAACCATATTAATACCTGGAGATTAACTAATACACTTTTAAATAAGGAATGAATCCTATAGGAAATCAGGAAAGAAATTTAAAAAAATTATTAGAAAGAAATCAGAATAGAGATACAACAGATCCATTGTATATAAATGCCACATTTTAAATTTATCCATTCATCCACTGAAGGACATCTAGGTTGGCTCCACAGTTTAGCTATTGTGAATTGTGCTGCTATAAACATTTATGTGGCTGTGTCCCTGTAGTATGCTGTTTTTAGGTCCTTTGGGTATAGTCCAAGAAGAGGAATAGCTGGGTCAAATGGTGGTTCCATTTCCAGCTTTCCAAGAAATCTCCATACGGCTTTCCAAATTGTCTGCACCAATTTGCAATCCCACCAGCAGTGAATGAGTGTACCTTTTTCCCCACATCCTCACCAGCACTTGTTGTTGTTTGTCTTCATAATGGCTGCCACTCTTACTGGAGTGAGATGGTATCTTAGTGTAGTTTTAATTTGCATTTCTCTGATTGCTAGAGATGATGAGCATTTTTTCGTATATTTGTTGATTGATTGTATATCCTCTTCTGAGAAGTGTCTGTTCAGTTCCTTGGCCCATTTATTGGTTGGATTATTATTATTATTTTTTTGGTGTTTATCTTGTTGAGCTCTATCTGATGTGTGAGGGGTAAAAATTTGTTCCCAGGGTGTAGGCTCCCTATTCACCTCACATATTATTTCTTTTGCTAAGAAAAACCTTTTTAGTTTGAACCCATCCCATTTGTGGATTCTTGGTTTTAATCCTTATGCTATAGGCATCTTATTAAGGAAGTTGGGGCATAGCCCCACGTAAGGGAGATTAGGGCCTACTTTTTCTTCTATTAGACAGCAATAAAAAAGAATAAAATCATGGCATTTGCAGGGAAATGGATGGCATTGGAGAAGATAATGCTAAGTGAAGTTAGCCAATCCCAAAAGAACAAATGATGAATGTCTTCTCTGATGTAAGGGGGAATGACTCAAAATGGGGTTGGGAGGGAGAGCAAGGGAGGAAGATTACCTCTAGATAGGGAATAGGGGTGGGAAGGAAAGGAAGGGAGAAAGGAAATAGTATGGATGGTGGAAGGAGACGGTCATCATTATACAAAATACATGTATGAAGATGTGAATTTGGGGTCAACATACCTTATATACATCAGAGATATGATAAATTGTGGTATAAAGGTGTATTAAGAATTTTAATGCAAATAATAATAATAAGAGCGCTCATGTATAATGGCATAATTTGGCGAGAACATACTTTATATATAGAGTTACAAAAAATGGTGTTGTGCATGGATAATTATGATTGTAATGCATTCTACTATTGTCATGTATGTAAGAAATTTTAAAAAGATAAATAAAAGCTTAAAGAAAGAGAGATACAACATATCAAAATATCTGTGACAGTATGAAGGTAGTTCTAACAAAAAGTTTATAGCATTGAATTCTTACATTAAAAAATAGAGAAATCACAAATAAATAATTTAATATTATACATCAAGGTCCTAGAAAATGAAGGACAAAATTCCAAAATACTAATTCCAAAATCAGTAGACTACAGGAAATAATTAAGATCAGAGCAAAAACTGATGAAATTGGGAGTGAAAAAATAGAAAGGATGAATTCAAGGTGATTCTTTAAAAAGTTAAAAATTGATAAATCCTCAGCCAGACTAACCCAAAGAAAAAGAATAAAGATCCAAATCAACAAAATTAGAGATGAGAAAGAAGATATCATCACCCACAGATACTTCTGAAATCCAGACACTCTTTAGAAAGTATTTTGAAAATTTATACTCTAATAAACTGGAAAAATCTAGAAGATACTGATGAATTTATAGACAGACATGACCTACTCAAATTGAACCGTGAGATGTAGAAAACTTAAACATACCAATATCAAGCAATGAGATGGAAGCATCAATTAAAAGACGTACAAAAAAGAAAAGCCCAGGCCCAGATGGATTCTCAGCTGAGTTCTACCAGACCTTTGAAGAACTAATACCATTCTTCCTCAAAATATTTCATGAAATAGAAAGGACGGGACCTCTTCCAATCATTCTATGTAGCCAGTATCACCCTAATACCAAAACCAGATAAAGACACATCAAGGGCAGAAAACCTTCAAACCAATATGCCAGATGAAAATAGATGCAAAAATCCTAATAAAATATTGACAAACTACATTCAAAACACTACTACATTCAAAATATGATAGTACACCATGATGGTGGATTCCATGATCAAGTGGATTTCATCCCAGAGATACAAGGTTGTTTCAACATATGCAAATCAATAAATACAATTCAACATATAAATAGAATTAAGGACAAGAATCACATGATCATTGTAATATATGCAGCAAAAGCATTCAACAAAATCCAGCATCCATTCATGTTAAAAATACTGGAGAAACTAGGGATCGAAAGAACTTACCTCAACATTGTAAAATGACAAACCCAAGGCCAACATCATACTAAATGGAGAAAAACTGAAAGCATTACTTCAAAAATAAGGAATAAAGCAAGGATTTCCACATTCACTGTTCCTATTCAACATAGTTCTTTGAACTCTAGCTAGAGAAATTGGCGAGAAAAGGAAATTTAAAGGGATACAAATAGGAAAAGAAGTTAAATTATCTCTGCTGATGACATGATCCTGTATCTAGAATTCCCGAAAATCACCATGAGCAAACTTCTAGGGTTACTAAACAAATTCAGCCAAGAAGCTGGATACAAGGAACATAAATCAATTGTTTCCCTATACTTGAATAAGAATCTGTTGAGGAAGAAATCAGGAAAACTATGTCATTCACAATAACCTTAAACACACACACACACATACACACACACACACACACACACACACACACACAATCTTAGGAATAAACTTAACCAAGGAGGTGAAAGACTTCTACAATGGAAACTACAGAAAACTCAAGAAAGCAACTGAAGACCCTAGAAGATTGAAAGACCTCATAGGCTCATGGATAGGTAGAATTAATGTTGTCCAAAATGGCTATACTACCAAAAGCATATACAGATTCAATGCTATCCTCATCAAAATATTAATGGGAGAAGATCTTTGTCAGTTGCACCTCTGACAAGATAATATCCAGAATATATAAAACCCCCAAAAGCTTAACACAAAAAGCAATCCAGCTAATGAATGGGCAAAAGAACTAAACAGATACTTCTCCAAGGAAAAAAATATAAATATCCAACATATATGTGAAAAAATGTTCAACATCCCCAGCAATCCTGAAAATGCAAATCAAAACTACATTGAGATTTCATCTTACTCCAGTTAAAATGGCAATCATCGAGAATACAAATAATATTAAATGTTGGCAAGGATTTTGGGGGAAAGTGCATTCATATATTATTGGTGAACTATAAACTACTGGAACTTAGTATGGAGATTCCTCAAAAGGAATGGAACTACCATATGACCCAGGTATCCTACTCCATGGTATTTATCCAAAAGGGATAAAATCAGCATAGGTACATCAATGTTTATAGCAACACAAGTCACAATAGCCAAGTTATGGAAGCTGCCTGTCAACAGATACCTATCAACAGATGAATGGGTAAAGAAAATGTGGTATACATAAATAATGGATTTTTACTCAGCCATAAAGAATAAAACAATGGGATTTTCTGTTAAATAGATGGAACTGGAGAACATCATGCTAAGTAAAATAAACTATACTCAGAAGGTCAAGGGTTGAATGGTTGTTTTTTTTTTTCATATGTGGAAGCTGGAGAGAAATAAGGAAAATAGGGAGAGAAAAAATAAAAGCAAAATCACTGTAATTAGAGGCAAGAAGTTCAGGGGGAGGGAGGAGGGATGGGAATAGGAAGGAAGAGTGTCATAAAATTGACTGAGTCATGCTACGAATATATACAAATATACCACAGTGAATTTCACCTTCATGTTTATCTAAAAAGCATTAATTTTAAAGAAAATTATAAAGAGATCATAGAAAGGCCAATAGAGTAGAGGAAGAGGAACAGGAGGATGGAGGAGGTGAGGGAAAGAGAAAGTACTGGGGACTGAATGGAGCAAATTATATTCCATGCGTGTATGATTATGTCAAAATGAATCCCACTATTATGTATGACTACAATGCACTAATAAAAACAAAAAAGGAAAGGTCACATATTAAAACATCATTCACATGCATAAATATATACATTGGCTAATGGAAATAAAGCTTTAATAACCTTATCTTGAACACACATATTTTCATAGACAATTGTTGGATAATATTCAGCACTTTTTTAAATGAGCAACCTTATTAATTGTACTTTTCATTTTGTTAGTTCAGACAAATTATAGTCTTGTGCTTAGATCAGAATTGTAACCTCATCACAGCTAGAAATTCTGTCTTCCTGGCATAGATTCCAAGACTAAAAAATTCAAAAAAGGTTAGATACCAAGTAACTTCATTTGTCAAGTAATTGCAATTTAAATATTACCTTGGCCTTCTCCATCTCTGTACCATGAGCACAGCATAATGGCTGACACTGAACTTGTAAAGGTCAGCCAAAGTATATCTGTCCTAACTAGTCTATCTTAATGAGAATAATAAACCAGAATGTGATCTGACACAAACAAATTGTAAAACACTAGCCTAATAAATCACTATTTAATAAGCAAATGTACTATTTTTTTGTCAAAATGCATATACAGGTTACACAAAATAAATTTAATGATGCTGTCCCTGAATTCCAGAATGTCATCATCTGAAATAGAAAGTATTAAATTAGACAGAATTAGACAAAATAAATATGCATTTGCTTTATTCCATAATGGGATATGAAAGTATTTGGCATCAAGAATTGAAGTCCTCCATATGTATTTGTGTGTAGATAGCTTGACCAACCTGCTGGCTACAGCACACACAAATTACTTGAGCCCAGACATCTCAAGCTAACACCATGACACCCAGGGACAGTCCTGCTGGGCAGAGCTAAATCTGAAACCAGGCTCAGGAGACACGTGAACATGAACGTGCTCATGCACCTGTCACTCATACCTCCCATCCCTAATCAGGGTTTTCAAAGGTATTCCCAAGATGGCTGTGATTCACAGAATGGATGGAGAAAATGTAATTATGCTACTTTAAAACAAAATCAAATTGCCAAAGTATGTATCTAGGGAGAAAAACATCTTTATGTAATTCCTTTGAAGCCTTTGGTGAGCAAAAAGGAAGATTCTCCACAGTGTAGATAAATGGACTAATGTTCCTAACTGACAAATAATAAGTAAGTGACGTGCTATCACCCTCCTGTTTCATAGCCAGAAGAAATGCATTTTCAGAAATAACCACTTTTCAAAATAGCATCGAAAATGACTTTTCTTTTACATTATGCTCTATTTTTTCCAAATATTTGGTGAGGGTGGGAGAAAGAGGAGAGAGAGAGAGGGAGGGAGGGAGAGAGAGAGAGAATGAATTTGAGCATGCAGGTATAAATGGCAACGCTTTTCTCTGTAGTCTCCATTACCATTACTAAATGTAATTGAATGTATTAGCAGGTCTCTGTAGGAATGTGATATGCTAACACACTCTAATTTTCATTAGTTTCTCAAAACTGTCATGTGAGGAATTTGAAATATGTGCATGAGAGAAATTAATAATGGCTGGTACTGAACAAAAGTATTAAATTGGTTTAAAATGAAAAAAAAAAAAACCCCGAAGAACTTGCTTATGAAAAGGAAGATGTTTAAATCACACGCAGGAAAGCGCTGTGATGACAGTCTACCATTCATTTTCCTGAAACAGCTGCCCCACAAAGGAGAGAGAATGAATGTGTAAGTCCTAGTGCCCCCACCATGGTGAGCACCATTTTACTGTACAAAGGTGGATTCAGAAAAGCTGAAAATATTTATGAGATGAAGGATTCTTTGTTTCTTTTTCAAAGTGAAAAGGCATATGAGCCACAGCTACGTTTCCCAGTTAGGCTGTGTGTGTGTGTGTGTGTGTGTGTGTGTGTATATATATATATATTTTTTTTTAAGATCATCACTGAAAGAGCCAGCCCTGCCATGGTGCAAAACCTGGTCATATCTGGAAAGTAACAAGGTACTTGTTACTTTTTGGAAAGTAATAATAGCTTTCTAGTCGTTTATCCCTTAAATCAAATAATCACATTAGAATTAAACCATTAATCGCATTCCATCCTGGAAATAACTCCAATGGTGGTAAGTAGTTACTGCCATCCCCATTTTGCAGATGGGAAAGTAGAAGTTCTGAGAGATCAGGGAACTTTGACCACCAGGTTCCCCAGGAATCTGAAGCTGAAATAAGCTTATTGTATTGAACGTAAGGTATAAGGAAGGTTTGGTATTCCCACTAGCTGAACAGGCTGAAGCATTCCATGCCCACCCATGTCTTTTTAAAAAAGATATTCCCTCTGTTCAGGCTGAAAGGTATTGGAAACTAGGATGCTGACCATAATACAACGTGGGGTGTTGGCAGGTAGCTCTGGGCTCCAGGCTTGTTCATCAGGGTTGTTGGGACCACACTGTGAACAATATGTTTAACATTTGGTAATGGTCTGCTGCAGGACTGGCACTGTAGAAGGTGTAGAAATGCTAACTGATCTGAGAGGCTGGATCATCACAGATCCCCAGAGCCTAAATGCTTAACAAGTGAACAGCACTACCTCCAGCCACCATGCCAAGCATTGGACACAAGAAAACTAGTAAAAAGTGACAGATGCAGGAATTGGATGACAGATATCTTACAGTCTCTCATGCAGGTCAGGCAACACAAAAAGAACAAAATGGAAGGATTCTATAGTTTCATTCCCATGATTTCATGAAAATGCCTTGACTTCATGCTCACAGCAACATTATAGGGAGAGATTCTGATTTCTCAATTTTTGATAAGAAATATCTAGTGTCTAACTTTTTGATGCAGGTTTCACTTCTGCTTGCTAAAATCATGAAAGAAACCTCACAATGCAGCATTTATTGGTGTTCAGTGGCATTAAATTCTCCCAGTAATGACATATATTACCTTGTACCTTAGCCTTTCCAGATCCCTCCAATCAGTCATAATAATAATCCTCTCCTCAGAACTATCAAAGAATAGATATGGTTGCCTGCCAAGGCATTTACAGATTTTAACCTGCCTTCTAATACTGTATGGGCATATTGTCTCTCTTGACTAAACACTAAACATCACCAAAACAAAAATCTTTGCATCTTTATATGCCCAACATCTGCAATTGTGATTGACAGACACTACACGGTCAAATCAATCATGGTTGAATTAATTACTAAATGGATGCATGATTGAAAGTACAAATAGATAATTATTGTAATAGTCAGTCAGGCTGTGTAACAAACTACCTCAACCCAACAGTTGGCAATGTCAAGTGTTTGTTCTCTTGCTCATGAATTTGCATAGTTGACCCAATGTGAAAATCAATTGGGCATGGCCACAGGCAGATTGGCTGAAGTTTGCTCCCTATCCATGTTCATTCTAGGGTCCAAACTGAAAGGGAAGTGGTTATTTGGTGTCCTCTTCTCATGGGGGATCACTAACACAGGAAAGACAAACCAGAGTGCAGACAGTTTTAAGGCCTCTGCCCACATCGTGCCTCCCACTATTCTAGTGGTTAATGCTAGTCATTTAAACCCAAATTAAAGAGGTGGGAAGTGCCCACACAGGAGTGCAGGGGTGTGAATATTTCATATGTGAAGACTTGCTAACAATTATCCAAACCACTGTAACTAAAAATCGTCATGAACTCACTAGAAACAGAAGCAGAAATAAGACTAACAGTTTGGGAGCTGCACTTGTAAATTACCTAGAAGAAGAGACATCAGAGTCAGTTAAACCTTGCTCTCATAAGTACATCTGGGTATCCTATTAGGTCCCACCTCATAGGATTATAAAAAGACTCATAAAATAAATAAGTCATGTGAAGTATTTTAGTACACTCAATACCACCATGCCAAGTGCCTGAGTACCAAGAAATGGCTATTTTAATTTAAGTTTGATCCAACATCCATCTCATGGTGCCAGAGAGCTGACAGCAGTGGCAATAGTGATGAGGGTGGCAGAAATCATGAAGAATTTCAATTATTCATGAATGAAATATTCAAATTTTGACATTTTACAATATACATACAATGTAAAGAATAAGACTGCGTACAGTTGCCCTTGCCAAGATGTTCAATGTAATCTGAGATGAGTGCCCTAAAATTCTGGCTCCTACTCATACTGCCTGTGCTTGCCTGTTTGCCCCTGTGGCTTTCCCAATTCTACCTAGTAGGAGTCTTCTTCCAAAGCCATCCCTGCCCTTCAAAGAGGAAGGGCTTCTCTTTATTTGACCGTTTTTTTGTTTGTTTGTTTGTTTGTTTGTTTGTTTTTACAATTACTCATTCAATCTATTCTGTCAAACTATTTACTATTTCTCTCACTTTCCCTCTCTTTTTTTCTTTCCTTAATGAACCTTTACTCTGTTAAAATAAAAAAGATACAGAACCCATTTTTTTACTCTATGTGCACAATATAAGTTTAGTGGAGGGAAAAACTCTCCCCTCAATATAGTTATAATCTTATAGAAGAAATAAAAGTTTGGTGCCTTGAAAAAAAAATGAATGAATCAAAATATGGCATATCCATCCAATGAAATAGTAGTCAGTCAGTCAGTCATGAAAAGTAACAAAGTACTGATACTGGATACAATGTAGGTGGACTTTGGATACATTATGTTAAGTAGAAGAAGCCGATCACAAAAGACCACAAATTGAATGATTCTATTTATATGAAATGTCCAGAAAAAAACAAACTGGTAGTACAAGAAAGAGATTAGTAGTTGCTGGGAGCTGGCTGGAAACAGGTGAAATGGGAAATAAATATTGGTGGATACAGGGTTTCTTCTCAAGTGATTCAAACATTTAAAACTTGATTTTGGCAATGGTTATGTAACTGTAAATATGCCAATCACCATTGAACTGTAACTTTAATTGTGCCTCTGTAAATCAGAAAGGAGAGAATGGATTTTTTTTTTTTTTGAGCACACACAAAAAAATGAAGGAATGATGGAAAAGAAGAGGAAGAAGATGAGTCAGCATTGCAACTTGTGGAATACCTGAAAAAGCAAAATTACTGTCTAACATGTTCAAGTCTACGCAAGTTCCCAGATGGTGTTCAGTACGTTACCTGGACGCATTGCAGGCGAGCCTCCAGAGGAAACCACTTCTGTACTAAAGTCAAGTTTCCTTTCTGTGGAAAAATAGCAGTTGTCAGCCGATGGGGGTATGAGCTTCCTGCCTAAGGCTGTGGCAAGGGAATGCTAGACTGTGGGAGCCAGAATGAGCACAAGATGCCCCTAGTCACTCCCAATCCATTCGGCAAGCAGCTCAGCCAATAGTGTCATTGGCTCTTTTTCTCCCTGTGTCAGAAGGAATAAGAAACCACAGCCTGAAGGAGCCCTCGGGTCAGGAAACCTCACAAAGAGGTTCTCTTCTCACAAAGAGAAGAGGCAGCCGAGGTGCCAGCTAGAATTTGTCATCTTCTTAGCACAAGTAGCAGGTAACCGTGGTAAAGTTTATCTTTAACAGTCACTGCCGTTTTAAAACAAAAAGAGTAGGTAGGCTCCTGGATTCTTGCTCTATTTGGTACATTTTGGAACAAAGTTAATTAATTGAATTAGAATAAGGCATTGAATAAGACAGTCTTTCTTCTTGGTGTATCCCCTTTAAGAAAGCATCCCCACCTCCTACACACACACACACACACACAAATTGCCTGTATCTCTGCCATGTCACCCTGTTTACCTCTTCATCCAAGGGTTATATCTGAACACCCAACTTTTATTCTCCTCTGTTCCACAGTAACTGTGGCATAGAAGACCCTTCTTCAGTGTGGAAGGAGAGGGAGGGGGGAGGAAGGATGTGAGTTAGAAGGTGGGAAGACAAGAATGTGGAAAGGGTTCAGGGAAGGAAGATTCACATTAATTATGTGATTAATTATAACAATTTCTACATAGAAACACTGAATTAATAATCTGTAAAAATTTCAGTTATGAATGGAACTGATCTAACACCTGTCACATCATCAATTTGAAAAGAACATTAATTTAAGGCTTTTTAGTATTTTTAAAAGGACATTGGCCATTGCATATACTTTCAAATTTTACTACCGGATGCCAGGTTAGAACAGATCAAGTATCAACACCATGGTCTCTTGTGGCAAGACACACACATCACCTCCGGGGTCTGAATCACCTCTGAGCCTTTGACCCATTCTTTGCAATGAACAGATGAAAAAGCCCAAACTAGTTTGTCTTAAGAAAACTGAGGAATCATGACTAAAAACTCCTGGTCAGGTCCTTGCTGGACTCAGACCCTCCAGAGAACATGGGGCTGAGGGGCAGCTGAAGAAGCCTCCGTGCTGCTGGATGTGGGACAGCGGGGTGGCACATAAACAGGATTCCTGATGCATCTCAAGGAGAAATGCAATCTGGGAACAGGAGAGGACAAGGAAAAACACAATGTGTGACACAGAGTAAGTGCTTCACCATCACTACCGCCATGCGGAATACAAACCTGAGTTGGCTTTAACCATCAAAGACGGCAACATGGGTTGCCCTGTCCTGGACAGCACCCTTTTATTACCCTTGACTGATATTTTCTGTAAAACCAGCTACAAATGCCAAATCTTTCTCATATGTGCTTCCAAATTATAACCCCTGTCTTGAATATATATGCCTGGCTCTATTAGCCCAATGGCAGGGTTTTCCATCTATTCCATTGAATTTCACCTTGTTGGATCTCCTTTGTCAAACACTCTTGCCATCTGAGATCTCTTTAGCCTTTCATTCCAATACATTAATATTCCTCATAGCTTCCTATTCAGGAATTCCATCACTAATATCTTTATCTACCTAAGAAATTTTAAAAATAAGACATAAGAAAAGGAAGATGAGGGTCTGTGATGTCCCCTGGTATGTGCTGGATTGTCACCAGTGTGATAATGAATGAGCTCTTTGGGTACAGTCACTCAACTAATTATGGCCACAGCCCAATGTATTATCCTATTATCCCATGATTTTCCACAGAGTTACAAGATCCATGCTTGGGGACCGTGGAGGGTAAGGAGAAGATGTGGGGATTGGGTGTGAGGGCGACAGGGTGGGGGTCTTCTCTCCTAATGTTAACTCTGTCTCTCTTTTTTTTTTCCTTTTATTTGGGAAGGAATCATATTCCATTTTCTTGCAACTTTTTGTTTGAAAAAAAACTTTCATGTTTAATGAATCTTTGAAAACCACTGATTTAGGCTAAGTTTTTCTATTTTCCATGTGTTCCTCATGAGATCCTTGGACAAGTGCCTTTGAAATTCAGATCAACTGCATTGACCTTCCTCCAGTAATCCTGCCAACAGAGCAAAGGATCTTAGCAAAGCCCCAAGGCTCCTGGGGGTCTGCTCCCTTTTAGTTTTAATTTTAGAAATGTGCTTAAGAATCTGTCTTCCGTTGGGCTGGGATGGGTATATTGAAAATCAGGGCTACATTTCATTTACCAAATTGTCAGATTTTAGAAACTACCTTTCTATTAACCACAATTACTTAAACATGATCAATACTTAAACATGATCTAGAAATACGGTTTTCAAATTCCTCTGCTATGCTTGATCATAATTCACTTATACCAAGTTGTTGAATCAGAAGTTGCCTTATGATCTCTTTCTATTTGGGGCCTCCTTGTCTCTTACCTAATCTAGTCTGTAACTAGATTTTTAAAAAAGGGGCATCAACATTAGGGAAAAGCAAACGAGCTATCCACCAGTGATATCCTTTGGTCTACAGCTATCATATTTTCATTCACGGGGAACTACATGTTTTCATAGATTAGAAATATTTACTGGGCCTTTCATTCTGTATTCAAAAACTATTTTGAATAAATAAAAGGCATTGGGATACTGTGGCCAACATTATTAACCCTTTTACACACAGAGATGAGAACAATGAGATCCAGTCTCAGGGAACATCTATAACAAAGAAGGAAAATATCAGTGGACTGTGAATAGTATTTTTAAAACTCCAATAAAATTTCACTTTTGCCAGTAGCTTGTGTTCTTTTGAGACAAATTTCATCTGGGTCTAAGGCTGGCAATATTTTAAGGCTGTCATCCAAATACAAAGAAATTTTTCACTGCAGATTTACTAGATAGCACTGCAAAATCTAGACTGGGCATCATAAAAGAACATAGGAAAAAGGAAGGATAATTATGTAAAGCCAACATCTGAATGCATTGTGTGTGGCTGGCAGACTTCTCCTGACTCGCATTAATATTCACATCGGGCACTGTTTAATGATGCCATTCAGCATGGGGATGTGGAGCAGGAAGAGGTATATAGGCAATCAAAAAATAATTTATTGCAATAGGATACTCCTCCTTTTGAAGCATCAACTGAAAAAAGAAGCACTTCCCCCCACCCCAGTTCCTAATTTGACTAAATAGATTCTCTTTTCTGCCAAAACCTCAAGGGTTCTTTATGAGAAATACAAACTGGTCTGATAAAAAAAAAAAAAAAAATCTCACACCAAATGTGTCTCACCCAGACGCCACATCCCACCCATCCTCTAAAGCCACCAAACAGTTAGACATGAGCCAAGTTCTTTCCTCCATATCTTTATCCAGTTTACCAGGTAACTTCTAAAACACTGAAGGAGAAAGAGGCCATTCCTCTGCCGCTGTCTTTTGTATTCCAAGATGGTTCATATCAATATTCATATCAGAATGACTCCCAGGGATCGAGAAATCTTCAGGTTATTTCCAACACTGAATTTAAAAGTTAAGCCTCTCCTCCTTAAATAAATATTTCCTGAGCAGCTCCAAGGCCATTGCCTTCCTGCCATTATTAAAGGGCTGGGCCTGAATATATGATCTAAGGTGCACACTGCTTTATTAAAGACCTACAGAAGGAAAGAGGAGGAAGAAGAGGACCAGGAGATAACAACCACTGGAACAGCAACAACCACACACATTTTTGAGTCCTAATTATGGGCCATGAACTACGCCAAGTGCTCTCATGCCTTAATTTTTTTCTTTTTTCTTTTTTTCTTTTTTTTTTTGCATTTTAGAAATCTGGAAACTGAAGGGATAATTATCCAAGGATGTAGCTTATCTTTATACTTAAATATCACTTAATTACAGCTAAGTCTATGTTAGAATATGCAGTAAGGGAGTGAAGGGCAACTAGGAAAATATAGATCAGAAAATGTCTAGTAGCTCTTAATTGACCTGAAAATATTTTCTAGGTGTTTGGGGGGAACCCTCAGAGTAATAGGTATTTCTGAAGCTGAGTAGTGTCTCCATAAGTAGGAAGATATTTGAATATAAGCAACAATAAAGCAATTATAGTGGCTTAAGTAAACAGAAGCTTAATTTTCTTACACTGAGCATGACATCTTGACATAGGTAGTTGCTGACACTGATTTAATAATGTCAGGGGCAATGGTGCTGTAATCCTCTTGCCTCCTGACTTCATCATCGTCATGCATTACAAAGAAGTGAGACTAGCACTACAAAATGAATACATCAGAAAAGCAAAACATCCCCCAAACCACAGCTCCTCCCTTGGATAAAGGCTTACAGTTTGGTCTCATGGGTCAGAACTAAGTCACATGGCTACCTTCAACAGTAAATCAAGCAGAGAAACATGGAATAGCATTATCATGACTGGCTTTGGCCCACTATCTGAAGGTGGGCACCATGTTTCCAGGAACTAAAGTAAGGTCCTGTTAGCAAGGCTGGAGCTACCATGGCCTGCTATGGTACCTTAGGGGCCAGCGAACCTCTGCAAAGAACCAGATACTAAGTATTTTGAAGCTATTATATGGTTTTTGCTACACGTTGTCTTTATTTTTGTAGTTATTTGCTTATGGCCTGTAAAGATGTTTAATTTGTGGACTGTCTAAGAATACACCATGAGTGAGCCTGTCACTTGCCAACTTAGGAGCTATGGCCTAAGGTACCAAAGACATCACTGAAGAAACTCCAATCTGCAAAAGCGTTCATGAGCTCCACCATTTCTCACTACCCATATGTTCATTTTCTCAAAGGAATTAGTACTGGTAGTTAAAAAAAAAAAAAAAACAGATTTCTAACCAGTTCCCCTAATAAAAACTGAGTGACTTCACACCAAACTAAGTCAAGTACTGTCAGTAATTCCCCTAATAATTTTATTTCTTCCAGGCTCAGACTTAGTTCTATAGGGTGACAGACTAGACAAGCCACTGTCCCTTTTGAGCTCTAAGACTGAGTGACTTTAATGCCAGGAAAGCCTAAAAAATGGAAGCAGCAGCATTTATCAAAATGATTAAAAGTCAAAATAGTAGGAACATCATGTTCATATTAACTAAAAAATATTAGCCACAAAATATTAAAAATTTCTGTATGAATGTCGGGGCCCTTCACAGGCCTGAACATTCACATAGAAAGCCACCACATTCCCCTGCACCCTCCACACACCCCACCTGAAACCCACAGCAGCCAAAGACCTGGTCTGGAATAGAAGCTACCTTTGTCCTCACTTCAGTGGCACTGCAGGACTGGGTCAAGCCAGAGGAGGACTGCCCTAAACAGGCAATTTTCAAATTTAAAAAAAAAAACATTTAATGGTTCAATCTTTTATTGAGGTCTCTCCATAATAATCTACTCCTTTTTTACTCTAAAATAAAAGTTTTTTTTTTTTTAATTATTTCACATTAAGCAAAACTGAGGCTGCCAACCTCTGTGCCTGGTTCCTATGTCTGAGACCTTGTAGGAAATATTCCACTGGCCCCTAACCTAACTGGGTGACTTTAGACTTTTCTCCCTTTAGCTTTCAGAACTATAAAACTTGAGAATATAACATAAATCTACCCAGGAAATAAATATATGTTTAAGCCCTCAGTTAAATTTCATTCTAACTAAAACATCCTAATGGGCATCGAGCTGCACTTCTCGAATGGGTTCAATCTTACTTAAATTCAGGGACCATTTGAGATCTTAAGTTTTCAGAAACACCTGGCACAAGGCCATCAAAGTAGCAAAACCTTGTTTTTGTACCCTACATTGGACTTTTCGGAAGAACTGTTGCGAGTTACATCATTTCCTTCAGTGAAAGTATGGCAGCAGGAAGGTGAGTCATGGAAATAGCAGATGATATCACACCACTGCACCATCCTGCCACGGCTGCTGCAGAGGGGAAGGACAGGACAGTCTTCTGGTGCCAGTGGAAAATTCCTTACAATTCAAGGCACACCATATGTCTCCAAATACAGATGTGCAATTTTTTATATTAAATCCTTTGACATTTGTATAATGATTTTAATATTAAAGTTATATGAGGAGAGTTATTTATTAAGATTCCTCTTGTTTGGGGGAAATTGTTGGAATCAAGCAGCTATATAAGTGGTCAGAGTAGTAGGCATATTCTGGGGTGTCTGTGAAGCTCGACCCCTCCTGGTTGTCCTCCGCTCTCTCCCCTATGTGCACACATAGTTCTATACTTGTAAACAGTCCTGGATGGCTCCTTAAACCAGGCCAGACTGCCCATCCACGAATGCAGGCTTAGGCCCAGGTGATTTCCATTCTGATTGGTCTCCTGAACAAGAGGCCAATCATCTTCCTGCTCTGTCAAGTGGAGAAAGGAAGAAGACTGCACCAGGAACAAGAGACAGAACAGAGCCCCGGCTGCCTCTGCCACCCAGGACTCTATTCCTTCCTGAGGTCCAGCTGCCTGGCCACCTTGGGCTTCTAGAAAACACTCCCAAGATGTACAGTAAATTCTCCTTTGGATCTTAAGTCACTTAAAGCTTCTTTCTGCCGGGTGTGTTGGAAGGAGCAGTAGTAAATATACTGCCCATCTCCGAGGATGTTTTGCTTCAGCTGGGGAGATACACCAGAAGAGCAATGAGGAAGGCCAACCCCCAGACCAAACAGCAAATATTCTCACTGAAAACAAAGCAAAGTCTTTAAGGTGATGAAAATGTGACTAGCTTGATTTCATTATGCTGTAGTCATAAGGCATAGCATCATTTTATACCCCATAAATTTATATTAAGCCTATGTGACTAGAAAAAATAAATACTTATATTGGGATGGGGGGGGGGGGAACCTAGCCTTACACAGAACTGTTCATCTTCTCTCCTCATCTTGCTGTACTACCACAATCACATTGTCTCAGTCCTCCCTCATGTGCTTGTTAATCATTTCAGATGTGTTTGACTGTAAACAGCCAAATGCTAACCGTACAGTCATGTATGGTCTCACATTGAAAGAAAATCTGCAGACACAGGGTTCCTTGTTTGATTCCAAACTCAACATTATCAGGACTCTAGATTGGTGTCTCACCAGGTACAATGGCCCACACCCATAATCTCAGCAACTAGGAGACCGAGGTAGGAGGATTGCGAAGTGCAAGGTCAGCCTCAGCAACTTAGCAAGATCCTGTCTCAAAGAAATAAAATTGAAAACACTGGGGATGTAGCTCAGGGGTAAACAACCTTGGGTTCAATCTCCAGCGAAGAAAAAGAGGGTGGGGGAGAGAAAGAGAGGAAAAGGAAGACAGATTGGTTTCTCCATGATGCTTTTGGTCTCCCCTTCATGGTCCCAAGATGCCTTCACCACCAACGTGTCAAAGCGCATCCAAAGAAAAGAAGAAAAGGAGAGAGAATAAAGGTGCCCCTCAGCTTCTTTCTTTTGTCAGAGAGCCCTTAGGTCTCTTCTCTCATTGTCAGCCAGACCTGGGTCACATCTGCAACAGTCACTAGCAAAGGGAAAGGAAGGGCCTTGTCTGGCTCAGACCATCCTGAGTCATTCCTTAGATTGGAATAGCTTATGTCAGCAAGGTGGAAGGGAAGATGTCACCTTAGAGTGGCTACAGTGACACATGTGATCCAGAAACCAGGCTCCGGGCCCTGGCCTCATCCCTGACCTCCCCTATCTCTCCTCCACCTCCACCCCTGACTCACACACTGGCTCCTCCAATCAGAGGTCAAGTTTCATGATGGTCTTTCAAAACACCTCCTGGGTCTGCCCAACCTCACGATCACTGCTCTATTTCATGTTGGTCCTTTACTTCTAAAGCCTCAAAAACCTTCCTAACGTTCTTCTCACCTCTGGTTTCTTTTCCTTCTGTAACCTGAGAAGCAGCATAAGTCTACACAAAGCTTTGTTCGGATGATGCAGTTCTGCTATCTTTATTGACTCCTCCAACTTCAGAATAAAATTTAAGCTCAGCCTGACATTTGAGACCCTGAATTCTAATCCGCCTTTCTTTTTGGCTACTTGCATTTGCCTACTGCTGATCTGCTTATTGCTACAGACACACACCACGCACACCACAGGGGTCAGGGTCCCTTCTTCTATCCTTGTCTCCCTTCTTACTCCTCACACACACAATCCCAATGTCCATGTCTAATGCTTCTTTAAGTAAGTGCTATTCATCAGTTTCACATTGGGACTGTGCCCGAGGAGATGGTATTCTTTGTACAACCCTCCAAGATAAACCTCCGGGAAAGCCAGGTGCTTCCAGGAAGCTCTGTACTAAGGAGATGGCTATTTAATTTGCCTTGTATCCAAGTCCCCGCACGTTGGTGAGAAAGTTCCACTTTCGAGAATACAGTCTCCTTCACGCAATCTCTCCATGTCCTTTTAGAAGAATTCCTCCCTCTATAATTTATCTTATGGCTTTTAGGGCATTTTATACCTTAAAGCAGAAGCAGACATGGCTGTGTCTCATCTGTACCACTTCTTTGTATTTCCTTGAAGGCAGAATTACTACCTGGGCTTTGCAGATAATTGGTGCCCAGTAAATATGGATTATGGGAATAAGAGTGCAAATCAAATGCTGTGAACTGTGGTCTTCGTTCTGAGAGCAGAGCTAAGGATAGCAGTGGTCCAAGTTAGCTGGCCACAGGGGCATGCAGGAGTAGAGCTGAAGTTAGATTTTGTAAGCAAAAGAGACAAAGTCATTCTGTGGGTAGGGAGCAGAACAAGAAGAAAATGAGGTGGTAAATTGGGTAGGGCAGCAAGGACTTGCAGAAGCAGAGCAGGTGGTGGGTGGAGGAAGAAGAGGATTGTGGGAAGGAAAGAATCCACAGGGCTTCCTGGCACTATGACGCTGACAATGGTGTCTCTGCCCTTTCCAGCAGGGGTTAGATGTGGTTCCAAGGGCGAAACACTAACACTACTTATTTTGATAAAATACATTATACTTCATAGAGAAGCCATAATAATTTAAATAGCAATAATAATGTGTCACTAGGCCATTAACCAGAAACGAAGATAGCCGAAAGTACCCAAGATCTACTAGGAATCCACCAGACCCTCTGCACTGAATCAGTCTAGCTTTTGGGGCCTTGGAGAAGCCTGAGGACCCTGGCACCAGGGGTTTAGGAGTCATCACTAGTATATGGCATCCTCCTTTGTTTGGCAGACTGGTCCCCCACTGGATGACCTCTCTTGACCCAGGATAGGATGATGAAGCTGCCCCCCAACCCCAGCACTGAGCCATTTTTCCATCACTTAGCTTAACCATGGGTTAGTCAATTTCTCTGTTCTTGCCTCCACTCCACTAGACTCTAATGCCCCAGAGCACTGAGCTGCATCTCACGGATCTGTGTGTTCCCATCACACCACCCGCTACTTAGTATATTTAGAGCACTTAACCAACACTAAAGAAGTCACTTCACCTCTTTGTCTCTTTCATCTATAAAATAGAGTTTATAGGGCTTTGGTTTGGATTAAATGAGTTAAAACATTTTTAAAAAAAATAGAATACTCTGGCATATTCTAAGCCTTCGATAAATTTTTGCTATTACTATTAGGCATTCGATAAATTTTTGTTGAATAAAAGACTAAATGAATATATTGATTTATAGACAGAATCAGTATTAAAAATTAAATGATACACTTGACCTGTTTTATCTTTTAAACACTTTCACACATTGAGTCTGTATCAACAAATCTCTGTGACAGTTATAGGACTAGGTGTTGTTACAGCACAAGGCACCTGCCAATCACAGACAGAAATACAGAGTCACTGGAAGTATGTTGTGTATGGAGGACAGCGGCCAAATTCCCTTTCTTCTGGTCCTTTCCTCTTTCCTAGAACCTAGGGCAACGTGGGGAGTTTTGCATGTGACACAGTGGAGAAAGTGACCCTCATAAGCTAATATAACCCAGCATTTGTTTCCAGCATCTGCCAGAGCAATTTCAATTAGCTTCCAGAATAGATACTGCCATGTAGCTGGTGCGGCAATTTCCATTTAAAGCACTATGGAGCAATTTCATTTCATAAAGCTATCCCTGCAGCTTAGATTCGAGAGCATGCCACATTTGTGACGATGGAAATGGCATAATTATGTTCTAAGTAGAGTCTATAAGTCACAAACCAATTCCAAAGGCCAATGCATCAGAAAAGTTGCTTTTGCCAGGTTATCTGTTTTGGTCATAGGAGGCCCCAGTAACATGGAAGCCAATGTTGGACACACAGCCTACATGAGAGATCCTGCTTCTGTGGGAGTTTCTGAGCATTTCCAACCTTGTTGTCATGTACATACAATGTTTTTTCTCATTAACCCTTTGAGTTACCATAATGCTGCACACCTCCCACCTCAGATGAGAGAGCACCCTCTCATTCCAGATATAAAAGTCACCCAAAGACTGTCCACAATACTCCTCAGGTAACCATGAAAGAGAGGTCAGTGCTAAGGGGATGGAGCTCAGTGGCAGAGTGACTGCCTAGCATGAGTGAGGTCTGTGTTCAATCCCCAGTACCACACACACACACACACACACACACACAAAGTGCCTCAATCAGGTGGAGATAAATCCCAATAAATAAACCTCAGGGAAGAAACTTGTGTCCCATAAGTTTAACTTGTTCTGTCCATCTAGAATTTATTTATTAACACTGAAAACAAGGAAACAAAAAATATCTGAAATAAATATCACTCCCTCTCTGTTTACTAATTTGTATTCTGAAATCATCGTACACTAAATGAACCAAACTATTAAAGCTAAAAAGCAAAAGTGTGATGGGTAGACACCATTGCTGCCAAATGGAGGGTTTGTAGTGACCACAGAATCCCCAGCAGAGGGAGGGAGGACAGCATTTATTGAGCACCTGTTATATGCCAGACCCACACTGTCAGTTTCTGTCACTCAGTCCTCACAGGGCTCCACACTGAGGCAGGTACCAGCAGCTCAGCTCTTACAGAGGACACGAGCCTCTGAAAAGTTAACACAAGGTCCCAAAGTCAGACAGCGAGTTGCAGAACTTGAATTTCACCACCTTCTTACTCCCAGGGCCTTTCGCAGAATCTTCTATTAGCAGCTTGAAAGCCAAGGTCAAAGTCATGGACTTCAGAGTTACAGTGAAGAAACTCTTGCATTGTTGGTAGAGTGTGTTTCCAAGTGTAGTGAATACTTATTTATTTAACACTCGACTGCATATACTTTCAGTTCGCAAAATAAATGAGTCAACCCAGCCAATGTTTTCATATCACCCTGTGGAGGAAGATATGTTTACAATGACACACATTTCAGGCATATTTCAAAGAACTAAACATTTACTAATATTTGGATTTTGCTAGTGTATGCCTAGCAAATTCTTCCACTTTTTTTTTTCTGGAGGGTTTTTATAAACAAGTTCATAGTTATGAATGAAATAGTATTTCCCCTCAAATAAATAAAATCTCAACTTTTTCTCAATCTTATTTTGATGTAAATAAAAATTAATACTTTCCCCCAGTCATAGAAAGTAGGTGCTCAAAGGCATTTAGACAAACATTATCAGTGATCTATTTTTAAATTAATAAATATGTAAAAGTACACATTTGTTGAAACTAATTTTAAAATCAGAACTCTAATGTGTTCCCATGGCATCAGTGAAACCTAATTTTAAATTTCAACCAGCTTTTAAATACAGAAATGTGAATTATAAAATCAGAGCTATTGCCTGATATGCTTTGTTTGACTGCATTTTTGTTTTTAATCTACTTTTCTATATGCATCCTTTCATTCTGTTTAGTTTTTTAAATGTAGTGGACTTCAAATAAAGTAAAATGCAAAATTCTTCAGTGAAGTACAGCTTGATGAATTTTTGCATAGGTATAAACAGGTATTCACTATCCAAACCAACTCACAAGACTACCAAAAGTTTTCTTGGGTCCCTTCAGGCAATACTATCCCAACCCCATGTAACCGCTCGTAGCATCCAACACCCTGCATTATTTTTGCTTATTGTCATGGTTTGGATTTGAGCTGCTCCCAAAGGCTCATGTGTTAGGCAACACCACAAGGTTTAGAGGTAAAGATTATATCAGGAGAGATCGTGACCTCATCAATGGATTAATCCATTTGGTGTATTAATAATTTAAATAGACTACTGAGAGATGCTGAAAACTATAGGTAGATGGGGCATAGGCTGCAGGGAATGGCCTTGGGGACTATATCTGTCCTGGCCACTTCCTCTCTCTCTCTGCTTCCCAGATGCCATGAGTTCAGTCACTTACTTTCTTCTGCCATGTCTGGCCACCATGGTGTTCTGCCTCACCTCAGGCCTACAGCAAGACTCAGCCCACCATGGACTGAACGTCTGAAGTCTTGAGTCAAAACAAACTCTTCCTCCTCTGAACTGTTCTTATCAGGTATTTTGGTCATGATGATGGAGAGGAGCTAATGCACCTGTTTTTCAACTCACAGACATGGGATCATCAGTGTGTCCCTTGAGTCTGGCTTCTTTCAGTCAACACGGTGTTTCTGAGATTCTTCTGCATTCCTGCATGTATCAGCTGTCCGCTCATCCTGTAAGCTTATCTTTATGAAGGCTGCTGTCCAAGTCTTAAGGGCTTCACAAATCCTGCTGATCTCGCTCAGTGTGGTCTCCTCCTTCAAGCTTTTCTGGATTTCCCCAGACAAAATTAGAAGCTCCTTGTCTGTTCATGTCATCATTCTTAAGACAAAATCCATCTGCCCCATGGATTGTGTTGTTTGTCCTGGGGATGGGGACGGGAAGTGTTGATGTCCTTATTACAACAGGACAAGGAAAGGAGAAATGAATAGTTACTTGATGGTGAATGACTATGGGAAGAGCAGCCACAGGGGAAGATGCTTAATTCAGGCAAAAACTTCTTCTCATAATTCTCTTCCCCTCCTTCCTATTCTGCAATATCTTTATTTTCTCGTTCTTGATCCCTCCCCCTTCTGCCTTCCTCCTACTCTCCTTCCTTCTCTGTGTCTCCCAATCTCATTTTCTACTTTCTTTGCCTTATATATTCATTTTTCCTCTTCTTGTGTTAGTTAATTCATTTTTTTAAAATGGGAGGGGGATGTTTGTTTGTTTGAAATGGGGTCTCACTATGCTGCCCAGACTGGTCTTGAACTTGTGAGCTCAAGCCATCCTCTTGCCTCAGCCTCTTGAGTTGCTAAGATGTCACATATGTGCTACGACACCAGGTTCATTTGACAAACAGTTAAAGAAATTCACTTGAGCTTCTCCAAGTGTCTATATATCTTCTGCCCAGACAACAGGCAATGTGTGTGATGGCCACTGGGCAGTGGGGGAAGAGAAAATGAGTGGACTCCTGTGGCCAGTGAAAGAAGCATTGTGGGGATTAGAGAATCATCCTGTGGAAATGCAAGGTAAGTGCCCAGAGGCAAATGCCAAGAAGGTGTCCAGAGTGCTCTCAGAAGATATTTAAGAGGACCTGGGGCTCAGTGAAGAAGGAAATGTGGAGATCCACAGGGTGAGGACCACTGATTGGACCCCCTCCTCTCCATGGACAGCCATTCCAGGAGTACAGAAAGTGGGAGCAGATTACAGGACCCAGGTCAGAGTCGATCATAATTTTCCTATCTAAGCTAAGACTAAGTGTGATAACTTCAGAAAAAAAAAAAAGAGAGAAGACGGAGTCCTCTCAATGGCTAGAATGGAACTTGGGCGACATGATGTAATTTGGGGTGTTTTATAAATGAAGACAGTGACCCAGAGAGGTCACATCAAGTTCCTCTATGTTCTGGGGGTTTTCTGAGGCCCTTGTTTGAATCACAGTCTAAAAATAAATGAACAAACAAAAAACAAACAGATTTGGGAGCAGGATTGGAATAGGTAAAGGCATTTAGCAGAGCAGTTGAAAATAGTAAGGAAGGTTAGAATGGAATGGTAATAAAAGAGGTTTGGAAAGTAGTTTGAGGCCAGATTTCTGCGACTTCAATGCCTTGCAATAAAGTGCAGATGGGATCCTTGAGAAGCAGTGTGAAATTAGGTTCTGAATTTTAAAACAGAGAAAATATAAGGTATATACAATGTTTAGGCCATTGGATTAGTGTAGCAGTTGTGCACATTATGACTTATTAGGCAGGATGTACTGTAGGCCAAAGAAGTCTCAGAACAGTACCAAACCCACAGCCCTGCCATTAGCAACAGGGTTCTTCACATAAGTCTCCACATGGACACCGTGTGGCTGTCTCATCAAGTCTAAAGACAGGTAAGCTCAGCCCATCTCCTTGCTGGACAGCAATGAGGTGACAGACTGGCCAACTCAAGTCATCCTATCCTTGCTTTCTGAGAGCTCGAACTTGAGACTTGTAATGATAGATCAGCAATTATTAATAGGAGTGAAGCCAAAAGGCCTATACAGGAAAACAGAATCAGAGAACTGACCTACACCCGAAGCTGGCACCCTAACAAGTAGCTACACCTGTTGTGCTCAGGCAGGAGGGAGATGACCAGATGTTTCAGTTGTCCAGTGCCTGCTGGTCATTGTTCTTTCCCAGATTATGTTTTCACTTCCATGAGGCTCAATGGTATGATGTCTCCCGTGGCTCAGGGCAACCCGTCTGAGTGAGATTCCCGTCACAGGTCCTTGTAAGCAGGCTGTCTTCCTCTGTGTGACCTCAGGGAGTCTCTGTTTCTCCTGACTAAAGACTTTACCCCACAATAAGTCTGAACACTGTCTCCTCAATTCTAAATGCTCAGAGGAGTCCAATGTGCCTTCACCTTTCTCATCATAAAAACCCACACTAGAGGTCACGGTGATGGATCTTTACTTTGCTCAGGGATTCTTGACCAGCTCCTGCTTGAAGTTAATTGTCAGTCTCTTCTTTCAGATCTTTTTCTTGCACCTTCTAAGGATTCACAGCCAGCCACTCCAGAGCCAGGCTCTTTGGCCTCTAACAAAGAACTCTGGCATTCATGGACCCCAGAATTTCTCAGCACCAACCCTGTCTCCACAATCTATCCCCCCACCATCCCTGGGCATCCTTCTGGGCACCACCCCAAATCCTGATCAAACCTTCTGCAGCCATAAGGGAAAGAAGATCAAACCCTTCCAGAATGCTGACTCCAGAACTGGTCAGTTTTATGGTGTGGGTACGAGGTGTCTCCCAAAAGCTCAAGAATGAGAAAATACAGGAATGTTCAGAGGTAAAATGATTATATTACTGAGAGCTATAACCTAATTGGTAGATTAATACAGTTAATAATTTGAATAGATTAATAGGTGGTAACTGTAACAGGAACGGTGTGGTTGGAGGAATAGGTCACTGGGAGTGTGCCCTTGGGGTTTATGTTACCCAGGGCTTCTTGCACTCAAGCTCTCTCTGCTTTCTGACCATTAACTGAGCAGCTTTCCTCCACCACACCCTTGTGCCATGATGTTCTGCCTCACCTCAGGCCCAGAGCAATGGAATCAGCTGACCTTGAACTGAACCTCTGAAACTGCAAGCCAAAATAAACTTTTCCACCTCTAAGTATTTCTTGCCAGGTTTCTTGGTCACAGAGACACAGAGCTGACTAAAACTGTCAGTCTCCTAAGACGGAGGCGGATGTGATGCTCCTGGGGGCGTGTGTGAAGGCCGGGTGGAAAGGACTGGTAGGTGATGTGAATTTCAAAGCTATTCTGGTGTTACTTTGGCATGTCCAGCAAATGTGCTTCTCCAGTAGACTACTGGTAATGATACAAATTTCAATTCCATGCTTGAATACAATTTTATAGGAAATATATTGCATAACAGATGGTGGTGGGGAAAGACTGCTATAGAATCACATCCCCGGGGCACAGCTTACATACAACATCGCCTAGCACGACAATTGCTCCCAGGAGTGTAGTCACTGCACCAAAGCCAGTCATGTCTTGAATACAGACATGTCTTGTTTATAGGAGATTTTTTTTCCTTCTATTTTTTTTATTTTTACTCAAAAAGGGTAGATCAGCTAGGAATAGTGGAAATTATACTTCAGGACTAAATACTTCAGGTAAATTATCCATTTCCTTCCTTTCCCTGTGTTTATCAGCCAGACCAAATACTTTTCACATATAAATGCAAATGTAAACCCAAATGTGTAGAATGTAAGAGGTGTAACAAGAGATTTGTGCCCAGCATGGGAAGTAATTCATAAGCGAGAAAATTATGCCTGTAGTTTACAGAGCACAGCGTACAGCATAATGTGGGACCATCATACTTTGTTGGGGGCTGTTTTCCCAACTGTTTAAGGAAAACAACCAAAGTCACCAGTGGTGCTAACGCAAACTAGACTGTTAGGAATATTAATCCAGGGGTATCTAAGGAAAATAAATGCACTAGACAAGTCAGTTTTTTCCTGATTTCATAAATATGTTCTCTTTTTCATAATCTAGTAGAAACATGAAGTCTCGTCTTTGAAGCAGTCTATTAATCTGCTCTATATTAGGGCTTCTGTAACAAAGCACCACAGAGTGGGTGGTTTAAACAACAGATGTACCATCTCACAGTCTGGAAGCTGGATGCCCAAGGTCAAGGTCAACAGGGTGGGCTCTTTCTGAGAGCTATAAGGAAAGGATCAGCACCAGGCCTCTTTCAGGCTTGTAGATTATCTCCCCCGATTTCTTCTTTTTATATGGACACATGTTATATTGGATTAGGGTTCCCTCTAATGAGTTCATTTCACTTTGACTACTTCATAAGGAGCCTATCTCCAAACAGGGTCATATTCTGAGGTACTAACGGGGTTAGGATTTGAGCAGATGAATTTGGGGTTGAGGGAAGACTCCGTTAAACACCCTAAGAGGAAGTTTAAAACATAATAGATGTCAAAGGTAGCTCTTACCTATTTGATACAAGAAAACAATTATCATTTAAAAAGTGATTGCTTTCTATTTTCAAAAGGACTTTCAAAATGCTATTGGAGTTAGTAAAAACAATTGTAGAAGCTAGAGGTTTTTTGTTTGTTTGTTTGTTTGTTTGTTTGTTTTAGTCTGAGGATTGAACCCAAGGGTGTTCAACCACTAAGCCACATCCTCACCCTTTTTTTATCTTTTTATTTTGAGACAGGGTCTCACTAAGTTTCTTAGGTCCTCACTAAGTTGTTGAGGCTGGCTTTGAACTCATGATCGTCCTGCCTCAGCCTCCAAACTGCTGGAATTACAGACATATGCCACCATGCCTGGGTAAAGCTAAATATTTTTGAAGGCTCATCAAGTGACTGTAATGTCCAACAACAGTTACAAACTGCTGTTTTCTAGCATCAGACCTACAACTTAGAAAGCAGAAGGCAGGAACTTCATATGTGTATTTTCTTTGTATAAGTCTGCTAGATTTGATTGACTTTAGAGAACCAGGCTCTCTGCTTCTCTCCTTGGAACATGTATAACACTCACTGAAAGTACATACTCTGGAGCAATCTGCCTGGATTCATTATTGGCTCCACTACTGTGTGGCCTTATGAAAAAGTTGACTAATCTCTCTGCTCCTCATTTCCACATCTGCAAAATGTGGAACATGAAAATATAGAACTAAACCTGGAATATAAATATGTGAGGTCTGAATGAGAACAAGTCTGTGTATGTATACATTTATGTAATTTTTATATTTCTTCACCTAGTCCCTGACCTGTGAAATGCTTTGGAAATTTTTACTATTGAAGTTGTTTCTGGGTTCTGGATCCACTACCCACTCTGGATAGACTATTTCAAAATTATGCATGAAAACTATTAAAAGTCAGCTTCCATTTTATAGATCCATCCATCCATCCATCAATATATTAAAATGCCATAGAAAGAGATGCTTCTTGTGCTATACATGTATCAAGACTATTGCAACTGAGAATCTACCTTGAGCCACTGGACCTGCCTCATCTTATGCATGACTGTTTTGTTGGGTTTGAATAAGTTCAACGGCATTACTAAACCACTAGCTACAGTGGAGAAAGGAAATCAAGTAAGAATCCAAGAAAAACAAAGAAACAATGAAAGATGACTTACATTGAGTAAGAGAGGCCCCCAAAATCACCTGACCCCACTTGGATGTCGCAAGTCTTCTTCGACGCCCATGCTGCTGAGCTTTGGCCCTTGTGTTGTTGAAGGCCTGGTACCCAGCCTGTGGCACTACTAGGAAGTGCTGAAAACTTTAAGAGGCAGGTCTCACTGAGAGCAGGTTAGGTCACTGGGGACATGTCCTCAAAGAAGATATTAGAATCCCAGCCCAATCCCTTCTTTGCTCAGCCAGCCCTCTCATTGCTTCCTGGCTGATCACGAGGTGATCAGCTTCCTCTGCTATGATGTACTGTGCCACCACAGCCCAAAAGCAATAGGCCAAACAACATGGACTGAAGCCTCCAAAACAGTAAGCCAAAATAAACCTTTTCTCTTTATAAGCAAATTTTCTCAGATATTTGTTACAGTAATGGAAAGCTGACTAACACAAAGTGCCTAAGGATTAACCAGTCTGTGCCAGGCAGCAAACCCCTCTTAAACAGAGTGCCTGTCTTCCTGTAAACAGCAGGAAAGTAAAAAACCCTTCCTTTTTGCAAGCAGAATAGACCCTCATTTTAATTGTGGGATAAACAGAACCTAACTGATTCCTCTTTCACATGATAATCCCCCAGTATTTGAAGCCTGTTGCTCACTCATGCATCTGATGTGCTGGACACAGCACTACGCATGCTAGAATCTTCTCTGTGATAAACATCCTACATCTCAAAAATCCCTCATGGAAGATAGTTCTGTTCCCTTTGCTACTTTGGCTTCCCTCCTTAAAAATAGAATTTTTTTCTTTTAAATACATTGTCCAGAAGCAGATACAGCCTTTATGGTTAATTTCTGCTGGGCTCTATGCATCATTTCATCTTTCTTTGCTGCATGATAATCATGCAAAATGTTTGATCTAGTTGCATAAATTTTGTTGAATGCAGAAAAACATAAAGGGATAAATGGTTGATTTTAATAGAATTTCAATAGATTTTTAAATGGGTTAATATTTTTAAAGATATCCTCTCTAGTCACCTCATTTTCTATACATTGCATTATATACATAAAACCCTGAAAAAATATTTTCCAAGCACATTACATGACACTTTTGTTTCCAGAATAGGCTTAAAACCACAAGGATTATTTACAGATTTGTTACCATCCATTCCTGGCAATACACTTTATAAAGTTAAAATTCTGGTGATAAAACAGCAATATTAGCATGACACAAATCTAGCACTGAAAGTGACACAGAAGATTAAATCAAAGAAACCTTTGATGTGGAAATGCAAGCTGACCATAGATTATTTATCTAGTGGTTAGGGCTCTGATTATCCCACATAAGATACAGATCAGTGGCCACATTTCAGAGTTTTAGAAGTTCTTCCTGGAAAACATTCTGGCTCACCACTATCTGTTCAAAAATAGTTATCTTGGTCTCCAGTTATCCAATAAGGCACACCCCAGGGTTTTCCTAAGATCAATGCATGCAGGCTACAGGTGTTTTATTTAGAAGGCCTACCTGGGAAACCATTATTAAGACAATTATGTACTCAGTGAACTACTCAGCAAATTTACCAGCCTTCCTTCACAAATCCCATAATGCTGAAGCTTAATTAAGCCAATGTGTCAGCAAATCAAAAGAACTCTTCCAACCAAGCTGAGCAAAGGGTCCTTGGCACATCAAGGAAAGATGAACCAAGACTAGTTCCACTTTTGAAAACCACAGTTGAAAGTGGATCCCCATCTAACCCTGTTGGCACTGGCTCATATGTTACAAAACTCCCCAAATTGGCCAACTAATTTTTTTCCCCTCTTGAAAGTGATTTTTGTAATTGCATAGCACTTAACCTAACAGGGGAACGCTTTTCTGGCTGGAATTTAAGTAGTAGGGGGAAAGGGCATAATTCCCTCACAATCCCATCCCAAGTGAGAACATGTGTGCTATCCTTTTAACTCACTTCATCAAGAACTGCCAGGTCTTTGTAGTGGGAAAAATTAAATGCAGCACTTAAAATGAAATTTTTCACTGATCTAAGCACTAACTCAAGCCATAAGTACTGACATTTAGGCATCATTTACTAAAAGAAAATTTAGTACTTCTATGTAAAAAGCAATCTTGCAACTGGTCATGGTGGCACACTCCTGTAATTCCACAGACTGAGGCTGAGACAGGAGAATCACAATTTCAAGGCCAGCCTCAGCAACTTAGTAAGACCCTAAGCATCTTAATGAGACCCTGTCTCAAAATAAAAAAGGGGTGATGCAGTTCAGTGGTAAAGCACCTCTGGGTTAAATCCCTAGTACAAAAAAAAAAGCAATCTTGTCAGTCTGGGATAATTCAGTTTGATTTTTTTTTTAATTTACAATTTCTCCATTTGCCATCCTTTAGGTTCAAAAATAAAATATTTTTATAGTATGAGTAAGCCTATATTCTAATTAAAAAATCGGGGTTACTAAATTTAAATTTGTGTCTTTTTATCTAACTACCATAGAAAATGAAGGCCTAAAAATACATATGCAGCCTCATAACTTAATCTCTTCTAGAAAAAGTATTGGAGCACTGTATCAACCGAAGCTAGAAACACACAGAGAATAATTCCATCCTGCCCAGATTTCAACTCCTGCACATATGCCAGAAAATCTAGCACTCTATCTCCCAGCAAGATAATTCTCATACTGATGGGCTTACCCTGAAAGCCAACTCACCCCAATTCCATGCAGTGGCTTAGCAGAAAGGTACTGGGCAAAGAATTTAGAAACCTGGGTTCCAGACCTGGCTTCAACCACAACTAGCTGTATGACAATGAGTAAATGACACACCCTGGATGGGCCCCCAAACAGCTCAGGAGCAGGCAGTTGTGAAGAGGCCAGACGCTGGCACTGGGAGACACAGTCACTGAGAGACAGGGGCCATGTGCTCATCGTCCCTTCAACTCAACTTACTTAATATTGTCAGTTTCTAACCAGAGCAAATTGGAAACACTGAGCCCGTAGTTTAAAGTAAGGATTGTCTGAGTCTAATGGAAAAGATCAAAACTAGAAATCTAATGAGAAAGCTTTCTCTGTTTGTCAACAGAAACCCAGATTAACATTTATAGACACCTCCATGCCCACAAAATGGATCGTAGACTGTACATAAAATACGACATTTGCCTGGGTAATAGAACCGAGGGCCTGAAATTATGCTGATAGACTCTTTTATTAATAACCCCCCCCCAAACTCAATTTAATTTCTGTGGTAATCACCCAGAAATAACTTCAGTTAATGTATCCGATGTAATTCCCCAGGAAGAAATATAAGATCGGTTTCTTCTTTAAAGAAGGAGAATCTTGAACTTGAGCAGTCTTATCTTTTCAATTTCATCTACACCTTCCCACGGCTTTAAAGTTATCGCATGGTAATTTGTGTATGCCTAGAAAATATATTTCCATTACACCCATTCCAGCGGGTGCTTGTCGACTTCAGATAATGTCGCCCCTTTTCACTATTTCCATGGAGAAACCGTCTTTCGGTGTCCCCCAACTGCCTCATTCACATGCTTTTGAGTATCATTTGCTCACATATATTTCTCTTCTCTCTCTTGCTAATTACCTAACAATTTTCCTTATTTTAGAGCTACTCTTATTCTGTTAAGTTAAAAAAAAAATGTGACTTGTTTTCTTCCACCAGGATCCCTCAGACATAGCAAAGAGACATTTCCAAAATATAGCCAATAAACTATCCCCACAGGTAATTTTTTAAAAAAGGATAATATAATTTTTTAAGATCCAAAAATTAATAGCACTAATTCACCACCATCACTCTTTCCAATCCCAATATTCTATTCAGAATCGAAAACATTATGTCAAAAACGATGCACTTGGATGGCAAAAGAATTTTTTAAAATATTTTTTTAGTTATAGTTGGGCACAATGTCTTTATTTTATTTGTTTTATTTTTATGTAGTGCTGAGGCTCCAACCCAGCGCCTCACATGTGCTAGGTGAGCGCTCCACTACTGAGCCCCAGCCCCAGCCTGAGAAAGAATTCTTAAAAAGACTGCAGTCTTTAGCCTGGCCAATCTCAAATGGGAATGGGTGGTATTTAAGGTGAGAGATTTTACCAGTTCTCAAGCTGTTACATGGTTCCCAATCTGTGCTGGGGCATTTTTAAAAATGTAAAATGCATCTATGTCTTTTACAAAGTCAAGAGCAAAGATGAAACCAGTCGTTGCAGTGTGGTCAGGGGAAGGGACTTGGCAGCTGCTGCTGGGCTAATGAGACTGGAGTTATCGTCCAACTCTGCTGGGTCTTCAGCCCTTCCTTGTGGATAATTGAGTGCTAATTCAAGTGAAGGAGGCAATGGACCAATGTAGTTTTCATAAAATATGAACACTCCCTAGCACATGTTCCTTCTGGCAGCAAGTTCTCTCTCCCTGAAAACCCTGAAATGCATAATCACCTTCCTAGTGAAGCAGGCTGTGTCAAATCCATCCACCCATCAGCATACCAAGGTTAATCCTTTCGTCTCCTGGGAGACAGGGATAACAGCAACATCAGATAAAAATATGATTTAATTATTTTTTTCTTACTCTATATCTTTTTTAACAAGTGTTCCAATTCGTAATCAAGATTGAGGCTTATGATCCAAGGTATGTTTATCTTCAAACAATATGGGCATGTGTCCATTCGTGTAAGTTAGAAAAAAAAATGTGTTCTCAGGATCTATTGGGGTTTCAATCTAAAAAATATTAAACAGATACCCAGTACATTTTTTTAAAAAAATCATCAATTGCCAAGTCATGATCAAATATAAATCTTACACTAAATTCTCACAGGAGTTGGAGAAGTTGTCCTGATGATCCAAATATCTTAATAAAATAGTTGCCTAGAGTCCAGCAAAAGTTCTGATTGATAGTATTTAGAATATTATTAGTATGGCATTAACCTGATGGATTTTATGACTTGTTCATTTATGAACTGCTGCCATCTTGCTAGCTACACCACACTGGACCAAGCAAAAAGGTCTATCTCCAATAGAAAATTCAACTGGAGTAGGATATAAACTTGGCCTCATCTGTCTGAGGTCAGTTTGCAGAATCCCACAAAACCAATGGAAAGCTAATTAAGGTGTCAGACTCTTGTGTTATGTCTGTCACCTAAATAAAGCAATCTTCTTAGTTCCATCCCAATTGCATCAAAAAAAAATCTGTTTTTAAGGATATTCCTAGTATGGACATCTCACTCTGAGTTTCAGCATCCGTCTACCCACATTGCCCGATGTTCTGCTTACCCATGCAGTCCAGGGTGAGACAGCTATAGTGGCAGATGACTCCTTTAAGAATTCTGATTTGGGGCAGGCTTACCTCACTTCTACCCTCATCCTCACAAATCCATAATTTGTTCTCACACTTCTTGCTTTCTCAACATCTCTCAAGGATGTCCTATTACCATCCGACAGAACAGAGACCTGTGATCAAGTCTTGACAAGCTTCATCTCATTAGTGCCTATTTTAATCATCAAAGGTGACAACCCATGATAAATTATGTCAAAACATAAGATTCTAAATGAAGAGAGGGAAGGTGGGGAGAAAGAAATGTACTCCAGGAATAGATAGGTTTCTTCATCTAATTTTCATGCTAAAGAGAAAGACAAACCTGCAGATGAGATAGACTTTGATTGAAGAGGTGCTACATAGAGAACTCCCAAAAGAAAGGAAATGGGAAATTGGTCTTTTTTTTTTATTTTGGGGGGGTACCAGGGATTGAGCTCAGGGGCACTCAAACACTGAGCCACATTCCAGCCCTGTTTTGTATTTTGAATTTAGAGACAGGGTCTCACTGAGTTGCTTAGCACCTCAATTTTTGCTCAGGCTGGCTTTCAACTTGCAATGTTCCTGCCTCGGCCTCCTGAGCCACTGAATTAACAGGCATCTGGCTAGAAATTGGTCTTTTTCTTTTCTTTTCTTTTTTTTTTTTTTTTTGGTTCTGTTTAACCTCTTTTATCTATCAAGGAAGAAAGATTTTTTTTCTTGGTCTGAAACCAAGAAAGGAAAATAAAAAGAAAAGGGAAAGTTTGGTATGTCAAACTCTGGGCACTGGGTCAGTTCCTGTGCGGGGACACGCAGACTTCCAGATGAACTCTGCGGAGCAGAGCTGGAGAGAAAGCAGAGACAGCTGGAAGAGTGGGATCTGGGAGAGCTGCTGAAAATATCAGCGCAGCCCATCACCAAACGGAACGTCCGTGAGGAACCATTGCTGGGCCTTCTCCATCCTGCAGGAGCCTCTGCAGTCCCAGTTCTGCCCACGTTGTAAGAGGTCCCTTGTCACATAACTTCTACTCTCTGCTAATAAGACGGCTTCTCGTCCCTATCACTGGAGGCTCCAGGAGAAACAGGGAGGAAGGATGGGATGGAAGTGCCCACTCAGGCCCTGGAGCTCCGGCTCTAAGTATCTCTCAGAGCCCCAGTCGCACGCTGAGGTTCAGCTTTCATTCCTCACCACACTGGTGTTGGGCCACGCTGGCCCAATAAAATACATGAAATAAGACTCATGAATGAATGAAAGAAAGAAAGAGCCAAAGCCAATTTAAGGTATGCCAGGTCTTATGCTTTACCAAGCAGGCAAGCAAAGCCAGCCCATTTTTCACAGATCTCTTGTGACAAGAAAAGGGGCTGAACTACGAACTGATAATGGGTCTGGTTCTCATTGCTGCAAAATCTAACACAGGAAACAAACATCTGAGTTGAACACTGAGGCCTCAAAGACATAGATAGAAAATGTTTGGAATTGTACTTTTACCTCAAAGTATGACAGTAGTTAAAATGTCATATTTAATCTGCAAAACAAAAGAGATTGAGGAAAAAATGAGTTTCCCTTTCAAATCTGGGAAAACCCTATATTTAAATTAGATTGAATTTATATCCTACTTTAATAGTTAAAATTGAGATGACATATTGGCATTTTTTATAATTCTAAAAAACTTATTTATTGTGAACTCTAGATTATTTTGACAAGCAAAACCATCTGGAACTCATCATAAGATGTCCAGTCTCCTCCATGTGAAGTACAAACCACTCCTGACCCTGTTTCCTTCCTTGAATGCCTTCTCTCCTTCCCACTCATGCTTCTTTCGAGAAACCTACATTTTCTTCCCTCTACTCACTTCTCAAATTAAGCAATTGGGCTTTCCTAGCCTTGCCCAATCAAGAGACACTTGGAGCCACTGGGCACATTTCAAACTTGCCCCCTGGAACACTCCCTTGACTACCCCCACTGTGGTTCTGTCCCTCTGCTAGTCTCCTACTCCACTGACCACATCTCCTCCTCCAGCTCATGAATGCTCTCCTCCTGTCCTCCCTTGAAATACCCCTGTCCCCCAGAAGTCTGCCCTCAGCTCTCATCTTCTTAATTTGTATATATTCATGCTGCTGAGCTCAAATGCATTCACAGCCTCATCAACCACCCAGGCTTTGTCCTCCCCCTCTGGTTTTCTTCCCCACCTTCACATACCTGGGACACAATTTTGTGTCATAAACCAACACAGTGTTGCATAATGAACATACAATAGGTCTGGGCTGAACAATGAATGAATGAATGCACCTGTCAGATGTAAAGAAGCTATTATTAACTCTGCAGAGGATTCCAAGGATGGATTCCAGGAAGAGGATGAAGAGATGCCTGGATTATACTCAGTATTTCAATTGCAATGGCCCACAACTATCCTGTGAAGTCAACAACCTCATCCTTCTCCTTTTCTTAACCTCTGTAGACAGTTGGCTGATGAATGCTTCAGATCCAAGTCTTTCTGATTCTAAGATCTGTTGTTTTCTGCTATAATACATTGTCCAGCCCTACACATGCACACACACACACACACACACACACACACACACCCCACAAAGTTGGGGAGAGAGAATCATTCTTTCCTATTTTTATAAGAATACCCTGGTGCTTTGCCACCTCAAGACTCCACTGCATCAATGGTGTGGTGAGGCTGTGCCTGAAGTGCCTGGCAAATTCCAGCCAAAGTAGTATGGCGCCAGGAAGGAATCAGCCTTAAAGTGGAAGGAGCCACCATGTCGGGTGGAGTGTTCTATGTGGCCTGCAGGGAAGAGGAAGTGTACCCAACTTAGTCATGGCTGACCAGAGAACACAGCCATCCAGCCATGCCCAGCAGAGGACATCACCCCAGAAGTTACTAGACCGTGACTTCCTGGGTATTCCAGATAGAGTCACAGAAAGACTTCTCATGTGACCTGCAGTGACGAAGAATTTGAAGCCAGAGTCAGGAAAAAAACAGGTTGTCACTTAAAGTTTTACCTTGGAAAGCAACGGGTCTCACAGAAGTCATAAAATGTATATGACTAAAAATATCGGTATAATTTTCTCACTTTATTGAAATAAATAAATCATGTTTTAGGATGTGATGAATTTTCTCTTTTCAGCTGCAATGTTTAATTTTGTAAGTACACCTTCCAGTATGGTGAGAGGAAATACATCTGAAAAGCTATTAAGATTTTATCAAACGTTATCAATTCACAACACAGAAGTATGTCACATACGTGAGTGAGAAGGATTACCTGAAATAATTACAAATAGATTTTTGCTCACAGCAAAATCACAACAGGGCTCTCTTAATAAATAGTCTCCTTTTACTATGAAGTTGAATAAGTGAAAGGGATTAATTCATGGTCTGAAAACATATCCCAGCAGGGCTCAAAGGACAGTATCTCAACAGACATCTGGAGAAACCACTGATTAATTAATAGATTAATTAATCAGACAGCTGTACTCTTAGGAAAGAATTTAATTGTTTGGATTAATAACCCTACTAATTAATCCTAAAAATCATCAACCTTATAGCTGAGAAACTGCTCGTTTTCTACAGAACTATCTATAAGATAAATATCCTCGTAAAATACTCACTGGCTAACTAGACAGTCGCAGCCCAGATCCTTCACCATGAATCCTGGAGAGTCCTGAGCTGGTCACTGACACCCAGTACCTCCACCCCCCACCCTATCACTATCATGACTCAGCACCACAGCACTTAAGACATGAAAGGTTCTCAAATGGTGCTTATCTGGAACTTGAGTCATATGGCACCAAAGAGGAAGCCATTTCCTAGAAATAAAGCTCTGAACAAATTTAAAATGAATTTAAAGGGAAATCAAAGCACAACCTAGGCCCTTCTTCCAAAGCACCTAACAGATGAAGCAGGCACGTACACATTTTAGTAAAAGGGCATGTTGTCAAGTTTAGAAAAACGATAATTTTTAAAGAAATGCCATTAATGAAATATGACTGTAGTAAATCTTGATGTTTATAAATCATTTGTACAACTTTATGAAGTTTTGGGTAACGGTTCATTAATAATTGGGGCAAGAGAAACACTAGCGTGTTTGATGACTCATTATTCAAATGGAATTTTTAAAATAATATTGCAAGAGAAAATGAGAATCCTATTTTCTCTAGAAAACATATTTTCAAAGAATGAACGTTCATCTCCAATAATCACTCACATAGACAACCCAAATGTTGCCAAACTAGCAATATGACCCTAACCACAGCCTAGTAGGACTAATAAATCAGAAACTGGAAATAAACCTTTAAGATGATTTTTAAAAATCATTTACAATAAAGTTTATAGTATTGAATGCACTATGAATATAGACAAAGGAAGGTGTAGACCAGTAAATCTGTCTACACTAGCACATATTGTTGATAAAAGCTAGAGGAGCCATTATTTAAACAAACCCTATGGAGAAAGAAATAAACAAATATATAATCCTGGTCAAAGGAAAAGTTAAGGAGGAGAAAGGAATTACTAAAATAATCTTTTTTTCGATACAATTTTCAATGACTTTTACATGGCCATGAATATCTTATGTAACTGGGAACCTGGAAAAATAAAAGAGGTTATTACTAAATGCAAATGTACACAGACTGTGTTTTAGTCAGCTTTTCGCAGCTGTGGCTAAAAGATCTGAGGGCTCACAGTTTCAGAGGTCTTAGACCATAGGTCGACTCCATTCCTTAGGGCTCAAGGTGAGGCTGAACATCATGGAGGAAGAGTGTGGCAGAAGGAAATGGCTCACATGATGATCAGGAAGCAGAGAGAGATTCTGCTCTCTGGATAAAAAATATATACCCCATAGCCACACCCCCAGTGAACCACGTCCTACAGCCACACCCCACCTACTTCCAGTTACCACTCAGGGATTAATTCACTGATTAGTTTAAGGTTAGAACCCAATCATTTCTCCTCCAAACCTTCTTGCATTGTCTCACATGTGAGCTTTTGGGGGACACCTTATACTCAAACCGTAACAGGCTGGGTCCCAAACATTTTACCTTGCTGTGCCTAACCAGTGAAATCTACACCACTCAGGGTCGACACCACATTCATCCCTGTCTTGATATTAAAATTATTATAAGGGGACAGGGGTACAGCTCAGTGATAGAGTGCTTGCCTAGCATGGGTAAGGCCATGGGTTTGAGCCCCAGTTACCCCAGACACATAAAAAAAATCCAAAGAATAATATTAAGCTGGATATAGGACACGCCTTATCATTATTTTCCAGATAAGAATAACGGAAGCCTGGGGAATCTTGATGACTTGCCTATGAATTAAAGTTTAGGAATTCAGGGGCTACTAAAGATAGGCAGGCAGTGGGGCACCTAACCCTGACCCTGAGCACGCTGACATTAGAAAGGCAGAAAAGCAAGTTTCCAAAGACCGGGATGAAGGCCTGAGTTAAAATCCAAGTGCCACTGAAGCTCTTGGGAAAGTTATTCTAAGCTTCAGACCACTAAATAGGGAGAAATACCAGGAGGTACCTCATAGGCTAGATGTGAACATTAAGTTACAGAGTTATATAGAGCTTTTCACTTATTAGAGTGGATACTTTGAAAAATATTCCATAGTTTATGAAAAAATATTCAAGTATACTGGGGCATTCTTAAGGGGCTTCTTGAGGCAGAGGGAGTCTCAAGATGACAGTGGCCTTCACAGGCAGTGCAAGTTCTAAGCCAGTTCATGAAGGTCAGCCCACGGTGCAAAGCTAACAGCTCCTCCACCAACCTGCCACCTGTAGTTTTAGTGAAGTTATGTTTTCCGTGAGGGGTTGGAGACGGATGTGCCAGTTGAATAACTATTATGGTGTAAACAGAACTGTCACATTTTGGGGCCCCCCATCACCAACTTTTGAGGAAAGAAAACACAAATACCTGAAGAAATGACATAGAATTTAATTCAGTTTTCCTCAGAGGGAGTTTCAAACTCCAAAACTATCTGAAGACCAGCAGGCTGGACGGCAGTGCCTCACGTGGCCAGAGTTTAGAGAGATATCCGATGGTGACCATCTCTGACTGATGGTTGTGAAGACTGTTTAAAGCTCTCCTTCCCCAGAGCCAGCTGCAGTCTGAACTTTCCCTGCTCCTTTCTCCTGCCTCTGTCTTTCCATCTGGGGTTTGTTTGCTTTTGTTGTTGTTTCTCGGTGCTAGGGATTGAACCCACAGCTTCATGCACGCTAGTCAAGTGCTCTGTCATTGAGCTACACTCCTGTCCCCGTTTTCACTACTACAAAGAGTCAACCGTCACAATAATTCTACTACATCTGCCTAAGCATATTCCTTAAGGTGAAAACAGCTATTTACCAATACCTGCCTTTGTAACATAATGGATTAGATGAAAACTTGTAAAACAAACTCAGTCTTAATTATCTCTGCTACTCAGACCTTAACATAATTAAAATCAATGGCATTACCTATAAACTTTGTTATAATCTCATTTCACCTTCAGTCTTCCCTGCCACCAAAAGCTTGTGCAAGAACTATTAGTAAAAAAAAGAATGGAGACTATTACATTTTCCTCTTTCTGCTCTTTTCTAACCTCTGATCAAGTCTTAACAAGCAGAGAAATGAGCAAAAGATGAGCAAGGGAAGGGGTGGGGGGAGACAAACAGAGTGCTCAGATTGTTCACCCGCAGTCTAATTAAACTGGGAAATGGAAGTGCTCCTGTGGCTCGTTCCTCTTTCACTCCTGTTGCTTTTCATTTTACATTCTTGGGGTGAGTTTACCAAAAGAGTAAGTAGTCCTCCTACAATGGATGCTTCCTCGAATCCTTTCACATGTAGAAGGAAAGTAAGTGCAAGATGCTTGTGGAGAGATGATAGCACAATGGGAGAAACAGTGAGGACTACTTGTGCAGTCTCAATCTCATGAAATAATCTGTGTTCAAGTTGTGTCAGTCTCTGATAATTCTTGAGGCAAGGTGATCTGAAAAGGGCTGCATTCAGCCAGCTGCAAATGAGTAGTAGCTAAGGCTTCTACACATCGCTGGGGCATTGGTCACTATTTCAAACACTTTAACTGAACATGTTGTGGCACTTATGGAGGCTCTATTCAACTGGTAACTTGGTGTAAAGAGGGCCTTTCTCTGTCCCTCAATCAAAAGTAGGTTCCCCATCCATCCTGCTTAGTTGTCCTCTTCTGTCGCCTCAGTGTATGGATCACATACTTACTCCCAGGGTTATTTGTATGTTGTCCACCTCTGCACTGGAGTGACAGCCCTGTTAGGATAGGAAGGCAACACTGATTTATTTTGCACTATAAATTCAGATGTTTTCGTAGTTCGTGATACAGAGCAGGTGCTCGGTATTCAATAAAATGAATGCATTGACAAAATGAGTGCATGAATGAATAAGCAAATGCTTGGGTGCTGGATTCTAGTCCCAGCTGCTCACTTCTGATGTGACCTAATGAAGTCACCCCCTTGTACCACATCTTTTCTGCCCTATATGAATCTAAACACAACATACCATACAATTAACTCTATAGGGTTCCAATCATCTACTGTCTAGTTTTTAAAAACTGAAATCCACAGACTACAGAATACTGAGTTTTTCTAGCTCCAGGAATCTATGATCTACCATGGTTGAAGGAGGCTCAAGATCTCAGCAGTGGGAGGATAAAATGGATCCTGAGTGCAGAGGAAGAAAAATTAACAACATTCACAGTTGTTGCAGCATCTATGATTCCTTACTCTGGGTACCAGCTGAGCACTTCACATGTGTTCTCTCACTCCTCGAGCACCCCTCTAACTTGGGTGTCGTTGTGGTGAGCCGTTTCTGTGTACTGTGGCCGCCATTACAAGATGGCGCTGATAAGCGCCGTGGCCTGTGATAAACAACTCCTTATTTTGGGAGAGTTGGCACGTAGCTGTAAAACACCCTATGAGAAAGATCCACGTGACAGTTGTGTATTGGGGCTTTATCTGCTTTATTAAGGCTGGGGCACGTAGGAGTAGTAGTAGTAGTAGGAGTAGCAGTAGAAGTAGCAGTAGGAGTAGTAGTAGTAGTAGAGAGAAACAAGCTAAAATACATGTCAAAACAAAGGCCTGAATAAACTGCTGAAAGAAGATTCCTGAGTTGCGTCTTCCTTGCGGGCAAGGGGTCGCGACAAGTGGTGCCGAAACCCGGGAAACTGGGATTACAGGCACGCGCCACCGCGCCCGGCAAGGAAGAGCAGGAGAGTTAGATAGCCTGCACAAAGCCCATGGCTAAGGTGGGCATCCTACATTGCTCCGTCATCTCATTGCTGGGTATCAGCAATTGAGAAAACAGCAGGGGTCAACTCAGGAGCTAATCATCATTGTCCTCATCTTCCTCCTCTTCCTCCTTCTCCTCCTCCTCCTCTTTTTTCCCTCCTCCTTCCCCTGCCCTTCTTCCTCTTCCTCCCCAACCAAATCAGGTGCCTTTTCTGAGCCCCCAGCAGCCCGTGCTCACCTCTTACTGACTCTAACCCACCACAGCTGCCTCTTCATTTGCATGGTGCCAGGAAGACACTGTCCTCTAAACAAGAGCCTCTGAACAAGAAACCACTGGGGGGGGGGGGTGAAGCACTTTCTAACAGTAATTGCTGTTTAGGAGTAACCAGAATGTCTTTTTGACTATGAGGGGCGAGGCACTCCAGGGCCCAGGGAAAGCCAAATCCTCTAGAACTTTCCAATTCTAATCAATCTGTTTTTCTCGATGCCTCGGTGGCTTCCCTTTCCCCAGGCCAGAGACATGGAGAGCTCTCAAGAGACAGAAGATCTTCTGAATGAGAGGCCATGCTCCCCTAAGCCCTTCTGAGAGGTAGCCCAGGACTGCAGGTTTCATGCCCCTAGATCAGGTACTGCCTGAAGAGGAGGGGAGAGATATCGCATGTGGGTGCTACATGCTTGTCACAACTTAAGTCACTTTCCAAAAATTCTACAGTGAACCTTGTGTCCTTATTCTAGGCACCCTAAGTCAAATTTAGTAGAAGTGTCCTATTTTTAAGTGAATAAATTTCCATTTCAATGGGAAACTAAGCAGCACTGTTATCCAGGTGTGTGACTGAATTGAGTCTGTGCTAGAATGCCCATCCTTCTGAAAGAAGCATTAAAATGTAAGCTGGTCCCAAAGAAATGTTCAAAACTATGCAAAAAGAGTCACTTGCTCAGGAGGTTAAGTAGAATTCTTTGTTCCTAGGAAAGAAGAGGAAAGAGAGAAAGAAGATGGGCTCAGGCATGAGTCTCCTCTCCTGTGTGATGTGATCTTCTCAATGCAGGTTCTAAGAGCACAGGAAAGCCCCATGCTAGGTACCAGAGGGGGATGTCAGGACATCCACATTCACTTCTCCTTATTTGCTGGAAAAGCTCATATTCCAAAGGAGTCATGCTTCTTTATGTGCCTTCTTCTTAAATAAATAAAGCATCTCACTGTTCAAATGGGGAGATGGGGAGATATGTATGGGCCTTTTCAGAGACAAATATAATTTCTCTCTTGGAAGAATCCAACAAAATATTTAGAACCATTAAAGCATCATGATTCTGGCTCTCACTTCGAATAAACAGGATAAATAAACCCTCCCTTCTCTGCATTTCTAATTTAGCAGAGCCTGTATACAAACCCTATAAGAGCAAGTAAATTTTGTATTTGCATCTTATTCAAAACGTGCTGGCACTTTGCTAGATTTTTAACTGTACTTTGGCATCCCTGAACAATCTATTTGGAGATATGAAGCAATATCTGTTGCGAGTTTCTAATTCTGGGTCTGTATACACATACATATGCATGTGCATGTTTAGAATGTCTATGATGAATACATTATTGCTGGGATTAAGAAGAGCCAGAAACCAGAGATGTGCCACGTAAGTACTCAATAATGTAATTAGATCTCACTTATTGAGTGTTATGTGGTAGGCACTTGCATTTATGCTGTCATTCTCAGAACACTAATAACAATTGCTAACACTGAGCACTTTCCCTGTGTCAGGCTTTATTCTAAGAACTTGTGCATTTATCAATTCCTGTGATGCTATCCTACAAAGGTGTGGTGGAGTTGGGATTCTTAGACAACTAATGGGGTGCCAGAGTGCAGACTTGTAACTCCTTTATAAGAAGGGTTACTGGCACCCTCATGGACAAATGAGGACCCTGGGACTTGATGAGACTGGCTTGCTCACCCCAAGTCACACAACTAGTGAATGACAGAGCTGGGCTTCAGACCCAGCTAGACTGGCTCGGCTCCCAATTCTTCATGTGTCAGAATGGCCATGTTTTATTTGTCTCTGTGGTGTACCCAAGAATGGCAGGGTAAGGTCTGTGAGGAGCAATGGTAAAGAAAAGTGGGGAAAAAAGTGTGTGAAGAAATATGTGGAACGTGCTCTCAAAGTACTCATTGTAGAAGGACTGACCACATAACAGTCCTGACTTTTGCAACTGAAAGGTACACGTGGGTGGGAGCTATTGATAGCAGTTCTAGGACGACAGGCACAGGGCAGGGGTGAGAAGTTGGCACAAAATCATGCCTGTGTTTAATCAGAGCACTAGAAAAAATGAGTAAAGGGGAAGTGGCAGGGGAGGGGGGCAATACTGCATTTTCTAAGTGGTCCTCATAAGCAATGTCAGTATATTATCTTGATAAACTGAATATTAGTCTTCCAAAAGTTATCTCAAAAATCACATCACAGAGTAATAAAACCCAGCATTTTATTCAAGGAACTAAAAGGATTTATGGAAACCAGGCAATATTATTCATATTGTGTATTTATCTCAAATATCTGAAAATAAATTAGATGCGTATCTGTTTCAAATTCCCACCAAGTTTGTATACCAGCGTATAATGATTTCTCTTAATAATTAATAAGGGAACCTAAAGCAACTTTATTCCAGACTTCGTTCCTCAGCATGCCATTTCCAGGCAGCATTGCTTGAGCATCTTAATTTTATTGCTTCTTTTTTATTAAACTTTTGAGATCAAGCATCATTCCTTCTAAGATGTCTATGCACAGAGGTCTAAATTTTAGAAGTAGAAATAACGGATCCACAATTAATTTTTAAAATGCAAAGCTGCAAATATAGAAATCCCCCAGACTGTATAAAACATGGTTCAGGTGAATCTCGAGGTATAGCTATTACAACTTGAGTGGAGGAGTGGGGCTAAGTAATTCCAAAATAAGTCATTGCTCTAGTAGATGGAAGGGCAAACTATGTGAGACTGGTGAGGAAGACCCCAGAGGAGGAAGAATCCTACCAGGACTTGAAGATGCTACAAGAAAAAAAGAAGCTCTAAGGTCAACTCTAAGTCCAGAAGGCATTTCTCTGATGCTTATTAGAATATTCTCATTATAACACGAGAGCAAATAATCTCTTACCCATATTTGTTTAAGAAATTTTAGATTTATTATATTAGGTGATATTTTTGCAGATCACTATGCCTCCAATAGTCACTGAAAAATATTTTCACAAGGAATTACAATGAATGTAGGTGCTAGAAATATGGCCTCTTGAAGTTTATAATCAAGCAGGGAAGATGGGTTAAACAAGTAAACACACAAATAAATAAATATCCTAAAGCTCCATACCTAAATCTAATAGGAAATAATATTTGTTTTAAAGGTACTTTCTTTACAATCCACTTCGTGGGAAAGCAGATATTTTTCAAAGTTTAAAATAACATATAAAGCTATATATCAAAAGTAACAAAATGTGGGTTGACATAATTTATGAACTAATAATTGTTATTCATTCCTCTAATCCTGATTTTTTTTTCCTTACAGCGTATTGAAGAAATAGGCAAGGAGCAAGAAAAATGGAAGAATGTTAATGCATTCCTGCATTTTGGCTTTTATTTCATTAATTGGCCCTTACTCTGTTTTATTTTTGCTGCCACATTTCTCTTCCACATTCCATGTATCTTTATATTTATCTTACATCTTTATATTCTTTATAATATAAATTATCATGGCTAATACTTTATTCTCCGTGATTATTAGAGTATGAAGAAAATGATTTTTTTTTAATCTAGGCTTGTGGACTTATTTAAAGTAAGATCAGTCTAATGTTGATTAGTTTCAATGTGGAGTTCAGGTAGAAATATTTTATCTTCTCCATATGGTAATTTCTCTGTAGATACCCACAGAGCTTTCTCACAAACATTAACAAACTGTTTCTTCTCTAGTTCTTTCTTTTTTTTTCTTTTATAGATGGCAAGGGCATCTTATTTATCTAAGAGTAAAATTTCATAAGATCTGATATTTTTTGAATGTATATACACCAGGTTTTCTCCCCATCCTTTTAAAATAAGTAAAATATTTCTGTTTCCATAGCTTTCCAAATACACACATCTTGACAAATTGGTCTGTGATGATATGAGACTAGGCAGTTTGCCCATAATTGAAGACATTTTGCCAACAAGTCAGAGGCTGCCAAGAGAAGCAATGACAGCACTCTGAATATGAGCGAGTGATCCCTATGTAAATATCGAGGCTCCCTGCCCTTTCCAAAGCGATGATTCAAGCCCATATGACTGGCAGATACCTTAATTAATCATGGCGACATGTGATGGCCATCCTTAAGGACGTCTGTTTTCTCCGCTCCAAGCTCATATTCACCTTCCACCCCATTCTTTGATGTGACCCATTTCTGGTTGTCATGACCAAGTTGTTCAGAATTGTGACATGAAGAAAATTTGATTTCAATTACAGCTCTTATCTCTTTTGTGGTCCTTTCCACAGGACTTACATCAATAGTAAATTTTTACTTTTCACTATCTGGGTTTAGCACTCACAGTGTGTGAACATATGCATACATTCTCACGCTCAAACTGAGATGGCATTAGGACTTAAGAAAATCAAAGTTCTTTGGAAATTCATAAAGTGTAATTTGTGTACAAGTAATTAAAGACAGAAGCTAAGAATTCTTTTATAAATGACAAAGAGATGGCAGGTTCTTAATGCTGCATATGGGACTTGCTTGTCCTGCTAACAGGGAGTAGGAACACTTTTTTCAGGCCATTAAGGAGCGTTTTCTTATGCTGCAGTAGTAATGCATTCAATGAATTCCTAGGAGTTAATGCTCCTCCTAACAGAAGCACTTTGTTGCCTTCTCATTAAGAGTCCTTGCCATTACATAAAGTTCATAAGAGGCAGTAGAGAGCTCATGGCAGCTCTTAACAGCAAAATCTTCCCTTTGGTGAGATTAATTATTGACTTTAGGAGCATAGTTTTTAACTTAACAGTCACTGGAAAAGAGTTCATGCTGCCACTCCACTATTCCCATCTTTGCTGGCTTCTATCCTCTCTGATAACACAGTGGCATTGGGAGTTATCTCTGCGGCTTTAACATTTGAACCTGTCAGTGTTTAAAAATCTTCCACTTGGCCTCCATTCCTCCCCACAACAGATCCTCCACCTCAGCACTACCATGACAGTCTCCAGAATCTTCTGTCACTATGAATGGTCCTCAGTCTGTCACCCACCCACCCCAACATACCACCCACAAAGAAGAATGATTCACTCAAGTGGTGGGGCATCTGAGGTTGGGGGAAAGCACTTAGAATAATCATGAATGGGTTCAAGTGTTAGAAGTAACGCCATTTCTCCAAGTACTTCCATTGTGCTCCTACATTTAGACTCTCTAAAGTATCAAGAACCATTGATTTGCTACATCTGTATTTACCAGCAGTTGCTTTTGTGAAGTCAACAATGATTTTTCTCTCATATTTCTCTTTCCCTGTCACATTTTCTAACAAAGGTTTTCTAGCTGGTTTCATATCTGCCAAGGATAACACACAAGGTACGTTTTGCTAGGCACTCACGAGCTAACCTAATTAGTGGCCTGAAAGACTTAAAAAAAAAAAAATACATGCCCATATTTACTCACTCCAAGAAGACATACCTCACTAACAGAAATACAGATATAATTGTAGTATGTCTATTAATTTATCAGTGATACAACGTTATGTAGAATCAGGCCAACAAATGTCACTGGAAGTTGACATTTTCTCTGGGCCTCATTAGCTGGGAACAAGGAGTGTGGGCCTAGGCCCAGCCCCGGAGGGAGAAGGACATGGAGTGCAGGGGATGTGGGCTGGAGAACTGTCAGGATACGTAACCACTGTCCAGGACTCCAGTGCTGTAATATCTGGGTCAAAGAACATGAACAGTGAAGAGTCACAGGAGTAATGGATCAAATCACAGAGATTAAAGGAACCTCTCATCAACAAAATATGCTGTAAAAGCAAAAGACACTTTTTTGAGACACAAAAGAAAATCTCTGGCTAAGAATACCTGAACAAGGTGAGAGCCTTTCATAAAAGTCTGTGACATGCTTAGGGGTTGTTTGTTTAGTAGCTGGTGGTTTTAATAATCATGAAGTTAACACAGGCTGAGTGCTTACACTCAGTAATAAATAAAAATAATAAAAATGACCATACCATACCAATCAGAGGTAAGAACTGTTAGCATACTGCCATTTAATGTTCCAGTATTTTCCTAATGTATGAACTGTAAGTATTTGTATTGAAATCAATATTCTTTGAAGTATTTTAAAGTATTTTTAAGCTTAATGATACAAGTGAATATTTTTAGAATATCTTAGAAAGAAAAGAATACATAAGAGATTTATCTTTTATTTGACAAAATCAAATATCAACTAGTTTTTCCCCTAATAACTGTTCTTCAAGACAAACCATCGATCTTTATAAATTTTTTTTAGTTTTTTTATATTGCTCTGAAGTAATTCATTCTAATTTTTTGTATTTGCTTGCTTATTTATTTATTTATTTATTTATTTATTTTTGGTGCTGGGGATCAACCCCAGGGACACTCTACCACTGAGCTACACTCCCAGCTCTACCTCCCACACACTTTATTATTTAATTTTAAGACAGGGTCTTACTAAGTTGCTGAGGCTGGTCTCAAACTTGTATCCTCCAGCCTCAGCCTCTTGAGTCACTGGGATTATAGGCATGAGCCACCACTCCTAGCTTCAAATAATTCTTCTAGACCCATGCAATCCTTCCATAAATATGCCTGTTCTTCATTTTGCCACGTTGGTGTAGAATGGCAACAGGTTACAAGACAGAAGGTCAGAAGTTTTCCATTTCACTATAGTTGGTTCCTGTATAGCACTCACTGCCTGTAACTTTCTGGATTCTTCTTGAAAGATTATAGTTATCCACATAATTTAATATATCGGCCCAGGCACATTAGAGTCACCTAGGGGACATGTGGACTGTGTGTGTCGGCTCTTCCTCATAAATAATAATGTTGTACTTTGTCTCTCCAAACAATTGGCTGCCACAATGACAACTGATTATAGGAAAAACAAAGAAGGTTCTTGTGATGGATCCTTAATAGGGTTTAAATAGTAAAAATTAGAATGTGCAAGCTCAAAAGCACGGCAATTACATTCCCCTTGTTTAGAATGTAATCGAAATTCCCATATTAATTCCATGCTGTGTGTTTAAATTTTAGTTCGCTGAGGCTTACTGATTAGATCAGATACATCTTGTAGTGTTTCTTGCAATATCCAGCTAACTATGGCATTGGATTTAGCAACAATTCCCTCCAGAGCCCTGATGTGGCATCTGGAGAAACAGCTGCTCAGCTTCATATTGGAGAAATATTCATGTAATGAAATGTCTATGTTTAAAACTAGATATGGATTTTATACATCCTGTTTTCACTTAATGAAAGGGCATGTTACTTTAAGAAATCATTAAGTATTTTAATGTTTAGTTATATTTTCATTTTGCATAATAAGATTTTCTCAGGCATGGATGCCACCCAGATCCCAGCACACTCCACATGCCTGACACAAATAGTGTTTTCTAGCACCTGCAAAGGTCACATCTCAGCTGCACACCGTGGCAGGCACACATGGCACACCCCTTCTGCACACGGCAGGTGCTGCTAACCAGGGCCTTTGATCACAACACCCAGCCAATCAGGAGCCTCACCTGCAGCCTAAGTCTCTGCACCTTAAGACATTCAAGGCATGTTTTGATAGATTTTTAAAAATTAGAACCATGAACTTTTTATACAAACTGCAAAGAAGTAAAACCCAAACAATTATCATGCTTGCTTTCTGCTTTTAAGGTAGCCAAGGGGGATGCCTAATGTGCCTCTTCATCACAGAGTTTCCAATCAGACTGCAGTTGAGAAGTCCTTCTGCACAGGACACTGGACAGGGCAGCTTTCCTAAAGCACTACACCAACTTCAGATGCACATCTGATTTTGGATTCTTTTTTTTTTTTTTTTTTTTTGGATTCTGTTGTTGAAGTCATTTTCTTTTTTTTTTAATTTATTTTTTATTATTGGTCTTTCAAAATATTACATAGTTCTTAATACATCATATTACACAGTAGGACAGACAGCAGAATACATCAGACACTAGAAAGGCAATATGTCAATCAATGGAAGGGTAACTGATGTGATTCAGCAATCTGTATACGGGGTAAAATTGGGAGTTTCATAACCCACTTGATTTTGGATTCTTTTTATGGAGATATTTGTATTAACTGCATTGAAATACAAAAGTCACTTGAGAAATCTTGCATATGACACTGGTTTTGGCAAAGCCAGCATGCAGACAGGACCTTGCTCATCAGCCACTTACTGAGCCTATCTATGCATCCACAGTCATGCCCATCTTATCCACCTTAACCTGAAAGTCATCCCTCTCTCTGCCCAAGGTTGCTGTCTATTCTCTGGACCACCTTCCTCTCTTCTCAGGGGCTGGCATCAGGCTCTTCCTGTCATAACCAGATGATCATGGACTTGCATTCTGATATTCCTTCTTGAGTCAAAGAGAAAGTCTTAGCTGGCATTGAATCGCCCTCACCTCCATTCCTCTTGAAGTAGCTCAGTGGTGGCAGATGCCAGTTCTATTTTTCCCTGGCACAGACAACCGTGCCTGCCACAGAGTAAGGATTCCACACATACTTGTCATATGGGAAAATATTGGGCCTGTGAATGCCATCCGTCATAACTGCAAGAAAGCTTAGAAATACCCATTTAAAAAAAAAAAAACCCTTTTCCTTCTAAATATACCAAGTAAGACTCAAAAGCAAGCTTCCACACTACGCCAGATGCACCTTCCCTTCTCTTTACCCACATCCTTAGCTCCAGCAGCCAGCCAATCCCCTTTCTCCTACAGAGCCCTCCCTTTATGCCTTTGCTCCTGGAGCTCGCTGGGTCCTCCTTCCTTCACTCTACTCCCAGGCCCCAATAACCTAAATCCTACCCACCGTGTCTTCTAAGACTGCTCATCTCAATTACACGCGTCCCTTTTCTTCCCAGCACACTGGAGGAATGTGACACTAGTGCCACTCTATTGGGATGAAGACTGCTTCTCTGAACGTCTGTCTCTTGCTGCACGTGGTACATCCTTTGTTCGTTCCTTGCGTTCTCTCGGAACCCACTACAGTTATAGCAGGGGACACTGATCAATAAATTCTTCTCAGACTGTATTGCTTAGGCAGGTTGTTTTTGGATCTCGATTCATTAAAGAGTTAGTTTTAACACCATATCTGTCAAACATGAAAATGATGACAGCAGACATTTATTGGGCACTTACTATATACATACAACTAAGTAAACAGCTCTTGTAGTTCTAAAATAGGGGAGGTAACTTGCCCAAGACCATATGGATTTAGGTGTCAGAAAGGAATTCAACCCATGTCTAATTCTTCTTTCCATTGATGCATTGAGTTTTGTCATTGGTATCAAATGTGGACTGTTTTTTTTTTTCACTTTGTATATGTTACTCTTGATGCTATATATAAAATATGAAAAACTCTTATCCACATGTACAACCTCTGCCATATATTCTCTTATGATTACTCACTACCAGTTATTTTGGAACCCTTCTAGTAACACAGGCTAAAACCTATCCATATTTATAATTTCATCATTCTCCATGCCTACTATGACCAACTCAACCATCAAAGAGAAAGTTATGCTATTTATTTTTCTAAAAGTAGATGCTTCATAATTATGTTTGAATCAAAGAATAAATATATTCTCACAAAAAAATGCCTCTAACTAGGTACTGATTCAGCTGTGTAAAAGAGGAAAACAAAAAATAAATAAATAAAATCTTTTATTGTAAAGATATATTCTCATGGAATTTTTATAACTGGTGTGATTTAAAATCTCCCTTATCCTCTATAAATGTGAGCACAGAGAAGCAGTACCCAGCGCAGGTTAACTATCGTCACATAAGAGCACTCTCTTTCAAGGAGGTGGGAGTGGAAACAGGTATATTTAATTTCTCAACGTTATTTAATGTTTATGATCCCAGATAAATTATGTATAAAATGTATGCATCATATATATGTGTGTGTATATATATGAGATATGTAAATAAATGAGTTATATATAAAACACACCCAAACATTTCACTAGCATAACTAAGCAGGTATGGAATGAAAATAAACCTTAAGCAACTGATAATTAGAGTTTAAAAAATTCTAAAACAAGACTCAATAAACTTACCCAGGCAAGGGAAGCCTCTCCTCTGACATTTAGTATGCTGAAGGCATAGCTCACTACACGCATGAGTACATAAAATGTCGGCCTTTTCTTCCCGTTATTCTCTCAAATTCACAAAGTCAGCTTTGTTACTGTGTTTCAACTTCTCTCCATTGTGTGGCACAGTAAGAAGTTTTGCCTGTTTCCTAAAATCGTGTTTAACGGATCTATTATTTTAATAAATTGGACCTTTATAATAGTATACTTGAGGCTAGACTATAACTTTCATCAGCTTATTTTTGTCCAATTATTGGTTGGGATTACACTGTGTGTGTGGTTTGTGTGATGAATATACTACACACTAGCTTTCCAAATATATTTGGGCGTTACATGCTTTTACAAAAATTCAATCACCAAAAACACATACAACTTGGCTATTTTCCTTACTGAAAATGGCTACTTTGGTTTATATCAATGATGGCTCTGGGGATTTTAAATATAAGCATAGCCTTAATTTTTCATTCAAAAATCACTTTTTTTGCCAGTGCTCTCCTTACACCTCCCAAACCAGGAAATGTGCCAAGATTTTTAGAAAGTATGCTTACTTATTCTTCCAATGTACTTGGAAGAAGATTAAAGCATGGAAAAATAAAAGCAGATGAATAGGATTTGTGGGCTAAAAGAGATACATTCGATTTATTCAGTTGTCAGTTCCAAGAAAGAAAAAGGAAACAAGAAAGGAAAGAAAGAATGAGGGAAGGAAGCCGGCAGGCGGGTGGACAGGCTTTAAAAGTTGAGGAAACAATAGCAGTATTTCTCAAAACTATGACTTAATTAATTATACTTACCAAATGAATGAAGTAACTTCTTTTTAAACATGTATATAAATATGACTCTGCTTTGCTGGGCATAATGGGGCATGCCTGGAAGTAATGGCGGCAACTCCAGAGGCTGAGGCAGGAGGATCACAAGTTTGAGGCCAGCCTCCCCAACTTAGCCAAACCCTGTCTCAAAATAAAATACTAAGGGCTGAGGGTGTGGCTCAGTGCTAAAGTGCCTCTGGGTTCAATCCCCATCACCTCAAAATATTACTCTTGTTTTATATTTTGTGAAGGCGTTAAAACAATTTTCTAAAAGGAATATTTCTAATGCAGACATTGAGATTGTATAAAGATAAGACCTATTGGAATCCCCAGTTTATTGTATAACCCATGGATAGTTATCAAATCATAAAAGTTCAGAGGATGTTAGGCTGCCTCCTTCAAAACTGCTGGGGGGAAAATCCACTTAGTGGCTCTAAGAACAAATCCCTTTGATTTAGGGATCATGGAGAATATTCAGGCAGGAGACAATCTCAGATTGATATTAACCTGCCTGCTGACTTTTCTAATAAAAAAAAAGGTGATGAGTGATCACTTATGACAAAACAGGGAAAATCAAATTAGGAATAGAAAATTATTTTTATTTGGGTTTAAAAATTCTAAAAAGCTTGGGCTGGGTTTGTGGCTCAGTGGTAGAGTGCTTGCCTAGCATGTGTGAGGCACTGGGTTCAATTCTTAGCACCACATATAAAAAATAAAATGAAGGTCCATTGTCAGCAAAAAAAAAAGTTTTTAATTCTAAAAAGTTTATTTTCCTCTCCAAATCCATAAAGTAATTTCAAATGGCAATTTAGTTCTCCTTAGGGAATGATGGAAGGAGGACACAATTAAAAATCAAAGTAATAAAATTAGTTTCCATTTCAACCACCAAATCAGCCCAATGTGGTTCATATACACACTCAGTACCTTAGTTTCCTCACGTGTCACAGCAATGACCTCACTGGGTTGTTAGAAGAATTCACTGAAATTTGTACATAGGTTGCTCCAACTAGTGAAAGTACTTGATGTTTCTTTGTTAAAAAAGACCACACAGCGGTAGAACAGTTCAGTACCCTTTCTCCATGGTCCCAAAGCCCCACCCTCTGTCCACTGCAACACACATCCTCTGAGCACAAGAAATGGAAGCCTAAATGTACCCGATATTCAAGAACTTAGAAATAGTTCAACAGACTTCTAAGATTTAAAGGCCAAACTGTAAATTCTGAGCAGTCACTTGGAATCCTAATGGGAACATATAGTACTTCTCATCCTGAACCAGTAGTGAGAACATTCCTGCACCAAACAGTGGGCATATGTATTGGTAGTATAAGAGGTCAACCCATAATTAGGCATCATTATTAATAATAAAAATATCCACTTACAAACTAGTATCAGTCCATGGGGGAAGGTGCTAAATTCTATAAAGTAATAGTTAAATCATTGTTTAAAGATTTTCCACGAGCCAGGGATCTCCATAAAATACAGAACAATGGCAGCAAGCCAAAAATAACCCATATATCTTATATGTCTGTGGGGTAAATCATGTTAGAGACCACTAGAGAATAATATTAGCACACACTCAACTACCAAAAAGCTCAAAATAAATTTTTATTCTGAGTCCAAGACAGTTACACCAAAATGACTAATATGTCATTATCGACACAGTCAGGGACTGTAGATAAAATAAAATGGGTCGTCAAAATTTCCTTGTAACTTGATAGACAAGCATATTTCATTGGTTCCAAGGCCAGCATTTCCACATTTAAACACGTGTGAAACCAGGATGGAGAACCATAACTAGAGAGCTACGGTGACCCAGCTTCCACCTTGTGCACAAGTGGAAACATGGCTGCAGGCTAGTGGCCCAACTAGAGAGCTACAAGCTTGGGACACTTCAACCAAAGCAGCATTTCGTGGCCATGGGAAGAATGAATTGCTGCAAATAACTATGAGTAAGACCAAGAGAGTTCCAGCATCTAAACTCACAGAAGGGTATGAGTGTGGAGAAAATCCAGACAGTCTCATAACTGTATTAACGACACTCCTGCTGGCCAGAACGCCTTTGAGGTCCCAGGTCCACAGAGGTACATGAGTCAAAAAGTAATGCAGAGAAGTCTATGTGGAAATGTGCAAAACTGTTATGGAGTCACCTTGCATTTACTTAGCTTTATTTTTATGTATGAGTGACAGATCATAAACATCCACTTGTAAGTCTCAGAGGGTTCTGTGAATATGTTGAAAATAAAAAAGTACTGTGGACTTTTTATATAGTGAAACTGATGGCATCCTTCTTTCTTTGTGATACTTAATGATGATCTTTCACTTGACCTCATCTTAGACTTGATGAAATGCAATATATCAGACACTGACTACTATGGTTTGAATGTGTCCCCTCGAAAATCCAGGTGTTGCCAATGTGACAGTGTTAAGAGGTGGGGCCCTAGAGAGGTGACTATCCATAAGGCTTCTTCCTTGTGAGTGGGATTAAGATCTTTACTAAAGAGGTGCAGCTGTTGGTCTGTTACCCTCTGCCTTTGGCTAGGTGAGGACACAGAGAACTCTCTCTGGGGGACATTGTCCTCACTAGAGAACTGAATCTGACAGTTCTTTGATCTTGAACTTCCCAGCATCCCGAACTGTGAGAAATAAATTTCTCTTCCTTTTATCCAGTCTCAGATTTTCTGTTGTAGGAGCACAAACTACACGAAGTCTAAAACTGGTGTGGAGACTAGGGGGTTGCTATAGCAAATACCTACCAATATGCAAGCAGCTTTGGCACTGGGTAATCGGTAGAGCTAGAGCAGCTTTAAAGTGAATGTTGGGTTTGCCTCTGTTACCAAGAAGGGAGCATGGAGGGTGATTCTGGTGAGGGTGCAGGAGATAAGGTGAGCCTCAGTCTCACCCGAGATTGACTAAGTGGTCCCGAGTAGAAAGCTGCTAGAAACATGGAGAGACAGGAGGCTGTTCTGATGAGGTGTCATGTAGAAATGAAGAAAAAGGCACTGGAGATGGGAGGAAAGGGCATCCTTGTTCTAGTGTCTTTCTTTCTTCTCGTGCTGGGGATAGAACCTGTGACTTCACACATGCTAAACATGTGCTACACCAGTGAGCTACACCCCCAAGTCCTCTTCTTATTTTAAAGTGGTAAGAATTCCAGCTGACTTATGTTCTTCTAGGACTTTCAGGAAGGCAGAACTTAAGAATGACGAATGAGACCATTTGACTAAAGAAATCACAAGGCAACAAAGTGCTGAAGCTGCACAGCTTCTTTTAATTGCTTATAGCAACATGCAAGAAAATAGAAATGATTTAAAGACAGAATTCATAATTGAAGGGAAGCAGAACATAAAGATTTGGAAAATTCTCAGCCTGGTCATATAAAGAGTAAAAAAAAAAAACATGTTTAGGAGGGAAAATCAAGGGTGCAGAGATTAATAAGATAGTATGAAGCCAGGTTCTATTTATCAAGACCATGGCAGAACGATTATGAAGGCATTTCAAAGATCTTCAAAGCTGATACATCCATCCTACACCCAGAATACCAGAGTCTTGAGAGCAGAATAAATTTGGGGGGACATCCACAGGATATCAATACTTGCTACCCAATGCCACCCCAAGATGCTGCTCCCCACATTCCAGCACAGGAGTCGGTGGCTACCCCAGCTATGGCAGGAACTTGGGTTCAACTGGGGCCAGCATTCTGAAAGCACATACAGTAAGCCTTGCTGGTATCCACATGGTGGATACTGCAGGCAGGGATGGGCTGTGGAGACCCTGCTACCACCACCCTGATTTCAAAAGAATACCACCTTGGGCCCAGGTAGAGACCTAGGAAGGGACATGCTGCTCTAGGGCAAGGTTTAGGGAACTCTCAGACAGGTGTGACCCCCAGAATGCAAAGCCAGACTGTAAGAGCCTCAGGCTTCTGCCTCCAGTCCATGAGAACTGTGGCTTAAAGAGAGTGGGGTTGTCTGAACCTTGAAGACCAACTCCTGGATTGGTGTGTTCAGATGGTGGGACATGGAATAAGGGAGATTATTCTGGAGCCTTAAGATTCGATGTTTGCATTGTTGGGTTTTGGCCTTGCTTTGTGACTCCTTCCTTCTTTCTTATTGCTCCTTTTGGAATGGGAATGTCCACCCTATGCCTGCCGCAGCATTGTACTTAGGAAGCATATAACTTGTTTGATTGCACAGGTTCAGAGCTGCAGAGCAATCGGCCTCAAGATGAAATGCATCTTTGAGTCTTACCCACACCTGACGAAGATGATGGATGAGACTATGGACTTAAACTTTTGAGTTCATGCTGAAACAAGTCAGCATCTCGGATGGGGGCTTCTGGGATGGAGTGACTACATTTTGCATGGAAAGAGGACACAAATTTTGGGAAGCCAAGAGCAGAATGCAATGGTTTGGATGTATCCCCTCCCAAACTAAGATGTTATCCATGGTTTAGTATTAAGAGATGAGGCCTTTAAGAAGTGACTGGGTCACAGGAGTTGCTCCCTTGTGAATGAGACTAAGGCCCTTAGAAGAGGCTTCATACAGCACTTGATCTCTTCAATTCTGCCTATGCCACGTAAGGTCACAGCATTCTTTCCCCCAGTGTATGAAGCCCTCACCAGAAAACAAAACCAGCCAGTACCCTGCTAGAACTTCCCATCCATCAGAACTACAAGAAAATAATTTGTTTTTTTATAAATTGCTCTCTGGTGTTCATAGTAATGCAAAATGGACCAAGACAGCATTTTTAGCTGGTGTCCTGATCCCTAGAGCATCCCCTCTTTTTACAGTAATTTGTCAACCTTATTTCTTGATATATGGTCCTTATATTTGATACTTTATTACATTTGGCTCTTAGAAGACATAAAGGTTAAGAGGATAGGCTTAAAGTGAAACTGCCGAGCCTTAAATTTCCACTTACTTGGTCACTGGTTCTATGACCTTGGGCAAATTAACAAGATCATTTCATAAGGTTGTTGTGAAGATTAAGTGAACTAATACATGTAAAGTGCTTTGAATAGTTCTGACATATATTAAATGTTCTTTTAAAAGTGCTGGTAACTGTATTTTTAATGTTGCTTCGTAGTTGATTCAGGAATGCAAGCTTTTTCACTAACATATCTTGAAAACAATTTTCATTCATGAGTCACAAATCTCTTTTCCCACCCCTTCCACCACCACCTAGCTGATGTAGTAAAACACACCACAGTGAACCTCACCACTATGGACATCACATGACACTAGTTTTAAAAAGAAAAAAAAAACTATACGAAAATAGCAGAAAGATCAATAGAGTAGAGGGAAGGGAATTGGGTGGGAGGAAGGGAGGGGAGGGGAAATTCTGGGGACTGAATTAGAGCAAATTATATGTTTTTATAATTATGCCATAATATATTCTATTGCCATATATAAACAAAAAGAACAATTTTTTTTAATTAAAAAAAAGAACTTATGTTCCTCACACATAAGGCCTTCTATCAGTTATCACACCTGGTATTTTAAGAGGTGGTATTTACCTCATTTTCCAGGTGATAGAGCAGATGGGAAAGGGTTTAATAGTTTGCATAAGTCACAGCCAGGCATGGGAAGCTGGGATTTGTATCCAGAATTTTGTGACCCTAAAGCTGAAATGTTTCTCCCTCCCTTCCACAAACTCCACGCACATCAGAAAAAGAACAGAGACACAGTTTGCAATCACCACAGAGCTACAGGCCCCTCTTAGGTCAAGGGACTCTACCTCTCAGCAGCTTATTGGGACTCAAGCTCACATCTGAACAACCCTGGACCGTTCCTAACTACTCCACTCTTTTTTGCCTTCCTACTGGTAAAAGATAGAAACAACTTTAGGGAAGGTTTCTTTTGTTCTTATTTCCAAGAACAAAAATCATGGGTCCCAAATTCATATCTGCAAGGGGGTGTGTGTGAAAATGCTGGGAAGGAAGTTCGAAGCGCGAAGAATCAACTCTGAAAATGTCTTTACAGTTTATCTAGCAGCATACCATATGCAAAATGTATGTGATAAAGAATTAAGGGGTTTGATTAGCTCTAATTGCAGGGATAGGCTGGTACTTATTAGTTTTAATTTGCAGGAATAGATGCCAATCCTCTCACAATTCAGACTAGGAAAAAATGATGGAAAGAAAACCTTAATTCAAATAGTGTGTCATGTTAGTCTAAGCGCATGCCCTTGCAAACCACAGTGTTTAATACATTCCTGCAAAAGGAGACCTCATTGAATATATAAAATTTTACTTGAGAAATTATACAAAACAAGAATGTCAGAAGACCCAAGTAAAAGCAAAACCATACTCCAAGGTAAACTTCTAATAAAGAAGAACTTTTGTTTCCTAGATTTGAGGGTGGAAGGCATTGCTATCCTACAGACATAAAGCCACAGTATTCCTCCACCATCCCTCAAAATAGGCAATGCCTGGTAGAACCAGCTCAGACAACCTCAGGATTCAGTTTCCTTAGGCATGGGAGAAAGCTCAGTTGGTCCTTCATTCACTCAACAATATTATGGAACACCTACAAAGTAACAAACACATACTAGTAACTGAGGAAGCAGCTAGTGGGGACAATCAGATGTGCTCACAGCCTGGTGGAAACCAGCAAAAAACAAGCAGAGTAAGTCGTTTAGTGACTTCCTTCTAAAGAACGTGAGGTTATTCAGATACCATCTGTTTCTCAGACCTTCCCCAGGGCGTGTTTGGCAATCCTGCTCCCTGAGCACTTTTACAGATGGGTGACCAAAGGTGTAAAAGGAAGTGTCTTAGACAGCTCTACTCCCTAGGAAAACCAAGACCGGATTCAGGGCTTCTGATTTATAGGCAAAGATCTGAAATAAAAATAAATGTATGTATTCTTCACTCAAAACGTCTACTTTCGTGAACTCTCTTATGTAGATTAACTTCCAAAATGAAGTTGGAGTTAAATTGATTGAGCTAAAAGGGATGTCAAAGAATACACAATGAATATATACAGTTCATGATCTGTGCTTATTTTTCAACCAAGAAACAGATGAGACTCCACAGACATCCTGTTATTGGTACACGAAGGTATTTTAAAGTAGAGGAGCTAGCCAAAAAAGTGTCCATGGTTACATGAATGCATTCTGTCCTCAGAGTAACTCTGGTAGGGCTGGGGCTAAGTTTTTCACTTGCAATTGTTCAAGACTTCTCTTTTAAATTAAAAACCTTTAGTGGGGCAGCAGATGGCCCAGAAATGGGCCTAGAAGTTTTCATTATCCAGATTCAGATGAAAGACATTTTTAAAGCTGCCTTATGTGATGTGAAGTGACTTTATTAATGATAAAGGCCATCTTATTCTTAAACATTTATTTGTGAGCTTTACTGCTGCATTTCCCTTTCTCTTTTTTTAAATGTTTTTGTTGTTGTTGTTGTTGTTGTTGTAGTTGGACACAATACCTTTATTTTATTTATTTTTATGTGGTGCTGAGGATCAAACCCAGGGCCTTGCACATGCTAGGTGTGTGCTCTCCACTGAACCCAACCCCGCATTTCCCTATTTCTAAAAATAAAAAGATATTTTTTGTGCCACTCACCAATATCATGTACTATGAGATCAAAGAAGACGTGAAGAAAGAGGGAAGATCAGGGTTCTGTACCCTGGTGCTGGCCCCTGCAGAAAATCAGGGTTTCATGGAGGTTTGGTTTGTGAATGTGTCAAGGCTATGTCTTAAAACCACAGATCTAAGTTCAAACTAAGTCCAATCTAGAAAGATGGGTCTTTTTTAAAGAAGCCATGGAACCCTTTAGGTATACTTTCTAAGATCTATGTTGGACAAAAAATCAGTAGCAAAGGATCTGGGAAAACTTCTTGTCTGCCACCAACCTGGTGTGTCATATGAGATGCCACAAACTCCTATTTTTTTTAGTGTTTGAACTGTGCAGTTTCTGAATCTGATGTGGTGAATCTTAAGGTCTTTTTTCATTTCCAGAATTTAAATTTTTACATCTTTCTCACTTTAAATATATTTTTCTTCTCATATTCAGTGGGAATAATAAGAGTCATTGATAACCATCAAGACCCAGCACATCATGACATTTATATATAACCCAAAGCACTGTTGCAAACTTCTTCAGATAAATGTCTTTGGGCTAGTTAGTATGCTGATCAAGTACAATCATTATTCCATTTTTTCAAGGCTCTCAAACCAGAATGCAGTTACGTTGATATCTGAATCCAAGACTGGTTTTAACCACTGCTGAGATACTGCTTATCTGTTCAGCTGATGCGGAATCTGTGCTGCAGAAGCCACAGCAGAATCACATGATCACACACAAGCTCCCTCCTACCTCTCTATATACCGCACTACCCCACCTCCCACTGCCTGAGCCACTGACGGCAGAAAATCACACAAGAGAAGGCCACAGGAAGCACACACAACAGGACAAAAGCATCCCAATATGTATGATGGTCTTATCTGAATTCTGCATGCAGTGTGTGGAGACTTGCATTTTCCTTTCTTTCCAGTTAGAGCTCTGATTTCCCATGCTGACCATAATACTGTAATACCATGAACATTTATACATTGTCAATTTAAACGATGCAAAAACGATCACATTCATCAAAATGCAGAATGATCACAAAAGAGGCCAAGGCAGAACTGCTGTGCAGCCATAACATTTAATGAAAAGTAGACATATGTTTGCAAATGACAGAGCTGTGCGGGTTACATTACATGGTTCATAACGATGTTCCAATTAGGCTTCTCATGGAGTCTTCACATATAGCCCTTTAAAAAAATGTAACTGAAAAGGGGAAGAAAAAAGTGTGTTTACAAAACCAAATGGTAGCTTTCAGTTAGAACAAATCTGTGCTTGGCTACTTAGATATACACATGTTGATTGTTCCGGCCCCGCAGATACTTCTGTATAGCCAGAACTCTTCAATGAATAATGGCTTTAGTAACCCAAACTGCATCTCAGAATCTATTCTTAAGCTTAGGAAACAGGGCCACAACTGTGATAAACAGTAAAACGTCTGACATTTGTCTTCTCCCTCAATATACCAGTTTGTCCTTGAGATTGTCCACACAGCATTTCATTTGTAGAATAATAAGGAAAAATTCATCTAAAAAAGGGCAGGATACTGAATATAATCTATAGAAGACATTTTCCATATTAATGTTTAAAAGTTGCCTTATTTCCTTTTGGTACAGTGGAAGAAATTCTGGGGGCAAAACTATAAAACAAAAACCAACCACCAGTTCTCAATGTGGAGATTTTAACTACTTGTTTTCCTCTAAAAAGGTATCTTTTAACAAAAATAATGAAAAATAAAACATCTCTAGAATTTAAACTACTTAAACATCACTTTCCTGTTTTACTTTCATTCAATAAGTAAAAAAAGAAAGTTGGGCTGTTCATTTTTCTAAACTACATCTTTGCCCCTTTTGCCTTTTATGGAAACATCCAAAAGAGTGATATAGAAATATTTCTAATCATGGACTAGAAAATTATTTGATTTTATTTTATTAGAGATTAATAAGGTAAAGCTACAAAGGAGTTTTAAATCAAAGAATCAAATAGTGTAAATGTCTGATGTGGGGATATGTAATTGGGAAAGATCAGAATAAAATTTGAAAATTCTAAAAAAAAAGCTTAATTTGATTTTCTCTGAATATTTTTTTTTTATTTAGTAAAGCATCTATGTGTGAACTTATGCAGTTTTTTTCTAAGTTATCATCAGTTAATCTTATTTAAGAATTTTCTGATACCTGGCACTTGGTTGCAATTGAGAATTGGTCATTTAGGATTAGGTTCGCACTCATTTCTCACATGTCCCTGGGTAAAATATTCTACTCTTTATCACTTATTTACTTTGAAATTTTGAAATCTTCCAGCTCCCTGGACATATTTTGATACCTCATTATTACATGTAAGGGATTATTTAAGTCAAAGATTTTGTCTAAGAACTTTATTATCTTAAATCTCTTTTTGTTCTTCTTCAGTCTCTTATACAAGGGATCCATTTACAGCACTCAGCCTTGTAACAGAAAAATTCAGACATGCCGATCTCAGTCCTCAGACAGGTAGTTCCCAGTCCCTGGTTGAGCTGGTTTCTCTTCCCATAGAGAAGGGTTTGCTGATCCACCATTATCAGCCTTATCTCTTGGCTGGGTGCATCCCAGAAGAAGCTCTGGGGGCGATGCCCATTTGCACTCCTCCTTCATAAACCCCAGTCATTAAATCAGAGGAAACTGGAAACTGCACATCTGACACTCATTTATTTACACTCCAAATTTTTAAACCTGAAGATGCTCCAAGAAACATAGAGGTAATGAAAGCTCTTCATGTGTCTATGTGATTATTTCCCCAGAATTGAAAGTGCTGGCCTTTTTGAATCTGAGGATTGATTTTTAAACATCATATTCTTTTCATTCAATCACTAAACATTTACTGAACTCCTACCATGAGCAAACACAGTAGTCTTTTTTCATGTCTCCAAAAAAGAAAGCAAAGGAGGTCTTTATGCTGTGGGCTACAGCAGCAGATGAGCATGTCAATTTACACTTGAGTTCTCTACTCAGTTTTAAAGTAATCTGTTCCACAGAAGAGGAAATTACAGAAAGTCAGGAAGGAAAGGGAGACAGGAATCGGCACCTATTTCATGCCAATCCTGGACCAAGAACTACAAGTGGGTTATAAGCCATAGAGGTCTTGAGCCTCTTAAGAACTGTAGGAGGCACTGTATTTATTTCTCCCATTTTATGATCAAGGGAAAAGAAGCTTTCATAATATCCTCACCACTCAAGATCCTTTCCCAAGCTACACTACAGCTTATGCTCTTAACAGGTTCACCATGGGAAAACACCATTAGGAAAACTCTAGAATCTGAACTGAGATCTGAGTAACTCCAAAGTGAAAACTCAATGCCTCCTGGGTTCACGTCATAGCAGCAACATGCAGGAGATTTCTCTGGACCAAGAAAATGCCTGAGTTCTCTGAATGGAGAAACTACTTTTGTTGCTACACATCCAGTTTTCCCAAGATTGTTGGCTCAGCTCTCCCTCTGGTGAGGAAAGAGCCCATAAATGTATGTGTCCCTATGCCAAGAAATCTTTTATGTGAATAAAATCTTTCATACCCCTCAAATTTTAAGATGAACCGAAAAAAACAATGTGTTACAATCCTCCAAATTCCTCAATGTGATAAAAACAGTCTTTACTTAAATCTCTCTTGGTGTTATAGGAAATATAAATCAAGATTGCCCTTTAGTCTTGATAATATATTTTCTCCTTAGTGAATTGCTACTTCCTTTACATTCAAAACTCAAAATTATCATTAGTGTTTAAATAAACTGAATAAAAAACTTGAAGAATTCATCTTAAGAATAATCATCTCCAGATACCATTCTTGGTAAGAATAATTCCTTTCTCTTATATTAGACTTCATATTATTTAATGCAAAGAAGACTTCCCTCAATATTTCTTTTATTATTTAAAAATTTTCTTCCTATAGCTTTAACTAAGAAGTCTTTAAAATCTCTTGGCTATTTCATGGTTCTAAACTTAATTTAGGTAGAGTATTAAATATTTTCAAATTTCAACAGCAGACTCAGAGAAAGGATTTAACTTTGGCAAAATAATTGAAGTCAGTCATTACTCAAATAAAAAAAAATCAGACTTGAAATGACCAAGAGCCTTTTTTGATTTGGGTGGTTGTAGTGGACTGCATCATAATGCCCATAGTGAAAATAATAGACGTTTCAGAAATCAAGTCCTGTGCAGCCACAGTCCAAGAGCTACATGCAAATGCACATCTGTGAAATAAATCTGCCACAGATGCTGCACCTGGAAATGAGGTCTGAAACAGGAAGCCATTTACTATCACAATAAATTATATCAATAATCAATATAGACTCCCCACCCCTTAATTAAACCCAGCTTGAAAATTTTAAAGACTCTACTTCAAAAATTGATGAAAGGCTGACTGGTATATAATCCTTACAAAAACCACAGCTGGATGTAGTTTAAAGGGCAACCTACACACACTTTTAGAATATCCTTTTATTTGTATTTAAGAGTGAGACATCCTTTACTTAGTATCTAAATTAATCTCTAAAAGTAGCTGAATTATTTAGACCTTATATTTTTTTAAAAAAAAATAGTATTGTGTTAGGAGTGTCCTTGGAGACCTAATCCCTTCTTAATTATCTATCTATTCCTGGGGATCAGTATGCTCCAGGAGATGAACATTAAATCTCTTTTCCTCCGAGAGTTTCCTATTCTTGTCCTATGTTGATGTAAACTTATCTCTCTTGCATACTTCCACACAGTGCAAGAACACGGTACTGCTTAGGGGATCTTGACAGTTCCCAGCCACTACTCTATCTCCTTCCACAGCCTCCTTTTGACTAAGTTTTGGTCCCATCAACAAGCTTGCATTTTCTAAGTAGAAAATAAAACTACCAACACCCAAAGGGAAAAAAAAAAAAAACAATAGGAATCATAAAAACTCCAGCTTCACCTTAATTTCCTCCCTGATCCTCAACCTCCTCTCCTTCAGGGCTGTTTGTGCCCACTGCCTTCTCTCTGTCCCCAGACCTGCAGGCCCATGGAGGGAGGTGGGCCAAGACACTGCAATTCAGGGGCCCCAGAAGCAAAACAACTGGCACTTGCTCGATATATGTCAGAGCATGACACCCTTTTTAATCTGAATATCTAACCTCAGCCAGAACAGATTTAAAAAGAGAAGTCAGAAGAAATTGTCTTCCCTTGGTTATGTTCCTTAATTCACTTGCTTTATGTCTGTACTTATTAAATAACTGTAAAGCACCTTAAAATAAGAATTCCTTCACCAATCTATTCTATATAGAATTATGAAATATCACAACTTAGTGAAAAGAGGGTCCTACAAGAAGTGAAAGAAGGTGTATGTTAACATATCAAATTAAGCCTATTGTTTAAGATTAAAGTTAGAAGTGATATAATTAATGGTTATGATTAGAAACCTACTTTTTGTATTACACTTAAAATAATTTTTACCCAAATGCCTTAACTAACATCATCTGTTTTTATGAAGAATTGACAGAATGGAGGGGAAGATCCCAGTGTGTGCGTAAGACTGTGTCTCATGCTGGTGTGGCCTTTTAAAAAAATGAACTCAGTAATTTATCTGTGATATTTCACTACCTTATTTCTGGCTCTTAAAAGTCAGTTACCCAGTTTCCTAAGTTGATTATTCCAGAATTTTTCCAAGCAAAAAGTTAAGCTGATGAGTATATCCAGGGTCACCATCCATTTCCCTTTTTGAAAGAAGATTCTAAATATGCCCTTTTCCAGTCTTCAGGCACCTCATCAGTCCTCCACGAGTTCTCAAAAATGATATCTAGCGGTTCTGTGACGACTTCGGCCAATTCATTAAGTACTCTAGGATGCCAGCCATGGGGACCTGCGGATTTGAACACATCTAGGTTACTGAAGTTCTCCTTTACCCGTTCTTCCCCTAGTCCATCAGGGATTCCTGCTCCTGTTTTTAAGCCATATTTGTTCCTCTTGGGTTACTAGGTGGACTTTGGGGAAAAAAAAAAAAAAAGCTTTGAGAATCTCTGATTTTTTATGTAGCAAGTTTTTCTTTCAAGATAATAAATGAAGAATGGATTTTATTCTTTTCAAATCTGTTTTTTTATACACCTTTGTTTTATTTATTTATTTTTATATGGTGCTGAGGTTCGAACCCAGGGCTTTGCATGCTCTAGGTGAGTGCTCCACCTCTAAGCCACAACCCCAGCCTAAATCTGTTTTATTTTTAAAAGTCTACTTCTTTTTTTATATAAAAAAGAATGTATGATTAAAGTGTACTTTGTAATTGTTTGCATTCCTACATCACTCAATACTACACGTTGCATCCTTAATAATAAAGTCAACAGTCACACCCTCCCTGAGTGTAAAGGCTACCCATCTCATGTTCAAGTGCCAAAGGGTACTTATCTATTCAACTTGTATCTGCAAGTGCTAATTCAAAATGCATCTTCTGTGATAAGGAAGATTCACAATCATCTTTAATCATTATCATTTATATGCATAAACAATAATTTTTTCACACAGGCATTTAAAAAGCATAGCTGTAACACAAGTCAGAAAGAAATTAATAAGGATTTCTGACAAAGCAGGAAACTAGTAGAATTCATTTGCTGTGTGGTCATCAGCATCAAGGTTCTCGGGTTTATATTACACTAATTATCTGCAAGCTCTGATAGGTGTTGACAGTTTTAACCCCTTCACTGTCACAATGATCCCCTGAAACTGAAAGACAGCAGCAGATTATTTACTGCCCATCTGTCATAGCCACACCATGTGCTGAGAATCCCTTGACAGATCCAGGATGGACAAAGAACAGGAAGAAAAGGAGAATACAAAGAGAGAAAAAGGATGCCCAAGTTTTTCCCAGGATTTTGAGGCTGCTTCAGTAAAACTTTTTTTAAATTGGAAAACATGTAATCATTTTTTTTCTTCTTCCCTCCTAGTCTCTATATCTCCAATATCACAACAATTTTTTTATCTCTTGAGGCTTAACCAACGTCAAAAATAAGTAAATATAAATCAAATGTGGGCTGGGGATGTAGCTCAGTGGTAGAGTACTTGCCTAGAACATGTGAGGCACTGGGTTAGAGTCTTGGCACCACATTTAAAAAAAAAAAGGTATAAGCATCCATCTACAACTAAAAATATTTTTTTAAAAAAATCATACTACAGAGCTGGGGCTGTAGCTCAGTGGTAGAGCACTTGCCTCAAAGGTTTGAGACCCTTGGTTTGAGCTTTAGGACCACATAAAAATAAATGAATAAATAAATAAATGGAGTTATTGTGTCCATTTACAACTTAAAAAATGGTTTTTTTAATCGTATTGCAAATATCCCGAAGACTTTTTGTAATACTGGGGATTGAATCCAGGGTTGTGTTACCCTGAGCTATATCCTCAGATCTTTTAATTTACTTATTTTACTTTGGAACAGGGTTTTGCTAAGTTGCTTAGAAGGTCTGACTAAGTTGCCAAGGCTGGCCTCAAACTTGTGATCCTCCTACCTCAGCTTCTCAAGCTGCTGGGTTAATAGGCATGCACCACTGTGCCCGGCCATCATGAAGACTTTTAAAGAACAACTGCACATTTTCTCTAAGGTACAATTTGTTTTAGCACATGCTGTTTTCACCCCTGTTCCAATAGCCACCTGCTGATGGCAACATGTTAACTAATATGTCATTATTAATTAGTTTGGGTGACACCACCAGGCAATCAAGTCTAAATGATAGAAAGTATTACTATCCAGGAAGTGTGTTTCTTTCTCCAGAGAATCAAGTTATTTTCAGGCCTTTTGTGGTTTGTTTATTTTGGTTGTAATTTAAAAAATCTAATAACTATTATATTCAAATAGTCATTCTTAAAAAACAATATCCATGACAATTCCTATATTGATATCACTTCCTATCATGATCTATGAAAAAGTTAATGCTAATCTATCTTGATTAGCCAAGTTGTTGGTGTGTTCTGGAGGGAGAGTGGGGGAGTGAGGGAGGTCCTCTAGAGAAGGGAAGTCACTTTAATAAAAAGAAGTGTATTATAAAGAAGAAAGATGTTTGCTTTTTAATGCTCTAGGAAGTGAAGAAATGAGAACATATTAATGGTGAAAATTATATTTATTATAGAGTATTAGATAATTAGCTATTTATATCAGGGGAAAATACCAAAACAAAAAAAAAAAGGAAGAAAAAGAAGAAGCCTTAGGCCACAGAGTTACAAGAAGACTTGGGCTTGGACAGGCAAGGGCCACGGGACCCTGGCCCCATGCATGAAAGCAGGAAGATGGCTTCACCTACTGTATGATCCAAGACACACAAAGAGAGAGAGGAAGTACATTCAGACAGGTTTTCATCTAGCACACATCCACACCTCCACATGCAACTCATCTGGAGACGCTGACCATGAAGTCATTTCACAAATCTAATGACAAGCCAACAGCCTCCACAACCTCTGGTTCCACAAAAACAAATCGCATTCATCCAACAAGCCCAGCCTTGCAACTTGCTACTTCTCATTCTTTGGAGGAGGTGGTGGGAAGCAGACAAACAGGATTTCTGCAGTTGGGTCATGGAGAGTTTCAAGATGTGAGAGCAGCCACAGGCAACAGTAATTAACTGCACACGTTGCTTCATGATCATAGGGAACATTAGTAATTCCCAGGTCACGAATACTCATCCTACTCTGGTGGCTGATACACACTGTGACATCCCAGAGCCTGGTCCTAATGGATCCCTTTTTTCTAGTGGAATAGAAATGAGCAGATTTTTAAAAATTCTGACCATCTTGAAGCTAATACAGGCAAACATGCACTCCATGTATTTCATTTTTCTCCCAATTGTTCTGGGATAGTCCTATCATGAAAACCAGGGCTGTCTTCACTCCAAGAAAAAAGGTTGTCTGTTCACATGTGTTTGTCCTCTTCCTTAGTTCCATATGAGACCAGCTTAAAAATCCTGAAAGCAATCACCTCTAATTTCTCAAAGTTCATGAAAGCCAATCATGGGAAGAATAAATTCTATGTTTTATTTTTGGTTCATAATACTCCTGAAGTTTTCCCGTTTTTCTTTTTTCTTTTTTTAAGACATAGGTCTCAATATGCTTCCCAGGCTGATCTTGAATCCCTGGGCTTAAGAGCTCCTCCTGTCTTGGTGGGGCTCTCCAATAGCTGGAACAACAGGTGCACGCTATTGCGCCTGCCTGTTTTCCTTTTTTTTAAGTTAAAAAAATTTTTTTTCAATACTGGAGATTGAATCCAGAGGTGCTTTACTACTAAGCTGCATCTCCAGCCCTTGTTATTTTTTTTTTATTTTGAGACAGGTCTTACTAAGTTGCCCAGGCTGACCTCTAACTTGGCAATCCACCTGTCTCCATCTCCTGAGTCACCTGGTTTACAGGCATGTGCCACCATGCCCCACTATTTTCCTATTTTTAAAGACAAGCCTGGTTGGGGAGAAAAAAAATTTAAACTGCCAGCACTTTGTCTGCAGTGTGCCAAGTTATCATCTCCTTGTTCCTAGTGAAGCCAAAAGGCTAGTTGGTTTCCTCCCCCTACCTGACTGTGAGACCATGCTCAATCAGAGAGCCTTTGTATTAGGACCATCCAAATATAACTCTCAGGCAGAACTGTGGCTTTCTCAGTTTTTTCTTCCCCTAGGCTTTTATGAAGCTGGGAGGAGCCTCTCATTTCCCAGAGATTTGGCAGTTCTCCCATGCCAACTCTATCAATGTTAGTACTCTAATTTGAGAAATATGAAGGGACAGAAAAAGTAATTCAATACTTAAACTATTATCCTATGGTTAAAAATTAAGATATATGAGATGATTTTTTTTCTAAGTTGATTACTCTGATTTTAACTGACTTCAAATCTGTTATTCTCTGAGCTTCTGATTTTCCCCTAATTAAAGGCAATCAGAGTTGCATGCAGGCTAAACCCACTGAGAAATGTCTCTCTATTGTGATGTTACTGTATAGTGCATACATAGTTCAACTGCAGAGGCAAAGTCAATACACAAATTCTCCATATTTGGTTTATTAAATAAAAAAATAACTGGTGTGTAAAATTAATAGCCTGTGCAATTTCCAAAGAGTTTGGGGGGCAAAACACAGTTAAGGACGATACAAACAACTGCCTTCTCTTCTAGTTGACTGAAGGGATATAAAGTTTACACTCTTAGTGGTACTGGTGATAAAACATAGGATATTTTTTAAACCTCGTGATAAATTAAAAGATTTCCAATATTCAGCCATGTCACACTGGCTTTATTTATGGGGCCAAGAAAGGTGGGAATTTGCTTAGAAGGGGGATTTAAATATAGCCTCATTTTAACTATTAACCTCTCCAAGGGCAAAATCCATATTTTATGCTTTTTTATACTAGAGAAGTCCTACAGGATAGAGTTCCTCAGTCTATAGACTAGAAAAACATGTGAGCTATTCTGAAATAAGCTACATAGATTTCTTCTTCTTCTGTGTGTGTGTGTGTGTGTGTGACTTTAAAAACAAATACCCAAATGTTGTCCCATTACAAATTGCTCTATTTAACCATCTGATCTGTTTTCCTGCATGGTGTGTGCTTGGCAGGTTGGGAGGTGCTGATTTGGCATTCCAGTTTCTGGGACAAATTAAGTGGGTTATAAGAAACTGCTTCTCACAGTCTCCTCTGGACCCACACAGTTCTAATATTCACTAAGGACTTATCTGCAGCTTTTCAACCAACTACACTAGAGAGGCTGGCTGGAAAATTTCCTACTCATTTATTATTCAGAAAACTCTCAGGAACTTATTCAGAGGTTAAAAAACAAAAACATCTTTGTTTATGCTATCCTCAGGGCATTAACTGACTTTATAATTTTTCCAACTGAATAGCTATGTAAATCCCCAACTCTTTTAAAAGCACTTTGCTGCACTCATCACAGAATATTCTGAATCAGCCAACTTCCCACACAAGGAACAAGAACCAAGGTCTGCCAGTGGCTACAGGTGCTCCCTTCTATCCAGGACCTCCCCATAGCTGGAGGTAACATCACAGCTTATCTCCCCCAGCAGAGGGAATGATCAGGAACTTATTGTCTGGGAATTTTGTATTGTATGTTCAATAATTTTATAAAAATTAACCTCTGGTCACAAGAAGCCAGGACTAAGTCATTACTTTTTCATGAAGTTCAGTAGTCTGGCTAAGGAGGTGCAGTGCCAATTGATTTTAAGAACAGGGAGGGAGCCTGGGTACACACAGACAGGGAGGAAAGATTCTATGGAGAGACTAACGGCAAAGAGGGGTGGTGGTGGTAATCAGGGGCCATAATCATTACTTAGGTCAAGAGTACTCATTAAGAGTCCGAGAGGGGATTGAAGTAATTCCTCATCAAAAATAGAGTGAAAGACTGGGTGCAGTGGCACATAAGCATAATCCCAGAGACTCGGGAGGCTGAGGCAGGAGGATGGTGAGTTCAAAGCCAGCCTTAGGTAAAAGGGAGGCACTAAGTAACTCAGTAAAACTGTGTCTCTAAATAAAATACAAAACAGGGCAGGGGATGTGGCTCAGTGGTCGAGTACCCCTGAGTTCAATCCCTGGTAACCAAGATAATAAATACATAAATAAATATCAAGGGAAAGAAGACTAGATCGGTAAAGATGCCAACACATTGGAGGTAAAGGACGGAGGGAGTGGGGGAACTGATGATCAGCAAACTTCTCAGTCAGTCACGGTGGATGGAGCCAGTGCTGTCTGCAGATGGATGCTGGAGTGGGCAAGAGCAGAGCTCTGAGTAGGAAGTGGGGTTATCTAAAATCACCTCCCAAAGACCTGACTACTGCAGGAAGGCAGGTTCTGTGGGCTTTACAGTCTTTCTCTGCATTAGGCTTAAAAGTCTCCAGTACCACCCCAAATGCAACCAAGATACAGGCCTATAAGTGCCCAGAACATAGGAACACATAAGCGCTAGAGAGATTTGAACATGATTTGAACACGTTCGATGGCTCTGTAGATGAATCTTCTAATGATGTCTGTCTCCACCCAGGCTGCTCAAGGAGGTTCTCCTTCCCCCTCTCCTGTCTGTCTCACCCACGTAATCACAGTAAAATCATCCATTATCAAGTACTAATGGTCTTTGAAATCAACACTAGCATTAGTCTGCTATTATTCTGATCATCTCCAATATAACTGCCACTAACAGTACATTGATGATACATACTACGATTATTATTATCTCCTGCCCTAGCAACAATTGAAAATTACTATTAATAATTACTGGATGAATGACCTCTGTAGCAAGCACTGTGCAAAGACGGTGTTTATACATAATCTCCTCTAGGCAACCCAGGATAACTCAGTGGTGATCTGGGACCAAACTTTATACATGAAGCTAAAGATTGAAAGTGTAGATAATCTGCCAAAGTCAAGTTGCTAACCAGGAGCAAAGGATTCTGTCCAACAATGAACCCAACCTCATCAAAACACTTCTATACACTATAGTCATTTTCAATTGGGTATCTGTATTAGTTGAACAGTGTCCCTTCAAATTCACATTCATCTAGAACCTCAGATCATAACCTTAGTAGGAAATAGGGCTTTTGGAAACAGATGTAATTAGTTTAAAAAAAAAATCTCTGGATGAAATCATCCTGGATTTAAGATGATCCCTAAATCCAATCACTGGTGTCCTCTTGAGGGGTTGGTAATTTTTGTTTTGTTATGGTTTGGTTTTTTGGTGCTAGGGATTGGTTATCAAGAGCTACATCCCCAGCCTACTGATGTCCTCATGAGGAGAGCCCACAAGGAAGAAAGCCACACAAAGATAGAAGGAGAGATTCGACTACAAGTCAATGATTGTCATAAATGGCCAGAATCTGGAAGTGACAAAAGCCTTATTTAACAGAGAAGAGAGAACAGCCCTGCTGATGTCTTGGTTCTAGACTTCTAGCCCTGAGAACTATGAGAGAAACAATTGATTGTTATAAAACACCTGGTTTGTGGTACTTTGTTACAGCAGCCCTAGGACACTAATACAGACTCCCCTCACCAAAATACATAATTTCTCAAATGCTCTTAGGAATATATTTAATTGCTTCATTGTTCCTGAAAGTGTGCACAAATGTAAATATAGGCAAAAGGTATTTTGTTTTTACTCATAATATAAAATGTGCAAAATGTTTATTTAGATGATATGTTTAATCTCATTCATCATGTCTAATGAAAAAATTGACTTTTTCCTATTTAATTAGTGATATAAACCTCTTAATTATGTAAGAGAAAACATAACTTATAAAAATAAATTGAAATATGTACTACATACACATATATAATATATATGTGGAACAATGTATATTAAAATGCATACTGAGATGCAACTAGCTACTACAGCACCAAAAATAGCAAATAGTTAACATAAAGAACTATTTTTTTTTCTTTTGCTAAAAATGTCTACTAGTTTATTATTTACTTGAATATTGTAATTTCCTTTAAATTGCAAGATAAGAAAGAAGTTTCCAGTGGCTATTTCCAAACATTTTTCTATAAATGACACACTGTAGTAATGGCCAAAATTTATCTCTGATGAATTAAAATTGAATATAATTTTCAGTAGTTTTCTGTTTTGATATCAGTTTTTAAGAATGAGAGTTTAATGTGTGATATATGTATATTTGAGCTCTAAAAATTTTTCATGTTAAGGAGGAATATTTGAATAACCATCATTCATATATCTAATAATACATAATGAAACAGTCATGATTCCTAACTTGGAAATCCTTTTTGAATTCTCTTGACAGCTCAGAAATTTCCAGTATGAAAATACTACAGTATTCTACATTTGCAGTTTTTAAACATTTCAGTTTGGGATGATGTCTGCATTTTTTAAAAAACTAAGGATTCCAAAGTGATTTTGTTTATTTGAGTTATAACTATCGGTATTTATTGTATTTTGGATTAAAGCTGATAAATATTTAAAATACTTAATTCCTTAAAAAGTAACACCCATATATGTTAACACAAATAACTATATTTCTCACTAAAATTAAGAAGAGTGGCATTGTTTTACATTTTGGTCTATCTCTTTATGTCTGGCCTGATAAACTGCAAATGCTCTCATCTCCTATATTCAATGGGTGAGAGAGAACCTGTGTTTCAGTTGAAGTACATGAAGAAAATCCAGCTTCAAACAGATGTGTCACTGGAAAAGGGAGGAATAGTTGAAAAGCATTTTTAGATAATTATAGATATTCTTTTTGATACCATTCTAAAATGGCAACAGGCAGTTTCTGAAAGATCAGTTGCAATGTGAAATCTGAAACTGTATCAATGAACCTTTTGTGCTCTGCTACTCCATTAAAATCACTGGTCTATTTTCTACTTTTAATGTACTTTTCATTACATGACTTTTTATAACATCAAGCATTGCTCATGTGGAAAATATTGGGTTCCTATGTTAAGCAGATCTTCCAAAGGTTGACACAAATAATTATGCCATAAAAAAACAACATAATATTGCCAACTGTCTTGTTAAAAAAAAAAAAAGAAAATCTCCAAGTCCTAGAAAACTGTCAATTTCATCGTGGCAGATAGACGTTTTCTAAATTTCCAATTTTCCCTCAACCATCCAGCTTATTATTAACAAATATTGTCAATTGTTTTCCTTGAATGGTTAGATTCACTTATTATTAAGAAATCTGGCAAATACCCAAGTCTAGATGACCACAGTTTGCCTGTAGATGTCCTTTCAAGTACACATGGTGTTGTATGACAAAGCAAGATGCTCAGCTGGCATCTTGCACAATGGCATAAGTGGCTGACCAGGTGACAAGGGTCACACACACTTCCCTCTGCAGAAGTGCTTCATTAGTAGTTCCATTTTGTCATACAGAATTGTTTTTAAATGTGCACAAAGGCTGAGATTTAATCAACTCATTAATTTCTATTGCTTCACCAATGGTTTTTTTGAGAGTGAAGAATATAAAACATATTAATACAGACAGGTACAAATGTGCCAGCATCTGCAGCCATCCTTGATTTTCTTCTAACAGTGCAAACATCTACACCATGAAAAAAATGAGTAACATCATGGTACTACTGTGAAATTATACCTCACAGACCCCTGAAAGGGTCATATAACCCACAGGGGTCTTTGGACCATGCTTTAAGAACCACTGTTTGATTTCATCTCTGGATCCAAGAAACAGGGAAGATGTCACATAATCAGCATCAAGCAAGTCTTAGACCAGTCTATCAGTCTGGAATACAAATTTGCCCTCTCACATGACACCTCCTTCCTAGCAATCAGTCCACATTTGCTTTCCTGGCCTCCCATCTGGCTTGGTTCCAAGGAACTGGTACCTTCCTGCCAGGAAGGTGAGCTGACCTTTCACTCATGTCTCGTGAGAGGATTTGCAGAGATGGTTGGTGGGTTCAGAAAAGCCTGCTTGACAGAGATACTTGCTTGCCAGTCCCTTTCAAAGCAATGCAGACAATTCTGAGAACTGCCAGTCTGCCACATCAAAATCACCGGCTGCCTGTCTCCTGGCATCCAGTCCCAGCCCCTACACACCGAAGCGTGGCCTCCACTGGGCCTTGACCTCACCTGCCAAATTGGAATGGGCAGGGAAGCAAGACAACTGTCATAATCCTCTTTAGCAATTCTGCGAAAAGGCATATTTGCATGTTTAGTGGCTTCCAGAGTGAGGGCCTATCCAGGGAGCTCCAGCTGTTTTCTATTGCCCTACCTTGTGTCTGACTTTGGCAAAGGTGAAAAGTGGCACTATGACATCTAACAAAGGCAGCAAGCTCTGATGGACCACCACCTAAGGGACACCTAAAGGAACAGCCATGGAGAGTCATCCAAACAACCCTCAGAGGCCGGCCTGGTCCCAATGAACTCTGAGGAAGTGTAAGAGGTTACCCGAAGCAGCAAAAGATGTGAGTAGGACTGAGCTGCTTCACACACTGCAGACCCTCGACACTCACACTTGCTCCTAGGAAGTAGCAGTTCCCCGGAGAAGATCTGGCCCCTCAGTCAGTCCCAAGTCACCTGATGCCATGTATTCAGAGTGGGCACAGGGTGGGTATGGGGGGTAGTTTTGGGGGAGAGAGTAGGGAACGTGGGGAATGAAGGACAAGTGGCTTTTATTACCTTACACCAAACCAGTCAGCCCCTAGCCACCCCGGGCTGTCATCTCATCTGGTCCAGCCAGGACAAATGGGAAATTCTGGGGGGCCCAGGGTAAGGGATCTGCTCTCTAGATTCAAACCTCAGCCCTGCCACTTCCCAGATAGGGTTCCTTGGGCCCAGTGGACCTAACCACTCTCTCCTTTAATTTCTCCTTTTCCCCTATAAAATAGGAATAAGACTAATACCTCCATCACAGGAGGCTGTTGACAATTAAATTAGCTAAAATCTTAAGTCTGCTTAGAACAGCATCTGGCACCTTGTGAGCCTGTCGTCTGGATGTTTTTCTAGTGCCTGCCTTATACAAAGATGTGGAATTTATACATCTCAGCTCAATCGCTGAGTGATATAAACCCACCCCTGAGGAGACATAGATACTTAGGCACATCTTCAGAACAAAAACATAATGGATGTTCAGTGGCATTATTAAGTTAGTCATCCACAAATGTTATTAAAATAAATCATGAATAATGCGTGTGCTTTAAGCACCGTTTAGCCATTAACTTTAAAAATTTTTCATTTAGCTTTGTGAAGCATGCCCTATCGAACGTAAGTACTGTGGTAGTAGTTCTCAGCTTGTTGAAGCATCAAGACCTCTTTAATTGTTTTAAAAACAGTCTCTCCCCACACTGCACATGACTGTGTGTATGCATATAAGCAGAAACACTCATACAGCATAACCTCACTATTATATTTTACTTACTTTGAAAAAAATCACTGCTTTAAAAGAGACTGAGAAATTTAGAAACAACTTCACATATATTTATATAAAGCATATTATTTATGGAGCATCACGGACAACAGTTGGTACCCAAATAGGTTCTGGGACTCTTGTATTTATTCCTCAAGCGTCTGTGTTCCTTGCACTGGGAGTATTTTCACAGGGGAATGGAATCATCAGAAGCTAGAATTGGATTCTTAAAGAAGTTCAAACACATTAAAATTTTTAAAAATGATTAACCGAGCAAGAGTCAAACTCCGGAATCCAAATTTCGGAATCAGCACGAGTGGTCCTACATGTTTGCCCTGGTCAGCGTGCAAGAGGCAAAAGTTGACAGCAGCATTTCAAGAAGCTAAAGGCCAACATTTTTTACGTCTTAACTCAGAATAACTGGATTTCCTCTCCACACAATCTTCCAAAGGCCTTAAAATATTTCATTGTTCACCCCTTCAGGAATCTGACCCATGGCAGCAAAGATGTTAAATAGAGAACAGAGATTAAATTCATGGAGTTTCTGCAGGAGCCTTGGTTCCCAAAACAAAATAAAAAGGACACAAACTTCCTGGGACTCAAACAGATCCATGGAAACATACCTGAGCACAAACACAGAGGATCAATGGGTTCAGTTCCCCCCAACCCCGAAAATGTATTACCCTCCCTTCTATTGATAAAGAAGGTTATGCCCTCCCTCTTATTGATAGGAGTTTCCTTTGTATGTCATAGGACACAATTCCAAGCATTGACTTTGGTCCATCAGAGATACACACACACACACACACACACACACACACACACACACACACACCTGCTCAAATCACATTTAGAAACAAATTCTTCCATGTTTTCCTTCTGTACTTTTCTTTCCCTTTGAGCCTAAATATAAAATAACCTTTCACATTAAAGGAGAAGTTGTTTTTATTTTGGGATGTAATGTGAAAAATCATGCTATTTAACACTACATTATATTCACAGATCATGCAAGTTAAATAAAGACACCTTGCTGATTTCTTAATATAGATTCAGCTAAGATTAGTTATGCATCTGCCACCTTAACATTCAGATGGGGTGGAAAGAGCCTTAGTTAAAAATCACACTTGCATTGTAAGTGCTTAGAATTTCATGGTTCATTTAAGAGCATCATAATCAAGAATTTAATTATGTCAAAAAAGAACAGTATCTTCTCAACAGTCCAAATTATATCCCCCTCAATTTTTCTCCCCACCCCACAAAACAGATCATTTTCCTTAACCTCTATGGATTTATTTTCTGATCTATGAAATAAAGAGACTGGCCAAATGATTTTAAAATATCCTCTGGTTATATCATGCTATGACTTTAGGATTCTTAGGGAACAGAGTGCAAGGAGTCCAGGAGGGGCAAAAGCCAAGGCACTATGGAAACGGGGTCAACTCAGTGCCTGGGCAAGGCAGCATTTCCCCTGGTACCCCACAACGGTCATACAGGGCACTCGGAGCTGGTGGGCAACAAGGTGTGGGTGTGGCACGATGACTATCATGCCAAAGCCTCAACCATATCATAAAATTTAAAGATTTGCCTACCAATGTGTTATTCTACAAAAGCTGAATCTCAAAAACATGTATTCCTCCCATCTAATACCTGTACGCCACCATCATCAGGATGGACTGACAAGTATCTAATGATAGGGGATCAATCTGTGTGGTGGGGGCAGGAAGAAGACTTATTTTTGGACCAGAAAACCTAACAATAACTTCCAGTGTGAAGAGCAAAATGTTTATATTGTGTGAGTTATTGCAAGTATACAGTATTAGCCTTTACTTGTGAAATTAAATATTTCACTCTGGATGGGGGTAATGTTTTGATTAGTCCAATTAAAAGAGGGTCTAAGTGGTAATGAGTCAGGTTCTTCCAGCAAACAGAATCTGAGACAAAGGCTCATGAGCAGGCAATTTATTTGGAACTAAAATTCCAGAGAGTACAAAGAGGGAAGGGGAAAACCAACACAGGAAGTATGATGGGGTTGACCACTGGGGATGTTTTGCTAAATTACACAGTACTTTCCCCCAGGAGCCTTAGGAAGTATCATTTAGAATGGTGCAAGGAAGAAAATGAGCAGAGAAACATTTATGACTCAGCTTCTATTTCCCACTTGTCCGTGTTGCCTTGTCCAAGATATGAATTTCCTTGGACTTCCTATTGCCTCTGGACATAAAGCAGGGAGCCTGTACCTAAATCAGTGAATTGTCAGACTGCACCTGTATGCTGTGCTTGTCGAAGCCCATGTCAAATTGTTTGTTTAATATTAGCTAAAATAAGACTTAAGGCCAAGATGATCTCAGTGGTGCAAACAAGTATCAGGCCATGTGTATCAGTCAGGATGGGCCAATTCATGCTGCAGTAACAAATGATCTGGAATTTTAATGGCTTAAAGGCAAGGGTTTATTTTTAGGTCATGCTACAAATCTACTAGGGATCAGCTATAGTTCTTTGCCATTTTCTTCACCCCAGATCCAAAGCTGACAGAAGAATTTCTATTATAAACACTGTCAGTCATTATAACAAAGAGAAAAAGATTTAAAATTTTTGAACCATGCAGAGTTTTGTAAAGTTTCTGCTGAGAAGAGATTCACATCACTTCTACTCAGAGTACCTTTTGTTGCCCAAGGCATGTCATAGTTCTAGCCTGGGACACACAATACTTCCAACAATATTTCTATGGGGGGGGGGGATATAGGACAGGTAATTAATAGCTAATATAACACACTGGACCTCAATTCCATGGGCAGAAAGTCAAAGGCAGGAGGAATAATTCACTCTCAGGAACCCTGTGCAAACTCCTTCATAGGGCCTTCTTTTCTTTATACACATGGCCACCCAATATTCAGAAATATTAAGTGCCAATCAAAGAAAGGAAATCATTTCCAGTAGACCTCTGTCCGAGGAGAAAACGAAACAAGGCATTGGGACCAGCTGAGGCCGAAGCACTAGAAATCATCTCGTTCCTATATTGTGAATGTCTTTGTTTCACGGATGCTGAGCTGACATCAGTTCTCAGAACTCACAAATGAAGCGACCTCTGAACGAGTTAATGACAGAACTGGAGCCGGGACTCGGTTTCCTGTATTTGTATTCCAGGGTCAAAGTGATACAAAACATTACAGTCATCATTCTGTATTCAAGTGGGGATGCGGAGAACAGACAATGACCCATGTAAACACACAAGATAATTTCAAATCCTGTCACATTCTGTAAAAAGAGTAAGACAGTGAGAGGCAGAGATAGGGCTGCCATTTCTTCAAAGGATGATCTCTCTGGAGAAGTAACATTTAAGAAAATTATTAAACCACTTATGTAAAATCATAAATTTTTGTTTTGTTTTTGGGAAGGGTCTTGCTATGTTGCCCTGGCTGGTCTCAAACTCCTGGGGTCAAGCAATCCTCCTGCCTCAGCCTCCTGAGTAATTGGAACTACAGGAATGTGTCTCCCTGCCTGGTTTACAAAGTTTTTTTTTTTTAATAAAAATATTAGCAAGATGACCCACTTAGGGCTATTGTTATCCTATTAAGATCTCAATGGACATCCCAGTTCCCATGACATCTCTCTACTTTTATTGACTATTATTCTTTTTTAAGTGTACTTGATAAATTAAATTTTATAAATATTGTTCTTAATTTTAAAACCAAGCAAGTGAACTTACTATTTTATATGCCCATGACCCTAAGTGAACTTTCTTTTTTAACATTTTCTGGACATCAAGAAGCTTTTGAAAGAAAATTCTCTTTTCCCACCAATTCCAGCCATCCTCACATAGAATTCTTATTTTAGAAGAATTTCTTACTTGACAAAACTGTGTTTGAGCAAAAATGCCAGTTCTACTAAACAAAAACTTCCTAATTTTTTCCTGGGCAAGAAACACATAGTAGACAAAATTCTAAGAAAAGCCCGGTGATTCTTGCCCTCCCTTCTGAGTGTGGATAAAACCTGTAAATGCATGAGATGTCACACTCCCATGAGAAGGTGACAGTATGTGACAAAAGGAAAATAGTTCAGGTTGGCTAGCCTAGTACAATGTGCCCTTTCAAGCACTGTGCTTCTCTGGTTGGAAAACAGGAAGTCAGAGACATGCAAAACTCAAAAATGATACAACTCTACCATCCACTACTGCTAGTCAAACATGGAAGGAGCCAGATGAAGAGGAAGGAGGCAGTCTTCAGACCCAGACCCACAGTAACAGCAAACAAAAGAAATGGGAACATCACTCTGCTGTTGCAAGAAACTAGACTGTTCCAAAAACCTTAATGAGCCTGGAATCAGGTTTTCCCTCCTAATCTCCAGAGAGGAGCCCAGACTGGCTGATACTTTGCATTTGGCTCAGTAAGACACTGAGCAGAGAACCCAACTAGCCAAGCTTGGAACTTGCTCAGAATTCTGACCTACAGAACTATGAGATAATAAATGGGAGTTATTTTTAGCTACTAAGTTTGTAGTCATTTATTAAGCAGCAATAGAAAACTAATACAATATGTAACTGGATTTATCATCTGCAGTGTTCTGTTAAACAGTTAAATAATGACTCTTTCGCATCTTCTGAATGTGCACCATTAATTTTCATGAAAGGGAGGGAATTCCCTGGGGACAAAGGAAGGAGAGGTCAGTGATGGAAAGGCTGGCCCAACGTGGGACAGACTAATGGGGACTATCATCTGCCCAGTGGGCAGGGTTGCATTTAGGCAAGGCAACCAGCAGCTCTAAAGGAAGATAGAGGCCGACTGTGATAAATGACCTTGTACCAAGCCATGAGAGATAGGAATCTGGATGCAACCAACTGATTTTCTTTCCGTTTATTAGTATGTGGGGCAGAAGGTAGCAGGGAGATCATGAAACTACTTAAAAGATGTCATATATTAATGATTTTCCTAGCTGTAAATTCACAATAGTACATGCTGAGCACAGAAGCACTCACATGTTGCAGCAGAGAAAACGTGTGATATTCACAGACTACTATTTTGTTTCCCTTTTCCTCAACACAACCAAAGGCTTTCATTCCCAGGTTTCCTTACCCATAGTCTGAGGCCCTCCTCTGATGGAGTTCTGATCGATGAGTTGTAAGCAGAAACAACAGAAGTCTCTTCTAAGCCTTGCTCTAAAATCATCCTATGCCACTGTCCCCGAAAAAGCCAGTGTTGAGATGCTAGGCCACAAGATAAAGGTCATTGAGGCAAAAAAAAAGTCTCCACAAACCCACAAAAGAGTATTTGTGATGCTAAGGTTTTGAGTTGGGTGTGGGAAAAGGAGCTGATATCTCCTTTTAAAAGCATAGCCTAACTTTTGATAAATACATATTTTCCCATTTGATTTAACAGCTTCCTAGACAGTCTCTTTCTCTATAACTTTTCTCTTGATTTAGTATAACACCTAAACATTAAATAGGAATTTGAATATCAAAATAAATATTATAAGGAATTTTTATTCCGATGCATCTTGATGTTTACACTGGATGATTTCCTATAGAGTTATAATGAGAAGCATATAAAACCTAATTTTTACAAGTGTGTGTACATGTATATATATATACACACGTAAATTTATACATAATTATTAATGATGGGAATAATGACAAACTTCCTCCAGCAATGCCAAATTAAAGTATACTTAGCCTTCGCATTCCCATCCCCCACGGCCTCCACCCCATATCAGGAGAAGGCCCTGACCCTCAGATCTTTTCAGCCTAATTCATGGAATGTCAATCTGGAACAACGACAAGTTATAGTGAAGCCTAGCATGTGCTTAGCATGGAGATGGATTCACAATGAGAAGTTAAAACTGTTTTGAGAACTCTCAGAAAAGGTGTTAACTATTTATAAACCAGGAGGCAGAAGTAAATACACCAGATGTCTAGTCCAATCACCTATATTTTCCATGTACTTGAAATGGATTTCAAAAGACCTAAGAAGAGACAAAGGGCTAATACATATTCTTTAATGTACAAGATTATAATTAACCTAACGTCTGTTTCAAATTTACTATTATCTATTAAGAAATAAATAATTTTACAGCCCTCTAATGTAGCTCTTAAGCTTTAAATCACTGACCATAACTAATAAGCAGCCTAATAGCAAGAATACCCTAAATAGAGCCACAGACCGCAATTTCTCTGAGCATAAATCATCATCATTTTTAATGCAAAGGCAACAGCAAATCTCTGTAATTACTGGGTGCATTTTGAATCACTTTTATTATTACTGCACTGGCCCCATTAAAAATCCAAAACACTGAACTGCATGGAATATAAAACTGGAATTATGATACACTACAAACTCTAATTGAAATCCATAAATTTTCTACTAGTATTCAGAATTATTTTGTGCCAGAGAATTTCAGCTATGCAGAATTAACTTTGAAAGCTTTTGCTCTGTCTAGAGCAATAAGAACATTTTATACTGTAAAATTTGAAGAGTTGATTCTGGAGCAAAATTACTTGGATTTTTTTTTTCTTATTCACTCAGGATTTTACATTTATCAAGTAAACAATAACAAAAATAGAATGGAAAAACCAAATGGAATTTACTATTTTCAAAAGGATATAAAGTCATGCACCAATGGCAGTATCACTACCAAACTCACCCTCACCAGAGGCAACTACAAGATCTTGCAACATCAGCATTAACCTCCTTAACAAAAATGACAAAGTAAGTCACTAAATTTGCTAAAAAAAAAAAAAAAAAAAAAAGGATCAAGGACACTAGAGCTACACTGTTACTTTTGTGCACTTAAGAAATGAACAAACCTGCAATCCCGGGGGCTGGGGAGGCTGAGGCAGGAGGATCGTGAGTTCAAAGCCAGCCTCAACAATTTAGTGAGGCCCTAAGCAACTCAGCAAGACCCTGTCTCAAAATGCAAAATAAAAAGGGTCAGGGATGTGGCCCAGTTATTAAATGCCCTGGGTTCAACAAATAACCCAATCAACAAATGGGCCAAGGACATGAACCAACACTTCACAGAGGAGGACATACAATCAATCAACAAGTACATGAAAAAAATGCTCACCATCTCTAGCAGTCAAGGAAATGCAAATCAAAACCACCCTAAGATACCACCTCACCCCAGTAAGACTGGCAGGCATGATGAAGTCAAACAACAACAAGTGCTGTCGAGGATGTGGGGAAAAGGGTACTCTTGTACACTGCTGGTGGGACTGCAAACGGGTGCGGCCAATTTGGAAAGCAGTATGGAGATTCCTAGTAAAGCTGGGAATGGAACCACCATTTGACCCAGCTATTGCCCTTCTCGGACTATTCCCTGAAGACCTTAAAAGAGCGCACTACAGGGATACTGCCACATCGATGTTAATAGCAGCACAATTCACAATTGCTAGACTGTGGAATCAACCCAGATGCCCTTCAATAGATGAATGGATAAAAAAAATGTGGCATTTATACACCATGGAGTATTACACAGCACTAAAAAATGACAGAATCACGGAATTTGCAGGGAAATGGATGGCACTAGAGCAGATTATGCTTAGTGAAGCTAGCCAATCCCCAAAAAACAAATACCAAATGTCTTCTTTGATATAATGAGAGCAACTAAGAACAGAGCAGGGAGGAAGAGCAGGAAGAAAAGATTAACATTAAACAGAGACATGAGGTGGGAGGGAAAGGGAGAGAAAAGGGAAATAGCATGGAAAAGGAGGGAGACCCTCATTGTTATACAAAATTACATATAAGAGGTTGTGAGGGGAATGGGATAACAAACATGGAGGGAAATGAGTTACAGTAGATGGGGTAGAGAGAGAAGATGGGAGGGGAGGGGAGGGGGGATAGTAGAGGATAGGAAAGGTAGCAGAATACAACAGTCACTAATATGGCAGTATGTAAAAATGTGGATGTGTAACCGAGGTGATTCTGCAATCTGTATTTGGGGTAAAAATGGGAGTTCATAACCCACTTGATTCTAATGTATGAAATATGATATGCCAAGAGCTTTGTAATGTTGTGAACAACCAATAATTAAAAAAATGTAAAAAAAAAAAAAAAAGAAAGAAAGAAAGAAAAAAGGAAAGAACTGAAGATAGGATGGGCCAGCAAGCCATTCTTATGGAATGCCAGTCTCTGGACATAACTTTGTAAGCTTAAAGGCTAATAATTTAATAATTCCCACTTTAAAATCTTGAATATGCTTCTTATAGACATTTATTATTATAACTAGGGGTCAGTGGTTGGGCTATATATATGAAGTTTTTAAAATGTTACTCTTGAGCAGAATTGCTAGGTAGGCAGGAAAATCTGATATTTTAGGATGAGTACCCCTCACCCCAAAACCTTTGGCCCAAAAGCATTTCAGATGATTTTTTCAGATTCTGGAATATTTGAACATACTGAAATATCTTGGGAATAAGACCTAAGTCTAAACATAACCCAAGATTTGTCTATAGTTCATATACATTTTATACACATAGCAGGAAGTTAATTTTACACAATATTTTTAATAACTGTATGCAGTAACTGGTTATGTAGTATGTAGTTTCATGGTATGGAATTTTCCATTTGTGGTATGATGTTGATGCTCAAAAGTTCCAGATTTTGGAGCATTTTATTTTTTTGGATTAGAGACATTAAACCTGTACATCTTTTAGAGTCAGATGACCATTCCATAAATACTTGAACTGGCACGAATATACATAAAATACTGTTTATAACATACAACTCATGAAGCAACACAAAGCATCTTATGAAAACCCAAATTTTCTATCTATTATCAATGTGGCTGTTGTCCACAATGGAGGTGATAGCCTTGCAAACCAAGTTGTCTTATAATAACACTGTACCTCCACAGGGAGTCTTTTATAAAATTTTATATGTGGTAATTTCCTATTCACCATGTGCCAGCATCTTAAGGGGCCTTAATCTCTTTTGAGTATCTTAATTTTAAACATACCTTTCCAATTGCCTTTGAGCAAAGAGGACCTTGCTCCCTTGAGCATTTCTTTCCCAGGCTACACATCTGCTGACACCCTTCCATCGCCTGAAACCCCCCACCCCCACCCCCGCCTCCTCCTTCCCGCTCAGATCCAGACCTGGCTCCAAGTCCATCCTTTATGTTCTAATTCCCAGGCCAGCGCCTCCTGAGAAATTCATTCTCCCTACTCACAACTCTCAGTCCCTTTAATAACCAGCCTGATTTCTCATCTTGGCTGCCTTAAGTGTCTCTTTACTTGAGCATTTAATATTTCATAAATTTGTCTTCTTATCAACCATAAGTTCATCAGTAGAGACCTATCTCAGTGCTGAAAGAAACTGTCCATAATTCTAAATAACCAATACTTGCATAATTTCAGAATTAGGTGTTCTTAAGTTATTTATGCCTAAATATTGCAAGTTCTGTCAATTGTACTCAGTTATAATTAGGTATAATCAGCTCAAACACACAAACACCAATATGAAGACCCCTTAATAGTAAAATTGTTAAAAGTTAAAATTTTTTTCACTTCCATATAATTTCAGCTAAGATCTATGGTTCTGACCTCACTATCATTAGAATTTTTCTTTAGAAGTGGAGTCCTGTATGCCAAGAAACTCTTATTATAAATTGTAAAAATGTTCGCAGATATCAGAAGGTGTGTGGGGGTGTTTTAGCAAATCAGTGCAAGCAAGGGCAAGACTCCAGGCCTTTCAACAGGAAGAATTCTGCAGCTAAGAAGGAATGGCTTTGGTTCTTGATTCTATTATTCCAGGATCATGGGATAGACACGGGTTCAGGAGTTAAGTAGTTAGTTAAGAAAAGAGAAAAGAAAACATGGTGGAGGAGTGGGGGGAGATGGACTCCAGTGGTTTCCATACCACGCTCCAGAGATGTGCAGCCTGCTCAAGGGAGCTGGTTCCTGTTCTGTGCCTCACATTGATTTAGATAAGCAACTGTTAACTTTTTTTTTTGGGGGGGGGTGTTCAGATTTCCTCCAACAGGGTTCCATAAGGAAAAAAAAAAATCAATGTAAACCCCAGTCCTGTCACTTCTGATGTGGCATGTCTCTACAAATGTCTTATTTTACATGGCAGAAAACTCACTCAGGATGGAAGGATAAAAGGATTCACCTCCCAGAGGCCCCACTGAACCAGCTAAGAGCACTGCAGAGAGCTGAACCCCATATTTCACTTGCTGCCTTTTTTCTCCATTCTCGGTGCCTGGGGCTACCTCCATGCTGTGGCAGGGGTCACCTGCCCTCCCAAGCCCTCCTCTAGACCAGGATGGTTAATTTTATGTGTCAACCTGGCTTGAGAGTGGTACCAGCTTTTATATTAAATACCCATCTTGATGTCTCTGTAACATATTTTTTTAACATGTGACTAGCATTTAAAGCGGAACATTTTGAGTCAAGTAGATTATCCTGCAAAATGCGGGTAGACCTCATCCAATCAAAACGGAAAAGACTGATGATTTCAAGAAGAAAAGAATTCTGCTTCCAGACCGCCTTCAAACTAAAGACTGCAACATCGGCTCACCCTTGGATCTGTAGCAGTTGGTCTGTCCTGCAGATTTCAGACCCACTGGGCCCCTACAAGGGCCTGAGTCAATTTCTTAAAATAACAGAAGAAAGAGACAGACAGACAGCCTATGGTTCTGTTCCTTTAGCAGAAGGCTCCTCATCCTAGCCAACAAGTGGTGACCCTCTGTTTGCTGACTTCTGCCACCACTGATATTCTTATAGATCTTAGTGTCTACCTTCACATTCTTGAGCTGCAAGCATACATGGTTTCTTAAATGTTCAGTTTGGTCCAATCTAGTCTACCAGGAAGTTGAAGCCACAGGGCCACTCACCTGAGATTTCCAGTCTTTTACCTAAACTTTTCATTCTATTGCCTTAAAGAGGCTCCCCAAATTTTTCATATCATGTTTTAGGAGCCCCGGATCTACCCTGGACTCAGTGGATTGGTCTGGGATTTGACATGGGGTCTGAGCTCTGCTGGCTTGTAGCAGAATACCAAGCCCCTCCAAGCCAAGGCCTGACCTGATTCTGGGGCCACAGCTACATTGCCTTCATTCCACCATACAGAGTGTAGTGCAGGAGCTGGGCATGATGGCACACTCCTGTGATCCCAGCAACTTCAGAGGCTGAAGTAGGAGGATGATAAATTCAAGGCCAGCCTCAGCATTCAGCAAGACCCTGTCTCAAAATTTTAAAAAATAGCTGGGCATGGTGGCACATGCCTGTAATCCCGGTGGCTCAGGAGGCGGAGGCAAGAGGATGGAGAGTTCTAAGCTAGCCTCAGCAAAAGCAAGGTATTAGGCAACTCCGTGAGACCCTGTCTCTTAATAAAATACAAAATAGTACCGGGGATGTGGCTCAGTGGTCAAAAGCTCCAGAGTTCAATATCTGGTACCAAAAAAAAAAAAAAAAAATTTAAATAGTACACCCCTGGGTTCAGTCCCCAAAAATGCTGAGCATAAGAAGTCATATATGGCTGTCTTTCAAATCCCAGCTCAAAAGAACCTTAGTTAGTCTTTATTACCCAAAATCCTAGAAGTAACTAGAATAAAAAGGAGGCTTCCTCAGTGATATGGTGCTAAGGGTTTAAAAACTGGCTCTGGAGGAGGAAAAATGCGTGCACATGTACATATTCATAATTTATTGTAAATTATAAATAGTGATGATATAAAGGACACAACCTATTTAATAAATTATGTGTAGCACACAACTTACCAAAAAAATGAACTCAAAATTATCATATACCATAGAGCCAATGAATTAGAACATTTTTGTTGATTCTGGCTGAAGTCTTATATGAGAAGACAACCTACTGCCATAATAATGCTATAGTTCTGACATAAATTTTGGTGACTATGTTTCCTACAGGCATGCACAAAATGGAGATGGAGGAAAGAATCTTCTGGGTGACCATCCCATTCAGTGCCATGCTCACTGGGTACCCTCCAGGCCTTGTGTGGGGGCTCCGCAGATGAAATAACTAAGACATCAGTCTGCCTTCACATCTCATGGAAATAAGAAGACTTAAAACAGCAATTATCCTGATAATAATCTAAGATGACAATTAAACACTGCAATTTGAGGCAGGGTATTTTAAATGCTTAGCCAGATTCAATTCTACAATTTACATAATCACAACTGATCATCCCGACTTTAGTGTAATTTCACATGTGGACTGGATTTATCCACAAAAAAAAAAAAAAAACAGGATCAAAGCATTTTTATGAAACATTAGATCAAAAATTCATTGAACATTTTCAAGCCTAAAGAAATTATTTTACCACGAAGAAGTATTATTTTAAAATCCTTAGAAGTTTAAATGTCCTATGATAAATGAAATATATATTCTGGGTTTTTTTTTTTATATACAGACTTCCTCAGCAGGGAAAGATCTACAGTAGTAGTGGGCCAGGGGAGGGCATAAGTTTAATAAACACAACACTGTTTCATTTGCTACAGTCAAGACAGTAGTTCAGATTTTAAACAAGACTATTGTGCTAAGTGAAATAAGCCAGTCCCAAAAAGTCAAAGGTGGAAGGTTTTCTTTGATATGCAGAAGCTAGTCCAAAATAAGAGAGAGAAAGGGAAAAAAAAGTGAAAGGAAATTTTATCAAAAGAGAGGAAAGATCATCAGCAAAGGAGACTAAGGGGATTGAAGAAGAAGGAGAAACAAGAAAAATGAAGAACAGCGGAAAGAATCTGGCTGAACTTTTTTATGTGCGTTCATGGATGTGGCATGGTGGATCTCAGCACCGGGTGTATCCACAGGACCAGGAAGCTAATTTAAAAAAAGTAAACTGTAAATGAATTGAAGAGGCTTTGGTGGAGTGGTGGAGTGGAGGAAGGGGAGTGCTGGGGATGGAATTGGAGCAGGTTGCACTCCATGCTTCTGTGACTATGTCAGGGTATAGTCTGGTGTTATATATCACTAAAAAGAATGTTTTTTAAAAGGCTAATTCCAAGTGAAATTAGGTCAAGTTCAGAGGTTAACTTGGAGTAACTTGGATCGGCATTTCAAGATTTCATAGTTCTCAGAATAACAGATTAAGACATCAAGTACAAATTGCATAGAAGGCTGATTATGCAAATGCAGGGCTCAGAATCCAAGACCAGATTCTTCTTTTTGTGTTTGAGAACCACCGGCCTGGCCAGCATCTCACTAATTCCTTAACTCTACCACCACATTCCTTTCTTTTCAGTTGGTGATTTTTAGCATTTACAGGAACTTCCTCAGTCTGCAAGATTTGCTCTCACTGGTTGTTCTGCTTCTTAAATTAAATTACACAACCCTCAATGGGACCACAAGACAAAAAGGAAAACCACAGCCAATTGTGGCTGGGGAGGCAGGGGCTGAGATCCGATGGCACTTCTCCAAGAAGTCAGGGGAAGGAAGGAGCAGGCTGGCCCCAGAAGGCACCAAGGCTGCTGCACTTCATACCCCTTAGCAGAGAGGAAATGAGAACTGACATGCCTATCACTGGGAAAAAAACCCTTCTGCACCTGCCTCCTGCTCACACACCTTACTCCTCCAAGGTAAATCCCAACAAATAAAATGTGCGTAGACACGCAGGTGTGTATGTGTCCACACCTGTGCACGCAGCAACCTGGTGCTAAGTTACTGTATTACTAAAAATCATTCCTCCTCTGGTATGAATGTGATTCCTGTCCATGTCATCTCTACTTAATAGTTAAAAAATAGTAATAAGTTTAACTCTGAAGGAACAGAAATCTCAAACACAAACAAATATTTTCCTTTCTGTGAAAAAAAACCTCTTAATGGTTAGTTTGATACTTCTTAGGTAGTTTGGTTAAGCAGAAACGAAATATCAGAAAAATATCTTCCCCATATATGGTAAAGACTAATCCACTTGAAAGAAAACAGACCACCACAAGAAAGAGTGCAGAAGACTCCCAAATGTGTATGTTTTTAAATGTCCTCTCAAACCATTTCTAAATCTAGAAATTATTTTTTCACTAACTTTATTCTTTAAAACACACAATGTAAGTCATGAATATCTCAGAGACCATATACATTGTTTAAACTGTGCAAACTCTGCAACTTGTGTGTCTATGTGTACCCTTCTCCAGACCACAAATTCCTTCAGGACACAATTATACTACAGTCATCTTTTAATTCCCCCATCTAAAACACCTAATAGTGTTTTGCACATTCTTCATGTTTTATAAACACTTGCTGAATGCAACCAACAATATTAATTAATAATAGCCAAGTAATACACTAAGGTAGAATACTAAATATGAAATTCACCAAAACTAAGTCTAAAAAAAAAAATCTAGGTTTAGTGTTTCCCCAGAAAAACACCGTTCCCATTCCCTCTGTACAGGTTCAAGCTTTTTAGCTGAATTCCAACAAGCCTGTTTCATGTCTGAGCTCTATCCCAAGAATTCATTTCTATCAGGCCATTTCAAGAGCTTGGTGTAAAGGTGACACTGGCAAAGTGTCAACAGGCAGCCAGGTGTGGTCGCTGTGATACAGCCTCAGATAATCTGAACCTGTCCCTGCTTGCTGGAACTTAAAATTGGTTTAGGGATGCATGTCTTATGACCACTATAAAACCACCTAGCCTTCCAGAAGGCAAGCTGGTTTCTTGGTTCTGTTTGTCCGCCTGTGTGTGATCAACAGACTGGTCCTGTTCAAGAAGCAAAATCTGTCCAGCACATTTGGAACACTGGCAGCCACCACTGCTTCCTAATACAGGCTGACAAAGGTCTCTCTTTATCCAGACTTTGTGACACAGCCATCTGTTGATTTTGCTCACATGGTGACCAATCGCCCTGGTTCATTCACACCTTAATTAAAATCTGCACTGATGTCCTCAGAATTTTTATGGCTCTGGTTTATTTTAAATTTGATCTTCCTGTTGTGATGGAAAACAATGGGAACTACATGCTTTGTAAAGCCTAGCTACCAATCAATATTTAGGATATCAATGAACAGACTCTACTACAAAACCAGATACCCCTTACACAGATTCCACTTTTAATTTTTTCCCCTTCCTGTGTGAGTATTCCATAGACTTTTTAAATGCATCCCTATTCCTGAGAGTCCAAAGAGATGACATGCTTGCCTCTTTAGGGACCTCCATACCATCACCCCCTCCATGATATATCTTCCTCTCTGCCATAGGAGATGCCTATTCCATGGTCCACCCTGGCAGGTCCTCTTGTTCACTCCTAGTACTACTTATCACAGAGAATGTAGACCCTACTCTCTTGTATAGAAAGTGCTCAAAAGCAGATTTCTTGAATTAATGCAGAAATGAGATCAGTCAATAGTACAAACATCAATTCTGAAGAAAACTGATGATGTTTCTGTAAATTCTTTCCTTAGTATATGGAGAGCTAATGTTTCAGCCCCTACTAGACATAAAAATTAATGCCCCATCAGCATCATCACAGATATGTAATCTGAGTACTTGCTATGTTCTGGGATTTTTCTAGGTACTTTATGTATACTAATTAGTTAAATGCTCACACACACACACACACACACACACACACACACGGTCACAGAAGATAGGACTGTTATCCCATTTCACATATAAAGAAACAAAACACTGAGAGGTAGTAGGCTCAACGCCACCAGACAGCACAGTCTGATATGAACAGAGATTATCAAAACCTTCTTAAATTTCATTTTAAACATGCATTTTATGAGAACCCACTATCTGTTCTTCCAGATTTTAACAGCGTTCTTGGATAAGTTTGTTGAGGTACAATGTAAATTACTTACCCTTTTTAAGTCTACAGCTCAATAAGTTTTGAGAATTACATATGGTCATGTAATCACAACCATAATCAAGATTCATAACATTACCATCATCTCAATGTTCCATGTGCCCTTTTATAGTCAAGCCCATCCCTCCATCCCAGCCCAACACATATCTGCTTTCTGTCCCTACAGTTTTGGCTTTTTTAGAATGTCATATAAATGGAGTTACACACCATGTAATCTTCTATGTGTGGCTTCTTTCCATCAATCTGATGTTTCTGAGGTTTTTCCATGTTGTTGAAAGTAATGTGTTCCTTTTTATTGTCCAGTTTATTCTGTAGTTACAGATGTATGGAAATCTGTTGATGCATTAACAAGTAGATGATCCTTAGGGTTGTTTCACATTTGGGGCAGTTTTAATTGAAGCAGCTATGTCTATTTATATACAGGTCTTTGTAGAGATGTTTGCTTGAGTGTCTCTTCTGTTAATAGCTGAGTGGGGCTGCCTGGTTGTATGGGAAGTGAATCTTCATCTTTATAAGAAACCATCAAACCATCTTCGCAAGTTGTTATACCATCCTGCACCTCTACCAGAACTGTTTGGGAATTCTACTCACTCTACATTTTCAAAAGCACTTGGTTCTGAAAGGCCATTAAAACTGTGGCAAAAATTGCTTTTCTCTGACAACTAGTAATGCTGGCTATCTTTTCACATGCATAACAGTAACCTGCATAACTTATTTGGTGAAGGTCCAAATATTTCTCCATTTTTCAGCTGAGTCTACTGTGTGCTCTTATTAGTTGTCGCGACCCCTTGCCCGCAAGGAAGACGCAACTCAGGAATCTTCTTTCAGCAGTTTATTCAGGCCTTTGTTTTGACATGTCTTTTAGCTTGTTTCTCTCTCTACTACTACTCCTACTACTCCTCCTATTACTACTCCTCCTACTACTCTTACTGCTACTACTCCTACTACTCCTACTGCCACTACTCCTACTGCCACTACTACTACTCCTGTGTGCCCCAGCCTTAATAAAGCAGATAAAGCCCCAATGCACAACTGCCACGTGGACTTTTCTCATAGGGTGCCAAGTCACAGCGTGCCAACTCATTCTGATAAGGAGTTGTTTGTCACAGACTACAGCGGAGCCAGCGCCATCTTGTAATGGCGGCCACAGTACACAGAAACGGCTCACCACAATTAGTGAGTTATAAGAGTTATTATTCTAGTTACCATTTATTAATGGTGTGATTTAGAAAGACATTTTCTTGGTCTCTGGCTTGACCTTCATCTCCTTAACAATAGATCTCAAATGTATTCCTTAACAATATAAATTTTTATTAAACTTTATTTTTGGATTTACAGAAAAATTACAAAAATAATATAGAGAGATCCCATCTACCCCTGTACCATTTCCATTAACATTTTACTCTGGTATGATGCTTTTTTTTATAATTGACATCCATTTTACAGTTTGTATGTGACAGTTCCAAATTCCTAGCCATTCCTAACTACTTTTTTCTCCGTAAGTCATTTTTTTTTCCATGTGTAAATTTTGCTTAAATGTAAAACTTAACATAATGTAAAAGAACAGCTGGGCCTGAGATAAACTGATGTCCTTCTGAAATGGGCACATCTCTTCCATGGGCATTATCATGGGTGGTCCAGTCAGTCTAAGTAGTGGTGGAGCTGGATTTGGATTTTGTTGTTACTACAAGAACCTTCAGTGCAGCAGGGACTTCCAGCTCCTCTAGAAGTGGATTCCAGCCAACTTGTTCTATGAAGCCTGGGGTGACAGAGTTTTCCTGAGTGCTCCTGCTCCACCCTCTCTCTGCAGTCCCTGCACACCTGTGCAACTGCGGGTGCTGCTCTGTGTGCTCACATTCTTCCCCCAGCTTGGGACTTGTTGCTCCAGGGGTGTCTCACATGGGAGTCAAGAAGGTTCTTCCTCTGCTGCAGCTTCGGTCTTTGAAGGACTCTGCACTGGAGCTTCAGGGATGAGACTCTCAGTATTCCTACTTGATTCCACCCCTGACTGACTGCCAATCTCCACCTTGAATTGATGTGGGTCTTGGATTCAGCCTCATCCTTTCAGCTACGGCATACCATCACATCGTATTGTTCAGATCCTGGGTACAAGTGGATTTCCTAGGTCTCCCCTAGTACAGATGGGATTTATTTAGGGTCAGCACGGGGCAAGGAAAGCATCTTTTTTTTTTTTTTGAAATATTTACCCAAATAGCTGCCAATTTTTATCTGGGTCAGGTGTTTGGGCAGGTCTCTTGTTTACTGAGCCCCCACTTCTAAGTTTTTGTGTCCTATGACAGAAGGTCCCAGACTCTGGTGGATTTTGTGCATATTTTCCAGGGGTAACTGATCACCACCTGTGTACATGCCCAGCTTAGAATCTGTCTGGGTTTCCTGCTCTGCCCCTAATAGTTCTCATAACACCCACTGGAGGCCTGTTATAAAGATCTGGCATGAAGATACAAATCTTTGTACCTGTGGTTCCTGGGAATTCAAATTGTCATGCTAACCCATAGCGGCCTTTAAAAATTCACAAAAACTTTAGTTGTTTTTCTCAAATCTACTTTGATGGTTGTTAACCCTCCCCCTTGGGCTCTGCCAAAAACACAACAAAGACTCGCCCTTCTCTCAACTGAATTTAGATCACCTGGCTGCCTTTGTACCTCAGGTCTCTGGGGGGACAGAACAAGTGGCATTGTAGACTATTCATCTTTTTCTCATTGCTAACATGGGAGGGATGTTTCCTTGGGGCTCTCTGTGACCTATGTGAAAAGCAAAACTCGAGAGTTGAATATCCTATAAAATCAGCTACTAATCCTAGAGGACATTACAGTATAACCAATATTTTCTCATAATTTCCAAACTCCCCTTTCCTTCTTTTCAACACAATAAAACCACTGTTTGGTATATGCATCTTTCATTCACATTCCAATGTTTTCACGGTATCCCAGGCCTATTCCCATTAAAACACACATGATTTCACAGATGGAACACGGCCCAGTCTTACTGGAGCTGTCTAATATACTAATTCCTCAGCACAGGTTAATTTCCTCTTTCACAATTAAGGCTTGAGAACAAGGAGTCTGTTTCCCTATGTTCATAATTGCTACTAACTGAATTTTAAATATTTGTTCTCAATTTTAATACCAAAATAAGACCATTCAAATGCATGATCTATGCAGAGGGGATACTTATTAGAAATGATTAAGTACATTAAAAAAATCAAGCTTTGTATATGCCCCCTCCACCCCAAAAAAAGCATTTTTTTAAATCGATTTTTTTCCTGGGAGACTTGTTTATGAGACAGTGTAGCCACACACATGATTAAGGTATTAAGACATTGATTCCCCTGCAAATGCCCACATCTAACAAAACCAGCCTGGACACTTCATAATCACATTTTTGTTTATTTTTTAATTTAATTTGGAGATGTGGAACTTCAGTCTGGACATTGCACAATCACATTTTTGTTTATTTATTTATTTTATATTCAATTTGAGGACTTGGAACTTAAAACAGGACTAGTCACTAGCTAACTTTATCTACCACAATGACTTACAACTGTTTCCAAATCTGACTCCAGATGTCAAATAAGTCATTCTGGCACTTCAAAAACTGCTGGAGGTCAAAAAGCAATACCAACTAACTTCTAGACTTAGTCTAAGTAAGAAAAGAATCGTTTTATTAAATGGCTGCTGGCTCTAAGTTATTCTCCATCTTTAATCTTAAAAGCCTTGGATCTTAAGAATATATCAAATTAAACTAGTAAAGTGTTGATTTAGAGAAGATTTTATATTGTAAAATTTCCTGAAGACGCAAACCAAAGAAAACCAATATTCTTTTGTACAGTGGGTACCACAGTAGTAATCATACATTGCCAATAAAGACTGATAACTTTCTCATCCTACAGAGAACATGGAATAAGAGGCTGGATGCTCAAGTTTAACAACATGAACTTCTGTTACCAAATTAGTGTGATTTCATTTATAGATGACTTTTTCTTCATATCTCCTATTGTCCGTCAGTACTTATAATACATATTGAAAGAATGAAGGAATTCCCTTCATCTTAAATCAAATATAAAATATGGATTCATTCTACCATAACATCTTTGAAATTTAAACTAATTAGTATGCCATCAAAATTTTTTTTACAAAGCAATAAAATCTCTAAGACATACCCATTCTCTATCTCACACCTATTTTTCACCAAAAGATAGTTCCCAAATCCCATGATGCAATGGTTTTAGGGAGAACTGCACAATGATGAGGCCCTTGGCTCTGGGGGCTGTATAAATGGTTTCCAAATGAAATTTACTAGTTGAGTGACTTTGCATAAGTTGCCCAAACTCTTTTAGCTTCATTTTCCTCATGTATAAAATAAGGATAACAAGAATAACTTCGACTTTAGAGGAGTGTCACAAGACATGAACAAAATAGTGTAAGAAATACACTAATGTCCATCTCCTGTTGGAAATAATAATAAATAAACATCTCTGTTGTTATGATTTGGCAAATTTAAGGCTGTTGTCTAACTTGCCCAACTCTGACTTAAAAAGTGAATCTAGGTGGGGATGAAAAATAGTAATCTTTCTATATTCCACAAAGAGAGTAAAGGAGGTGACTCAAAGCCGAGAAGGCCCCTCCAGATGTGAGGAGAAAAGCCAACAACTAATTAACATATGGTCAAGTGCAGAATAATTCTAATTATCACAATTAATGAAATCAAAGCACAATGAAAAAATTCCAAAATACAGCTTCAGTTCATTGTTTAGCTCTTGCTTTTTCAATTTTCCAGCTTTCAATTAAAAAAAGAAATCATTCCCCCTTTCTCCACAATGCACTTGTAATATAATTTAGCATGTGCATCTTAGCACAGCCATGTTGGGGATAATGGACCATACTGTACTTCCTGACAACAAATCCATCTAAAAAGGCCCCAGCAGGTCAGCTGGGTCATTGACATACTGTTTCAACAAATGATCATAAGATTCAATTAACTACCATTTTCAAGGTGAGTATATTCATCCATATAAGGATCAGAGATAAAAACACTGACCCAAATTCCTATGCCAAAAAAGTGGCAGTAAAAACTGATTTAAAATAACATAACAATAAAACGCAAAGTTAATTTCTCCAATTTAACTCTCTCTTTCACCCCTCTGCAACAAAGTGGGTCTCAAAGAGTAAATGAATTTGTAAACCCTCAGGCTCAGCCCTGGGTACAATAGGCATATCCTGCTACCCTGCATTTGTTTTCCTACCATACAAGCCTAAGCAAGCTAGAGATACATTTTATGTGATCCAAATGGAAAATAATCCCATGCTTTCATTAGATGCCCATAAATGACAGTGACTTGGATGTAAATAACATTGAATTATCAATTTCTTCTCCCACATGAGGTGGAGATACTTTGCACCTTAACCTGATCCTGCAGGAAGCAAGTCCCATCTATTGCTCTGTGGGGAATTTTTTATGTAAAATATTTTCCCTTCATAAAGCTCATCTATAGTTTTATTACTTTCTGGCCATGAAAATATTGCTACTACTTAAAGCAGTACTATTTTTGTCAATCAAGAGCTTCCCAGAGGAGCCTTCATAATACAGCAGTGTTGACTTCTGCGTTGATACATGGTTACTTTAAAGTGGCTGTATCTTTATTGCATGATTGATGGCCAGCTTGGGAAGTGTTGGGTGTATCCATTTCTGCAAACTTAGCTGAGTGCAGCACCTGATTTATTATCTTCTCCAGAAACATTCTATTCCTACACCCCATTTTTAATCCTTGCTTCAATGACTTTTTTAGAAAAAAAAAATCCATCTATTTGACCCTTTCATTGTATGTTTAAATGCAAATCAAGGTTTGTTAAATTAATACTTCTTTCAGAGTTTTCTAATTTCATCTGTGTTACACATTGGGCTATTCTTGCTATGCAAAGCCAAAGATTCAATTTAAAATGAATGCCAATTTGATTTCTTTTATAAGGGTTTTCAATTTGATATAGACAGGGACTCCTTGCCAGATGCCATATCTTCCACTAAGGCTACGAGAGTGGGTAAGGGTCAAAAAGGGAACAGACCACTGGGGGGAAGTGAAGGATGGGAAATGTGGGAAAGGGAAAGGAGAAGAATATGTTTCCAGAATCCAGGAGTTTCCTAAACTATGCTTGGAGAAAGAAAAGACCCTTTTGCTATGAAAACAGTAAAATCAACAGAGATATAGGCTAACCCTTTACCCACTTCAGAGTCTCCACCCCCTTGTTCAAAAACAGAATTTCTATACAAGACAAGAATACTAAATTATTACCTCCAATTACATGGCTGTTGCCTTTCGGGTATGGAAACTGCTAGTCTCTATACCTGTCTAGACAGACACCATCACTTCCAAAAAATTACTGGCAGGAAGTCAAATGTAATAACATCATGGAAATAATTGATGAACTGGTTACACAACTAAAGGTAAGGTTCAAACATTATTCATGACAGAAAAGATATAATGTAGAAGAGTGTAATCATGTCCTGGGAGAAAGATTAATATAAATTCCTGTGCTCACAGGTTGATTCAAGAGACATTTCATGTTTTACTTTACCAGAGCTATGTGAGAACAGTTTAATCTTGGGAAATCAATTAATGTCCATCTCAACAGGAGATATAATAAGGAAAAAAAAACTTATTTTCAAGTTGCTAAGAAGACATTTTGTACAATTAAATATCCAATCCCAGTAAAGATTCTTACAAAATTATAAAAAGAAGGATGTTTTCTTTACTGTCCTAAACTGAGAGCCAATAAAAATAATAATAGCAAAATACTGGCATTTTCATTAGAATTTGCAATAGGATGAGGAGGTCTAATTGTATTTATTATTTAACACTATTTTATAAATTCTAGCCAACACAATAACACCAGAACAAAGATATGAGAGCTATAATTTCTGTAAAATAGGGGATACATTTATTGTGTGTATAATTATGTATAACATTAGAGCTTTAGATTATATTATGTACCATAATAAATTAGAGACTGATTACAGAGCTAAATGTTAAAAAAAGAAACAATAAAAATACAAGATATATATATTTGTGCATATATATATGTATGTGTATAGATATATACACACAAAAACACTAACTGTGGCTTAGTGAAGGGATTCATAAATATAATTGCAATTGCACAAATAGGATTGATTATGCTTAATTAAAAAAGGAAAATCTACAAGGCAAATGATAAATAGCAAAACATTTACAATGGTGGAACAGAAAAAAAAGTTATTCTTGTTAAAGATTTTTTTTTTAATTGTGAAAAGAATGCATCTCAACTGAATGGCAAGGAGATGAACATTTAGGATATGGATTTCATCTAGAGAAAAACTTTGTTTATTAAGGTATTCACAATGCATAAATATCAGCCAGATGTTTAGTATGACTGCAGTGTGTCAGGTATTGCATGAGATCCTTCTTGTGAATGCCTCATTAATTCATCACAAAAGCCTTAAGAAGCAGGTGATAGTATATGCATTTTATAAATGAGGCAATTCAGGTTCAGAGAGATTAAGTAACTTGTTCCAATTAAGGTTAAATAAAATATTCTATCTCAATTCCGAGTCTGTAATAGCTATAGTTCTCTAGCTTGGCAGAAACAGCTACAAAATTCCTGATACGGTATAATATATAAGAATTTTAAATTTCTGCATATCCAAAAAGCTATAAAATTCTAAACTAAACATATTCTTTTTGAGAGACAAATTTCTGCAACTTCTGTGAAGTAATGATTATTGTCCTTAATACATGAATACCTCTTGCAAAACAAGTAGTGTAAGACCAGTAGAAAAAATAAGCAAGTACTATAAACAGGCAATACATGATATTAAAAAAACCCACAGACATCAAATTATATAAACTAATAGTCTTAATACAATTTAAATAATGCCAAAATTTCATTTCTCAAAGTTGACATGCTCAAATAATGAAAATTATAATAATCAATAATATAGGTAGGGACTGGGGTTGTGGCTCAGTGGTAGAGCATTTGTCTAGCATGTGTGAGGCATTGGGTTTGATTCTCAGCACCACATACAAATAAAGATCCATCAACAACTAACAAAATATTAAAATAATAATGATAATAATAATATAGGTAATAATGCGAAAATAATTAATGTAAATCATTTCCAGCCCAATAAGAGAATGCCTAAATTAATTATGATTGACCTGAGATAGAAAATTTCTTGGATGAAAATCATTTTTTCCAAGTGGCAGAAAAATGAGGAAATGTTGGTTAAATGGTATAAAGTTTCAATTAGACAGGATGAATAAATTCTGGAACTCCCTCATACAGAACTGGGATTATAGTTAATAAAATGTATTGTATACTTGAAAACTGCTAAGAGATTAGAGCTTAAGTAAATCTTTTTAGCATAAAAACATGATAAATATGTGAGGTGATAAACAAAGCTAATTAGCTTGACTTAATCATTTCGTAATAAACACGTATGTCAAAACATCACACTGTACACTATACAAAATATATATAATTTTTATTTGTTAATGGTATCTTAATAAAGCTGTGGAAAAATCATTTTTCAAATAATACCTGCTGACACAAAAATAACCTGACCCTTATTCTCACACAATGTGATATAAGTTTAGTGCATGAGTAAACAAAAAATATTCTGACACATAAATATTTTTAAAGGAATACAGAATAACATTAGATGTTTCAATAATGGCCATGTAAAATTTCTCTTGGTCCAGTTAATTTTTCTCTCAATTTTCTCAATTCAGAGTGTTTGCTGTTTTCCAACAGAAATACCTTTAAAATTTTGTTATAATCATTTATTTGCTCTCAGTGGAGGACACCTTAAATGTGGACAGATCTTTTAGAGTTTACAAAGCAACTTCATATATATTATGCCATTAAATTCATACTACAAGGCTGTAAGAAAAACATGGGCTCTACATAAGAAAAAAACTTCTTCATATCTTGTACTAACAAAGCATAGGGAAGGGCTCACCCCAGTTGTAGACAGGAAGGAGTTCTTGAAAACAGAGTAAAACCTTTCATTAGGAAAATGCAGTACTAACAATTCAGTGACATTCTAAACAAGGTCACTGACAAGACACGTTTCTCATGGGGGGAGGTGTCTTTTGCTGGCCTAAATAACTCTTAGTGTCCGTTGGGTTTCGATGATCTGCACCAAGATTTGAATTGGCGTCTCTCATTACCTGTCCTTCAATAAGCACTATAGTATCAATGGAAGTTAATTCAGAGTCCCCAGTTACAGAGTTGACCCCAAGCCACGCACTTGGTTATGCAAGGACAATTTTGGACAATAAGTCTGTAAAGCTATTGTATGTACCTCCTTCATGGATTGCATACTCTTGAGTTAAGCAGTGAACTTGAAATAATGATAGCACCATGATTTGTAAAAAATGAAAAAAAACCCAGCATTTGGATAACTTCACTTCTTTCTTATATTAGTTTTACTTGTGTTGAAAACTTTAAACAGTGAGACAGAATACAAACAGCAAAGTGCAAAAATTTCAATGCGAATTCTATTCAATAGATGAAATTATTTTTACTAAATTTGAATCCTTTTAAAATTTAAGTGAATTCCTTCTTTCAATTGTTCATTTCTTTAAAACAAAAGAAGGAATTAAGAAAATAATAAACACTGCATATTACATGACTATTACTTAAAATAATTTTGTCAAATAATGGTAGGTATTAAACAGTGGCATATTCTGGGTGTCAAATAGGTATGCCTCTATTATTACTTTCTTGGGGAAAAAAATCTTAAACTTTGTCACATGTGGTCATTATGATTTTGGTTAAGTCAAAAATTGTGGATGCATAATTATGATTGTAATGCATTCCACTATTGTCATGTATGTAAGAAATTTTTTAAAAAGTTTAAAAAAATAAAAATAAATACATACCAATTGTCTTTCTTTCGGACATGCTCCAAATAAAATAGGTCTTATTTTGTTTGTATTTATAAATTTATGGAGATGTAACAGTAAGCTTTTTAGAGAGCCTCAGACCATTTATGTCAATTAGAAGCAGTAATGAAATCTTTAAACTTAGCCTTTATGTAAGACAGATCATATGCTTCATGCCTTTTGGCATGATCCCCAGTTATGGCCCTTAATTGTTTATTTCTGTAGTACTGGGTTTAATTTCTAGTACTACAGGCAAGTGCTCTGCCTCCCAGTTCCCCTTTTTACTTTGAGACAGGGTCTCTCTGAGTTGCCCAGTCTGGCTCTGATCTTGAGATCCTCCTGCCTCAGCCTCTTCAGAAGCTGGGATTACAGGCAGGTGTCACCATGCCTGTCCCTTAATATTTCTTATATTGACTAAGAAAAGGATTTCCCTCCTTCTCTTCCTAGGTTTCCACAAGTCCAAATCAGTGGTTGATCTGAGGCAGCATTATTTCACAAAACTTAGAAAAGAACTCGATCTTTCAGCTCAGCAATGTTGGTGGTAAAAACAAGTCTTTGCTGTAGCCAAGGACTCACTGCTGGCTCTAACCCTATATAGGTTGTGACCTTGAGAAGCTATGACCCCTCATGGTTTCTGACTGTTATGATTTAGATATGTGGTGTCCCCCAAAAGCTCATGTGTGGGTCACCGGGTCATGCCTGTTTGGTATATATTTTGTCCTTGGTGAGAGAATCTTTCTGTTTTCTGGTGGCCATGTCCTGAGCCACTTTCCTCCACCACACTCTTCCACCATGATGTTCTGCCACACCTTGGGCACAGAGCAATGGAGCCAGCTATGTATGGACTGAGACCTCGGAAACTGTGAGCCCCCAAATAAACTTTTAATCCTCTAAAATTGTTCTTGTCAGGTCTTTTGGTCCCAGAAGGAAAAAAGCTGACAAAAACATGTGTCTTACTACCTTAGACAGTACCCTACTCCTAGGAGAAGGAAGCCTTAATTCTGTACCCCTGACTTGAGCATCGTTTTAGTCAAGAGACTAGAAGGAAAAATGAGTTCAACTATGACTCCTTTAAGACCGGACATAACAATGTAGGGAAGAGAGCTGTCTAGGAACTGCAGGACAAGCAAATACAAAGGCCTATGAACCTTCTTGCACTTTCCCAATTCTGAGTAACCCACCCCACGGGCATCACAGTTTTTTCCTGTCTGTGCAGTTTACCTGATTCCTCCCCAGCAGCACCACAGGCACTTTGCAGCTATTTCCTTCTGGGGAAGACCATCACTGTGTCTTGTTCTTCACAAATGCTAGGAGACTGACTTCTGTATTCTGAAAAGCGTTTGGAGGAGTTTCCATATTTGCAAACATGGATGCACACTTTAAAGGTTTAAAAATAGGAAAAGGATGATAAATATCATAAAATCCAAAAACCAGTTTGCAAGTCCTAACAAGAGTAGTGAGATTCCATTCTCTATTTCACATTTTACTTAATGTCATTATTCTCAATTGACTGATTTTATTCCAAATTACTTTAAGTATTTACCCCAAACCGAATCTACCTGAGGACAAGGGCTTGCCACCACTGTAGATAGGCATGAAGTTCTAGAAATGCTCTAAGTAATGGCAACAATGTTATCTTCCAAGTGATTGTTTTTAAAAAATTGCAACATAAATTTGCTTATTTAAATTCTGTAATTGTTTTTACTGACTTTTAAAATTTGTTCTAAT